>NC_066278.1:2555995-3159994 GCF_905404315.1 Leptidea sinapis | reverse complement strand
AACTATTAAAATATGTACAAAATTACTTATAATACACTTATTATAGCAATTTACAACTAAGCCTTATATAATATGTAGGTCTCAGAAACGTATTTCTACAAAGACATTATATACCCATCCCCACCCCTCTCCTCTCCCCTCCTTTACTCGCCTCACACTTCACACTGCTTCACTAGCGCCACCTCTCCGACATCCGCTCCTCACTTCACTTTACTCGTTACAATATTATTATCATTAAATACATTTTTTTTATGGAATAGGAGGACAAACGAGCGTACGGGTCACCTGTTGTTAAGTGATCATCGCCGCCCACAATCTCTTGCAACACCAGAGGAATCACAGGAGCGTTGCCGGCCATTAAGGAAGGTGTACGCGTTTTTTTTGAAGGTACCCATGTCGTATCGTCCTGGAAACACAGCACAAAGAAGCTCATTCCACAGCTTTGTAGTACGTGGAAGCTCCTTGAAAACCGCACTGTAGAGGACCGCCACACATCCAGATGGTGGGGATGATATCCTAACTTGTGGCGTGTCGTGCGAAGGTGGAATTCGGCGGCAGGAATCAGGTTAAACAGCTCTTCGGAACACTCCCCGTGATAAATGCGGTAGAAGACACACAATGAAGCGACGTCTCTACGCAACGCCAAGTGATCCAGCCGTTCACAGAGCACTGGGTCCCCGACAATTCGGGCTGCTATATCTATTACTTACCGCATCTTTTTCAACTCCTCAGTGGAGTCCATCTTCACATAACAATACATATTTATAGAATGTATTATTAATAATAAAGTACAGTAAATAAAAATACAATTTAAGAAGCACAAATGTTTAGTATTAATTTTTTAACAGTAAAACAATTAAAAGGGTCGCTTTCGTATTGTACCCCATGTATGTTGATATTATTTCAATAGCCAATATTGGCGTTGCGTAGAGATGTCGCTTCATTGTGTGTCTTCTACCGCATTTATCACGGGGAGTGTTCCGAAGAGCTGTTTTACCTGATTCCTGCCGCCGAATTCCACCTTCGCACGACACGCCACAAGTTAGGATATCATCCTCACCATCTGGATGTGTGGCGGTCCTCCACAGTGCGGTTTTCAAGGAGCTTTCTTCCACGTACTGCAAAGCTGTGAAATGAGCTTCCTTATGCGGTGTTTCTGCGACGATACGACATGGGTACCTTCAAAAAAAGCGCATACTCAATCTTTAAAGACCGTCAACGCTCCTGTAATTCCTCTGGTGTTGCAAGAGATTGTGGGCGGCGGTGATCTCTTAACACCAGGTGACCCGTACGCTCGTTTGTCCTCCTATTCCATAAAAAAAGGCCATGTTGATCGTAGTCAGGGTCAAGGCCTACGTAACGATAATGTTGCATCATTATCAGTGGTAGTGGATCATAAACTCGAAATCGACAAAAGTGCATCATATTTTTAATCACAAAATACCCTAGAGATCTACACGTGTTAGCTACTAGCCATGCTGCTCTATTTAAAACAAGTTCTGACATGCAATTTCCGACCATAAAGTTGAATTAATTGTTTTTACAAAGCAATCCACGGTAAAGCGACGTTCATGAGCGTGTACAATAAACATAAATAACATAAAGCTCTAAGTTTTATTAGACCGCGTTATAAACGAGCTTAGCTTGCGATTCTGAACAAATCGAGCGCGCCTCGAGCTCTAAACTGCTTGCTTATGATGGTTTACATGAGCGAGGTCCACGTAGCTTACTGTATTAAGGTAGTGTTCCACTGTATCGAATATTACTCGACCGAGCTTTGGAGAAACTTTCTATTACTTTGGTATTCGTAAACCAAATGTCCGATACCTGTCAATTACTTTGACCGATGTTTACTAATAGTGTATTTAAAAAAAATACTTACTAGATCTCGTTCAAACAAATTTTTGAAGGAAGTTTGCTTGGTAATATACATCATATATTTTTTTAGTTTTATGATTCTCTTATTGTTAGAAGTTATGGGGGGGGGGGGTTCATTTTACCACTTTGGAAGTCTTGTGCGCAAACAATTCAGCTTAGAAAAAAATGATATTATAAGCCTCATCTATGAGTTGGATGAAAAAACATATTTTGAGTTCCAGTTCGCAGTATGGGGAATACCCAAAATTTATTTTGTTTGTTTTCTAGTTTTGTGTAAAATCTTTATGCAGTTTACAGAATACATCGATTTAACCAATTTCCAACAGTATAGTTCCTATAGTTTCGGAAAAAGTGGCTGTGACATACGGACGGACAAACAAACAGAGTTGACGAATCTCGAAGAGTTCTGTTTCTAGCTCTTTGGCTACGGAACCCTAAAAACCACGATACTAAATGTATTCTAAATAAATTTAATTGCAATGCAATTGCAATTTTCATTTTCAGTATGGAATGGAATTTCCAATGGACGCGTACCTTAAAGTAGTAATTTGCCCTCAGTAAATGGCTAAGTGGATCTAGTACATGTTGACACGGCTTCATAACTGTATAATGAGTGCCAACTTCGCAAGTTAGCATGCTTTTAATATTACGTTGCTAATCTATATTTTTAAAGTGCCCGTTTATACTAACAAGATTTTATATCAAACTTGTGACCAGAATAATTGTAATAAATCTGAATGTCACATGGTTTACGATAATTTTAATTTATTATTAAGTACTTCCTTATAGTGCGTGGTACGATATTACGTTTTAAGGCTATTTTTGGTGGAGTAGTAACTATAGCACCCTAATATGACTCCTGCATTATAATTCATCTTTGCATGCTTTATCTTATATCTTTAAACGAGCAATTCTTGTATATATATAATCTGAATCTCGAAAATGGCTCTAACGATTTTAATGGAATTATACAGGTTTCGGGGACGAGAAATCGATCTAGGTTTGTAATTTTAGCCGTGTTTTAATGAGAAACAGTTACAATAACATTAGAATACAAAGGTAAATTTCGCCACTATATACAAGACGAAGGGACGAAGAAGAAGTGACATTGGGTGATTCATGGGTGATTTTTGTTCAAGTTTTGTAGATTCTTAAAAATCCGAGCAAGGCTCGGTCGTCCGGATGTAATTTTTTATGTGTATTACGTTTTAGGGCTATCTTTGGTGGAGTAGTAACTAACTCTAATATGAAGCCTGTAATTCAAATTCATTCAAATTCAAATATTTTTATTCAAAATAGGATTTATAATCACTTATTGAACGTCAAAATCTACCACCCATTCAAAAGAGACTGCCTCAGACCTGAGAAGAATGGGCGCAAGAAACTCAGCGGGCTTTTTTTTATATAAAATATGGATTACAATGTAATATCGTACAATAAACATTAATAATTAAAGAGCCTGAGGGTGTTCGCTTTAATCCCAGTCCGTGGTGTCATTAAGAAAAACGTTTATGCTATAATAACCTTTCCCACACAAACGTTTTTTAACAATTCTTTTAAATTTCGTAACACATTTGTTTTGTACATTTTCTGGGATCATATTGTAGAAGCATATACATCGCCCAACAAAAGACTTACTAACTCGACCCAACCGAGTAGTAGGCATAACAAGTTTGTTTGTTCCTCGTGTTAACATTATGAATGTCACAGTTTCTAGAAAATTCCTCAATGTGCTTATGAACATACAAAACATTATCAAAAATGTATTGAGAAGCAACAGTCAAAATGTTTATTCCTTTAAATTTTCTCTCAATGATTATTTAGGACCTAGGTTATAAATCGCGCGAATAGCCCTCTTCTGCAGCACAAAGATAGTATTAATATCGGCCGCACTGCCCCATAACAATATACCATAGGACATAATACTATGAAAATAACTAAAGTATACTAATCTCGCCGTATCTATGTCAGTTAACCGTCTGATTTTCTTAACCGCTGCAGAACTAAGCCTATTCGCCAATCCTTCAATAAATAATAGTAAATCTTAATATATATAAATGACACGTTGTTTGTCCGCGATGGACTCCTAAACTAATGGACGGATTTTAATGGGGATTACTTCATGGAGTGCAGTTTAGTCCAACTTGAGAGATAGGATAGTTTTTATTTCGATTTGGGACATATAATTATTTTTATTTTCAATATTTGTTTTGTATGGACATTCTTTCTATGAGAAATTTTATTGACGCACGGTTTGACAGTTCTGCTGTGAGACATTTTCATTACAACAACAGGGAGCATATTTTACGAAATAATTATTGATGTTATGAAATATTATTGACAATTCATAAAAAAAAAACAGTATTTTATTTATTATGTACCTACAGAACAACGTCTGTCGAGTCAGCTAGTTTAATATAAGTAGATAAATCTGTTATATATATCTTAGCCTTAGTAATTGAGATCAATAATAATTCATCTTTGGATTTTAAATGCGTTTTAATAATGGTTAAAGTCAATGCACATTGGATTTCTTTATAGTGCCATCAGACCACGACTACCAAAGTTTGTTCATCGTTCACTGACAGTCCGACACACTCTTTAAAATACCACTTGACTAACACGATGGAACTCCTCAACATGTACTCTTTTGAGTCCCACGATATAATATATTATAAAAAAAATATATACCTATAAATATTATAAAAAAAATATTAAATATTTGACTTTTTGATAAAGCTTAAGCTACAGCGCATATAAAAAATTTTAGACATGGAATGAGATATAAAAAAAATCGTTTATTGAAAATACGGGATCAGACGCGCAGGACGTTCAGCTGATGGTAATTGATAAGCCCTGCCCATTACAATGCAGTGCCGCTCAGGATTCTTGAATAGCCTAAAAATTCTGAGCGGCACTACATTTGCGCTATCCTTGAGATATAAGATGTTAAGTCTCATTTACCCAGTAATTTCACTAGCTATGGCGCCCTTCAGACCGCAACACAGTATGTTTACACATTACTGCTTCACGGTAGAAATAGGCGCCGTGCAAAGAAGCCTCCCACTCATATTCAAATATAGTACTTATATTTTTTTTTCCAATACCGCCCATGTTCCTTAAAGGATTGTGTTTTCTCCTGTATAAACCATATTACATTAATACATGATATATATATCTTGTGTACAGTACCGGAGCTGGGTGGTCTGGGACGACGTGCAGGATGCTCCAGCGCCTTCTCTGCACCTTCACCATCAGCTCATCATGACCCAGGTATCGTAAAACTCTGAGTATGATATGGACCAATATTATAAGGCGTGTTGATAATCTAAAGTGTCTGCGCTCCGGGTCTGTAAGTGGGGGGTGTTTCGCCGAAGTGTGACAATAATATTTTCAATTCATAACATATAAATGTGACATCACACTAGGGAGGGAAGAGGCTTACAAATGTGACAAAGAAGGGGAGGGAAAAAATCATAGAATTCGTGTGATATTTGATTGATAGTGATTTCATTCGCTGTCTCTTATATGTTTTATGTCGTATTAATGTATTAAAAGAATAGGCTAAAGAACCATGTTAATAATAATTGCTGACATAAGCAATTTTGCTTTCTTTCAAATAAATTAATATATATTCCCCTGGCGCATTCCCTATTTGGGGTTGGCCCTCCTGATACTAGATCGGCACTGTTTGCGATCTTGGGTGATTACTGGCGTTGGGCGGCCTCTGCCTCTTTTAAATAAATTAATATATTAATAATTTTAAATAATGAGAATGAGATTTGTCAAGTCTAGAAACTAAATTATTTCTTAGTCTTAAAATGAACATGGACAAGACGAAGATCATGTCAAATGTCCATGTCGCACCTACTCCCATAACTCTCCCTCGAAATTGTCGACGAGTACGTCTACCTCGGACAAACAATTCAGTTAGGCAGCTCCAATTTCGCGGTAGAGGTCACTCGTCGAACCGAAAGGGCAGCGTTCGGGAAGCTCCGCAAAATCTTCTCGTCCCAAATACCACAGTGCCTGAATACGAAGGCTTCCAATCAGTGTGTGTTGCCAGTGATGACTTACGGTACGCAGACGTGGTCGCTAACTATGGGCCTTATAAGAAACCTCATGGTTGCTCAGAGGGCTATGCTCGGATTTTCCCTGCGAGATCGAACCAGAAATGAAGAGATCCGTAGGAGAACCAAAGTTACCGTCATAGTCCAACTGATTGCGAAACGGAAGTGGCAGTGGGCAGGGCACATAGTTCGACGGTTGGCGACAGTTGGCGTAAGGGTACTAAAGTCCACGAATGGCGACTACGTACCGGAAGACGCAGTGTTGGTAGGCCCTCCACAAGATGGACTGATGATATGATCAAGATCGCCGAAATACATTGAATGAGGGCAGCGCAGGACCGATCGTCGTGGAAATCTTTGGGGGAGGCCTTTGTCCAGCAGTGGATGTCTTCCGGCTGATGATGATGATGTTCGAGACTGGCTCGAGTACGCCTACGCCTGCAGCATCTAGCTTGGAGCGCAGCGGGGACCAATCCCTAATCTAAGAAATGTACATATTAATATAATTTATAAGTATACCATATTTTCCCATATTAAAAACATTTATTTTTATACAAAATCAAATAATTTTTATATATCAAATAAAAAACATGCTAAACTAGATATACTATTTTCCTTAAGTGAAAATATTTGAGCTGGTTCCTAGGAATATATTATCAGTAAATGCAGTTAACAATGAAGGCTTGCTTTAGCAACTAGCTTTGATAGTTTGATATCACAAAAGTTCCGGTGGCACCGACATTCAGTTAAGTAATTAATTCTTTTGCCGCTCTTTGAATAAATCACTTTGCGTCGACTTAAATTTTATGAGCGGCGTATTTTAAAATTTAAATTTGTTTTCAATCATTCATGAGAACTTTAAGTGCGAAGTAACGGGAATGAATGAATTAACGTGTTCATTTAAGAGATCGCATTTTATACTTTGATAACTTTAACGTTAATATTATTTTATTTGAGCCACTCTAGACAAGGACTTACCGCAGTAACTTTAAAATGTTTAATTTCAACGAATTTACAACCTGTATTTTATCATTTTTAGGGTTATGTAGCCAAATGGCAAAAAAACGGAACTCTTATAGGTTCGTCATGACTGTCTGGACGCCCTTGTATGTCACAGCCTCTTCTTTCCAAAATAATTACAAGAACTGCATTAACATTTTCTCAATTCGTCAGTATGTTTTTTATTTATGTTTGTTACCTCAAAACTTTCGACTGGGTGAACCAATTTTGATAATTCTTCCAGATCAGGTCCAGATCTGACACTGGCATCTATGAGAAAACCAGAAAAGTCTAAAAGTGGATGATAAATGGATAGGTCTTCAAAAATGCTATTGAGGTTTCAATATATTTTTTTTCGAAACTGAATAGTTTGCGCGAGAGACACTTCCAAAGTGGTAAAATGTGTCCCTGTATGTTCTCAAATAGGAGAATGGTAAAACTAAAAAAATATATGATATACATTACCATGCAAACTTCCACCGAAAATTGATTTGAACGATTAGTACGAATTAGTAAGTAGTCTTTTTTAATACGTATAAATGATGACAGCTCATTTGCACTGTATGATTTTGAGCAAAGATTTTTTGTCTTTTCCATTTAAATAATTTAGTATAATTTTCCTTTCTATATAACTTTTATATTATGTTACTTGCTGCTACGGAACCCTACATGGGCATGTGCGACTCGCACTTGGCCGCTATTTATATATTTTTATGTACGAAGGTAACATACCTTCCTACAAATTAAACCTTATTACCTTATTACGTTTTAATATAAAACTATTAATTTATATTTAATAAAAGTAGTATAAATATTGACTACTTTCAGCACAGTATATATATATACATGTTATATAGTATATATATTTGATATATTATAATATATGTGTGTATATATGCATATGCAACCATTACATTATAAAATAAACCAGTAAAGTTGGAGTCGGACGTACTATAATGAATAGTTTCCACGTGGTAGTGCCGACACGCATGAGCCAACGATCTTTATCATATAACTCAATTATTTGAGCTTTTAACCAGTATGTATGTGGGAGTGCCGTTAGTTATTCACTTATCCCTCTCTTAAAAATAAAAATGTTTAAAATTCACTTGATATATTAAATTAAAAAGGTAATCAAATATAAAAACGATGTCTGAAAAAGCCAATCTGCGGAATGGGTCTTTCCTTTTGAGAATTAGCCTACGAAAGTTAATAAAATAGTAGCTTCTTCTTTCGGCAAATCAGGACAGGAGCTTGAAAACCGAAGGACAGTTACTGCAGATTGTTGTCTTAATACGGGTTGGCTCAGAATTTTTGAAAATGTTTGCGAAAGTCATCCGCGAATCAAAGACATCCTTCATGACGACAACGCGTCCTGATATTCCGGTACGGTTACCAATGAGTTATTGAAGACCCCAATGACGCAAAGGACCTCGAATCTTGTGATATTTTTGTCAATATCATCAGCTGGAAGACGTCCACTGCTGGACAAAGGCCTCCCCAAAAGATTTCCACAATGGACGGTTCTGCGCTGCCCTCATCCAACGTATTTCGGCGATCTTGTGTGGGGCCTACCAACACTGCGTCTTCCGGTACGTGGTCGCCATTCGAGGACATTACTGCCCCAATGGCCCTCTGTCCGTCGAACTATGTGCCCTGCCCACTGCAACTTCAGTTTCGTAAGCATTTAGGCTATGTCTATGTATGTGGTTCTCCTACGGATCTCCTCATTTCTGATTCGATCTCGCAGGGAAACTCCAAGCACAGCCCTCTCCATTGCCCTATGAGCGACCATGTGCTATAGCTCTATAGCTATGATATATCATAAGGCCCATAGTTGGCGACCACGTCTGTGTAAGTCAATAAATTAAAGACAATTTAAGTGATATACAGCTTAGAAGCCTTACAGAAGTAGAGAATACGTTCCAAGAGGACATTCAATACCCTCAAGAAGACTGGAACAACTGAATGAATGAATGAATGAATGAATGATTTATTTATTCAACAAAATACAGGTCATATGTCGAAATAGTGTCTGATGAGCCTTAAACATTTTACCAGTGTAACTGGTGTTTGAATATTACAATAATTTAAAGTAAACAAAAAAAAACAAGTAAGCATTAAAATGTTAAATTATATCTAATCTAATAAATATATATTATATATAATCTATATATATTATATATAATCATATAAATTATATCTAATATATATATTCTGAATCTCGGAAACGGCTCCAACGATTTTAATAAAATTTAGTATAGAGGTAGTTTCGGGGGCGAGAAATCGATCTAGCTAGGTTTCAATTTAAAAAAATGTAGTTTTTATGAGAAACAGCTACAATAACATTACAATACAAAGGTAAATTTCGCTACTAGATACAAGACTATAATAGCTCATTGGGTGATCCGGAAAGCAGAAGACCCCGGTTCGAATCCAGATGTCCTATTAGTTTTTTTTTGTTCAAGTTTTGTACATTCTTAAAAATCCGAGCAAGGCTCGGTCTTCCGGATATTATAGACTTTATACAAAGAAAGCATACAATAAAATTAATTATTAAAATGTCAATATAATAAAAGTCTAAAACCAATTATTATCAATTACTTAAAGTATCCTTAACCGTTACGCAGTCCTTAATTTAGGATAAGTTACATAAGAATATATTATATACTAAAGAGTTCGGAAATATTAAAATAGCATTTATTTGCAACTCATGAGTTCTCATTTTGAATTTATTAAAAATATTGCTTTTATAGTTGTCAGGAAGTTTTACATAGTTATTGCGATGTAGAAAACATCTGTAACCTGCTACTGCTTTTTACAATGGTTACAAATCGTCATAAACATAACATAAGGTATTATAAATGATAATTCAGAAGTATTTGAAGAATCACCTAAGTATTTGAAGTTAAATTAAGTTTTTTTTAATGAAAATAAGGGACGAGACGAGCAAGATGTTCAGCTGATGGTAATTGATTCGACCTGCCTGTTACAATGCAGAGCCTCTCAGCATTCTTGAAAAACCCAAAAATTCTTAATGGGACTACAACTGCGCTCGTCACCTTGAGATATAAGATGTTAAGTCCCATTTGCTCAGTAATTTCACTAGTTACGACGCCCTTCAGACCGAAACACAGTAATGTTTACACAATACTGCTTCACGGTAGAAATAGGCGCCGTTGTAGTACCCATAATCCAGCCGGCATACTGTGCAAACGAGTCTGGTAAAAGATTGGTAGATACGACATTCAGTAGTCACAGTAACTCTTCACAAGAAAGTATTTTCACTTATTTTTTTTTAATTTTATGGAATAGGAGGACAAACGAGCGTACGGGTCACCTGGTGTTAAGTGATCACCGCCGCCCACATTCTCTTGCAACACCAGAAGAATCACAAGAGCGTTGCCGGCCTTCAAGGAAGGTGTACGCGCTTTTTTTGAAGGTACCCATGTCGTATCGTCCCGGAAACACCGCACAAGGAAGCTCATTCCACAGCTTTGTAGTACGTGGAAGAAAGCTACTTGAAAACCGCACTGTGGAGGACCGCCACACATCCAGATGGTGGGGATGATGTCCTAACTTGTGGCGTGTCGTGCGAAGGTGGAATTCTTAATTGATGGATTACTATTAAAAGAAAATTATTGTACTTATGTAAGTTACGTGGACAGTTGCACACTCACTGTTTCTGTAACCTGGTACTGCGGTGAAAGGGACTATCACGCATATATTTTAAATTATGCCCATGCCTTTCCAACGAATGTACTTAATGCCCCTAAGACAAAACTTATCATAATATAATTTTTATATATTATAAAAATCCAGTGTCCTGATGTTTGTTTCCAGTGAACTCCTAAACTAATTAACGTGGATTGACGTGCAGTTCAGTCCAACTTGAGAGATAGGATAAGTTTATTTCGAATTGGGACCCATTATTATTTTTAATTCCAATATATGTTTTATATGGACATCTTTTCTATGGGATAATTTATGGACGCACGGTTTGACAGCTGTTCTGCTGTGAAACAATTTCATTATAACAACAGGGAGCATATTTTACAAAATAATTCTTGATGTTATGAAATATTTTTGACAAATTCATAAAAAACAGTATTTTATTTATTATGTACAGAGCAACGTCTGTCGGGTCAGCTAGTATAATAGTATAAATAAAATGTATCGTGTGACCGCTTAACATTTAAAATAATTGTTGTTTAAATTTCCTTGGAGTAAATGAAGAAAGGGCAAGAATAATTCAGTCCGCGTAACCCGATATTGCTTTCATTATAAGCTTTCCCGCTTAAGTAAATTAGTGAAGCTCATTGGATATTCGGAAATTATTTTACCCTTAAGCGTAACTTTTAAGAGTTATATATATTATATATATAGTATATCACTATTATATTTGTGTGTATGTCGCAGGTTTAAGCCGTGATTAAGCCGTTATATTATAATTTACCGGTAGATTGTCAATCGACTTCATCTCTTACAATTTAACGGCCTGCTTTCAGTGACATTTTAATGTCACGGGTACAAATTTGAATATTTTTACTCTAAATACGATGTGACATCACTTATTGAAAGTCAAAAAAAGTAACACCCATTCCGAAATGAATGCCTCAGGCCTGAGAAGAATGGGCGCAAAAACTCAGCAGTCTTTTTTTTATCAAAAAATATGTTTACAAAGTAATATTGTACAATTAAACTTATTATTTAATAACCTGAGGGCGGTGGCTCCATTTCCAATCCGTGGTATCATTAAGAAAGTTAATTATGTTATAGTAACCTTTACCACACTATAGTATAAACACGGATACACTGTAGTATATATATATATATATATATATATATATATTGTCATTTGAAAAATATAGGAGGCTACGTTCATTAGGTCTACACCATTATTAGGATTCCGAAAACTTGTTACAGAGATCTGGCAATCTAGATATGTATATACGTACAGGGTAAGATGTACTACACCACTGTACGAAGGAGATTGTCCTTACCAAGTACTTACCAATTCAATCAACCACTACAGTCCACCAGTAAAGTCGCGGTAGTCTCACTAATAGTTCTGCAACGTTAAATCTACCTTGAAGTGGCAATCATGTCTACCAAGACAAAATATTTTTATCATAGAGTGTGTCTGTCTATGAACTGATAATTTGTAAACCGAAAAAAATACTAAGAAAGAACAATAATTGCAACGAAATTACATAGAAACTATGCAAATTATAAAGTCAAATAATAACACCATAAAAATATGTTAAATAGGTAATTTTATTCATAATAGGGACATTGAATTTAAATGAACACAATATTATGAGTTTTTTTTTATGAAAATAAGGGGCGAGACGAGCAAGACGTTTTCATCTGATGGTGATTGGTTGCATTACAATGCAGTGCCGCTCATGATTCTTGAAAAACCCATTAATTCCGAGTGACACTATAATTGCACTCGACATCTTAAGACATAAGATATTAAGTCTCATTTACCCAGTAATTTCACTAGCTACGGCGCCCTTCAGACCGGAACACAGTAATGTTTACACATAACTGCTTCACGGCAGAAATAGGTGCCGTTGTGGTACCCATAATCTAGCCGGCTGCAAAGGAGCCTTCAGCCCACTGGTCTTGTAAAGAGTTGAAAAGAGAATCAATAAATATTATATATTTCATGTAATTTTTGTCCAGTATTTGGATCTTTATAAAATATTTAAACCAGTTCTTTTGATCTCCGTTGTCTATCAGACCTCGTTAACAATATAGCAGCACCAAAGACCGAAAACAAATTAAGTTGTTTCCGCCTGCGATTCGCCTTCAGATTTCATTTTAAGTGAACTAACCATTTAATAGAATTTTGGTACTATTTCATAGGTTTTCAATAGCTCATAGGATAAAATAACCTCCTGCTGAGGTATTTTCTGGTGGAATTCTTGTCGACATCGATCCGGCCATTTCAAAGATGAGCCAGAACAAACGGAAATAAAATTTTAAAATTGATATGCTTGTTTGTGTTGGAAACTATGTAATTCAAATACATTTAGTGACACAAATATTTTTTTTTAATAAAAAAAATTATTAATTGCTTAGATTTACAAGAGCGACATCTCAAGTCAATTTCCTGATATGCAAATATTGGGGTTTAGCAGGTTATCAACTGTAAAGTAGATCCAGCTGACTCGGCAAACTTCGTACTACCTCAACCGATAAATGAAATACCTAATATTTGTATAAAAAGAACTTAAGACAAACAAAAGGAATCCTTTTATATAAAAACAAATAAAAAAAATGCTCGGTATGAATGAAATTTTATTATTACTTTTGATAACACAATTACACACGATATTCCTTACTTTCAAAGAGTTTTCCTGAAATACTGGTTATTTATAAGGTTTCAAAATGATATTCATAGACACACACAGTTATGATACAGTCACAGTTAATCAATTCAAAACTTTCTGATAAGTTCAGAAATTATATTTTTGGACAAAACTTTAGATTTATCAATCTACCTAAAATATTCTGATTTATAGTTAACAATTGTTGTTAGTCTACCTACTACAATTACCTAAAATTAAGTTTATTTTTTACCTCCTGAGAAAAGAGAGAAAGAAAAAGAAATATTTAAAAATTCAAATTAGTTATTCATTTTAAACTATTATTTTAATCTGATTTCTGAACGACGGGGGACACATCAAATAAAAATCAAAATCGTTGATTTTATTTAATTCCGAGCGTTTTCATATTTATTCACCTTTTAAACCTTCTCTGGACTTCCACAAAAAAAACAACACCAAAATAAAGCCAAATCCGTCCAGCCGTTCTCGATTTTTAGCGAGACTAACGAACAGCAATTCATTTTCATAAATATATAGATACGTCACTCGAAATGTTAGCTCAGTTGGATCGCTCGTACGGAACGCGAGAGGTCGCGGTTCAAGGTTCGAGGTTCAAGACCCGCATAGTTCATAATTTTGTTTTCAAATTTTATATTTGTTATTAATCCCAGAAGTTAAGGTTTAATAATTTAAACGAAATACATTTACATTTATTGCATGTCGTATAGCTTATAACATAACAGCTAATAATACTTTTATTATAGAAACACATATTTAGTTCAGATTTGTACGGTTTTTATGCGGTGTTAAGACTATCAGCTACCGTATAATGGTTAGCTCCGAAAAACTGTAAAAATAAAAGCAGAAATAACGCGGCCACATCGCAATTATAAAACAGGTTGACATCAGTATACCTCGAGTAAGGAGAACTTTATTTTGTCGGTGAAGCAGGTCATGATGAGATCCTTTGAAGTTTATGAAAGACTAACGTTTGCTCTGTGTGCTATGTAAAAAAATTGTATGTAATTATTCCGTGAAGATATTAATCTGTATGGTTCGTCATGCTCACTGAAATGGCATTGCTTGCCGCGGCGTCGTGTGCCGGGTCGTCTCCTTCCCTCAAATATGTGCCAAGGGAAGGTGCTTGTGGTGCCAGGTCGACCTGTTTCAGTTAATAAATCATTGTGTTTGTTGAATGCAATTACTAATTATGACAGTAATCACGACCATCATGTTCATGAAGTATCCTTAAACAAACAATGAATTCAAGCTCTAAAGGTTGATGCATCCAATATACGATTTTTTTACGACACACTAACACAGTAATACTTACACATTACTGCTTCACGGCTGAAATAGGCGCCGTTGTGGTACCCATAATCTAGCCGGCATCCTGCGCAAAGGAGCCTCAGACCGGTAATTTATTTCACACTGGTATTTCATTTATATTTAAACAGTTAATTTTTGAATACTGAAATGAAATGATTAATATTATTTAAATACGATTCATATATTGGATGCAGCGCTTACAAACTAATTTGTTTTGTATATTACAACCATTGTAAAATACTCTATTAGATTGGAAAGAGTGGCCGTTGAGTTTCTCGTATTTTCTTCTCATTAGCTCAACTTTATTTCGAACATATTATGGTAGATTCAGTAATTCAATTCAAAAGCGCTTAATTTAAGCCTAATTAAATAAAATTTATTTGACTTTGACTTTGTTAAATAGCTAAGCTAGCGAATGCCGACGTTGACTTCCGCATGTATTTTGTTTGCGTGATAATCTTAGTAAAATTGCAATTAAACATACAATTCCAAACAAAAATTACACATCCACATAACAAACGTCTATTATCGTAAAATCTCATCGCCTTAACGTAACCTTGATGACGTCAGAACAACGCGAGGTGAATGAGACAATTATACGAAGTGAACACGACTCATTAAATTCATTGCGAATTAATACAAAAGAAATATTAAACGATAATTTCTTGAGCAAATATTAATTATTATAAAAATAAGAACAGAGTGATAAAAATAAGTATTATTTACAGATAATAACAATGTATACAAAATGTTTACTGTGTTTACTCTTTAGTCGGAAAGTCGGGGATGATGAGTTGCTATGGCAGACTTTGCTATAGTGGTGGATAAATTATGAAACTAACAGTCTAGATGGACCATTCAGACCACATCATGGAAAGGGTGTGTAGGAAAGAGAACGCGATAAGCATAATATAGAGAAGGCTCCTTTGCACAGGAAGCCGGCTAGATTATGGGTACCACAACCGCGCCTATTTCTGCCGTGAAGCAGTTATGTGTAAACTTTACTGTATTTCGGTCTAAAGGGCGTCGTAGCTAGTGAATTTACTGGGAAAACTTATGTCTCAAGGTGACGAGCGCAATTGTAGTGCCGCTCAGAATTTTTGGGTTTTTCAAGAATCCTGAGCGGCACTGCATTGTAATGGGTAGGGCGTATCAATTACCATCAGCTGAACGTCCTTCTCGTCTCGTCCCTTATTTTCATTAAAAAACTTGGGGAGGCCGCATAATATTTGGACTATTAAAATTAGAGAGATTGATAGAACTAACTGCAACTGAAAGGAAAAAATTAAAAGGAAGAAAATATGAAGTAATGGAAGAGGCCTTTGAAAATTAGTAAAATATTAATAAAAGTAACATCATTAATAGGAAAATAATATACAACTAACATAAACATGGTATAAAAATATCATGATTGTACACTACTTTTAACAAGCAACAAAATTGTAAAAAAAAATTATATGGAGAGTAATAAAATATGTTATTATTATTGATATATACAGATTGATTCATGAAAAGCATGCTCATAGTTAACAATTCAAATATAATAAATGACTTGCTTTTAATGTCACAATAAATGCAGCCGTGAACGATAACTAATTGCACGTCGACTAACCCTTGGGTCGTAATAAGTGATGAGATCGTTCTGCGAACTGTTGCGGGATTACTAAGATATGTAGATAGAGCGAGCATTTCGTAGTGACTCTATTGCTTTCAAATACATTATTAATATAACACCTAACTATTCTAGAAAAAATTGTATGTGACCAATTATATTACTCGCGTAAACATACTTTCTGCGATGAACAGCACGGTTTTCTAAAGGGTAAGTCCACGACGTATAACCTACTAGTGTATTGTGAGTTTTTAACAAAACATATATCAGAGTCAGAGCAGGTTGACGTTATTTACACTGACTACAGCAAATGTTTTGACAAAATTGATCACTACCTCTTACTTCAAAAACTAAGCCGAGCTGGTATTCGTGGGAACTTGTTCAGGTGGGTATCGTTGTATGTATATAACAGAGTCAAGCGGTTGTTCTTAATGGTTTTACCTCTGCTCCAATGTCAACCCCATCAGGAACACCTCAAGGATCTCTCTTAGGGCCTCTTTTTTTGTTATCTTTATTAATGACGTATATCAGTGTTTCAAATTCTCAAAAATCGTACTTTAAGGTGATGATATGAAAATTATATGTCCCACCAGAAACATTCACGACCCGAAATATCTCCAAGACGGCTTAAATCGTTTTGAAAATTATTGCAACATCAATAAATTGGCTTTAAATATTTCTAAATGCATTGTCTGTTCATTTACGCGTAAAAATTCCCCTATCATCCACAACTACCTATTAAAAAACTCACACCTAAGCAGAGTTAAGAGCACCAGAGACTCAGGTACTATCTTCGACTCAAAATTATAAGTTTATGAGTACGCACATTCTATTATAAAGAAAGCAAACAAGGCGTGAGGTTTCATATTCAGAATGTCATCGGAGTTCAGTTCTCTTAAAACCATTAAAATTCTGTACTTTGCATATGCACGGAGCTACCTTGAATACGGTTCACAAGTATAGAATCCCCAATATAACGTCTACGTTAACAGTATAGAAAGATTACAAAAAAAGTTTGTGAATTTGCTTCAGCACCGAGCCGTATCACTTTCACATACCTACTTTGACAGGTGTAAAAAATTACATCTGCTACCGTTTCAGCAGAAGCGTCGTACAGCAGATTTGGCGTATTTGTGCAGGATATCGAACAGTAAGATCGACTGTCCAGAGTTACTTAGCATGCTTTGGACTAGTAGCGCATGCCTTTCCATTACGTAATCGTTGCCATTTACATACTCCCACGGCGAGATGTAATTATCGTGCAAATAGCTTCATTCCTTGATTTGTTAAATGACGTAGATCTAGATTTTTTTTCTACATCTAGCACCAAAATAAAAATAACCTAGTATCGGAATACTGGGTCACGAAATCTCGAGCGATTGCCAATTTCGTGGTCATCTGGAGGGCAAAGCCAAATTGGCTTCAAAGAAACTGGGCGTCATTAATAGAGCACTGACATAAATGTGGAAACTTTTAAGTAGCCTTCATTAGTTTTAATTATTTCATAAGTTATAATTGTAAGCTAGCTGTAAGTTTCCCAAATAATTATAAATAAAATAAAATATAAATAAATAATAACCTAACCTTTTCATACATTAAAATTGAATAAATTAGAATATTACGTAAATACCAAATTACTTTCTTAGATTTCACACTTCATAAATTAAATGGTGGTGGCTGGATGGTCTTGTTACCGGGAGGTCTGCTTGATGTGTTTTTTATTATTATTATTTTCTTAAAGTTAAAGTTATTGTATATTTTATTTTATGAAATGCTCACATAATGCCTCTATTCATTTACGGTATATGTGGATTGATGTATCTACTATACTCAATAACTCTTGAGTTTATAAGTATGTATTAATTTACTTTTTTTTTTTCATTTTTGACTTACTCGTGTAGGCCTTTAAGTTTTTGACATTTGAGTATTTTTGTTGCGTCACTTTGCATATATTGTAATTGAAATGATTTGTAAAACAATTAAAATGTAAATCTTGACTTAAAAGAGTGGCAATGAGTTTCTTGCTACTTCTTCTCATTAGCTCAACCCTTTACGAAGTAGCGGTAAATTCAATAAGAAACAATTTTTTTTTTGACATTTATAAGTGTCATTTCCGTGACCTACTTGAATAAAGTATTTTAGAATTAAGAATTTAGAATTTGAATTTAAAATCTTTATTAAAGTGAACTAAATAGTGATTTTGTGTGGCAAGACCTAACCTTAACAGTGATGAAATGATCTGACTTGGAAACCATCACAAAAAACTGTCCTGAGGCTTAAGACGGATCCCTGGATGTGCCCATGGTTATATCGATTCCAACATCCTTCTAACCGAAACACAGGAGTTGCTAAACAAATACACCGCTGTTTTGTGCCAAAAGGATGTGGTGGCATTCTTCATTCTCAGCCGAACGCAACGATTACTGTAATTTTTAGAGTCGATCATCCAAGATAGGTTTGTAACTACATACATAGCTATAGGTGAGATGTGCTTGAGTCGTGAGGAAGCGAGAGGCGACAAAGGATCACGGCGGAAGAACACGGATTCCAAAAATAACAATAATCGTATTTAGAATTAGATTCATTAATTAGATTGTATAAATATACGCAATTATTTTCATACTTTTTAGTGCATATTTATATCTATTTTTTGGAATAGTGTTAACCCTCGCAAATATCCTAGGGAAGGTAAATTCCCGCACCACGACGCCGCCACGGGCATGTGGCGTGTGGTGCAATTTAGTTCAACTGCTACAGAAAACTGCTGTAAATCTTATTAAATTTATTGTTAATTTAATACTCAAGAGACAATAATACGATGTATGTGTGATTCATTATGTAATTGTAAAATTTTTGGGAAAAATTTAAAAGAAGAAGAAAAATTGTTTATTTTAATTTGATGTCACTTCTAGTATTTCCTCGCGACCAACGTTTCAACGGAGTTTGGCTCTTCTGTTAATTTTGTATCTAAGTTCTTTGCTTGTAGCGCAGTGGACAGAGAGTCTGCGGAAAAATGTAATTGTAAAATTTTCGGGAAAAATTTAAAAGAAGAAGAAAAATTGTTTATTTTAATTTGATGTCACTTCTAGTATTTCCTCGCGACCAACGTTTCAACGGAGTTTGGCTCTTCTGTTAATTTTGTATCTAAGTTCTTTGCTTGTAGCGCAGTGGACAGAGAGTCTGCGGAAAAATTGTAAATAGTTTTTAATATTTCTATTGAATTATTCTTATACCTTATCTAATTTGTTCAATGATAGATAGACAGTTATATAAACTGTAATAAATGGATATATTATATAGAATACAATTAAATTAAATTAATCTAAACAATTTGTTATACTTTAAAATTGTTTCGATTTACAAGAGCGACATCTCACGTCAATTTCCTAGTATGCAAATATTAGGGGTTGAGCAGGTTATCAACTGTAGAGTAGCCTCAGTAAGCCTCAACCTGCGAGTTAAATAAACATGCAAGATTTATGAACTTTACGTGAATCGAAAGGTTGGCTCAGTTGGAACAGCGCTCGCACATGAGCGTAAATAAAGTATTAAATAAAAGACAGAGTGATCGTTACCACGGCTATTTCTCGACTAACCGGTTAGTAGGATCGCGTGCGCAGGCGCATCCGACAATAGCTATCTACAGACATAACAGTTTGCAATGAACATGTAGAGTGGCAGAGAGGAAACTTCCTGGCAGCAGTTCCCCGACTGCATATTTTTCATATTTGCATAAAGTTAAATATTATATGGCGTTGAAGCATTTATCATTCATTAAATATTATAATATTTTCGCCTTTCTACATAAAATGTAAGCAAGAAACTAATATTCCCAGTTTGCTTGTACGTGGAAGAAACTTCCTTGGTAATCGCACTGAGAAAAACCGCGCCACGTACCACATGTTGAGAATGGTACTTATTTTTGAAAGAAAAAAAGAAAGAAATATCACACTAAGGTCAAATGACACTTATGAATGTACACCATCACTTCGGAAATAAAGTTGAGCCTTAATGACAAGAAACTTATTAAAAAAAAAATTGATATAGGCGTTACTTTGCGGAAATCCATAATTATACAAATGATTTGCGTTTTCTTTCGTGTTAATTCCGCCAATATTTGTCTTTAAACAATTCGACACGTGTCTCGCCAAAACCTAATCTCGTGCCAGATTTTGGCGAGACAACACGTCCTGAGGATGCCTCGTGTATAGGCGAAACACGTGTCGAATTGTTTAAAGACAAATATTGGCGGAATTAACACTAAAGAAAACTCAAATCATTTGTATAAGAAACTTATTGCCAATTTTAAATGTATATTTACAGTTTTAGCTTTTTAAATTATATTTTACACATGTACGTTATTATATTACGAAATTGTATAAGTAATACATATCTTTGCAAAGATTGATCATTGATAGCAACAGAGTCTATTGGTTCAAGAAACTAAAATTTTTGTTGCAGTTCAATTGACATCATATCTAAACAATTTGTTATTTTTTTTAAAGTGATAACCCTCACTGAGCCAACCGTTCGAGTGACGTATCGTTGATAAATCTTGTGTGTCTTGTTCAACTTCTCTACAGGATCTACTTTACAGTTGATAACCTGCTCCACCCCAATATTTGCATATTAGGAAATTTACTTGAAATGTGACGACAACGACAAATCGAGATTTATTAACTTTACGTCACTGGAACGTTTGGCTCAGAGGAAATGCGCTCGCACGGACCGCCATAGGTCACGGGTTCGAATCCTGCATCGTTAATTATTTTTTTTTAATTTAATTTGTGTGGCATTATATCATGATACAAATGAATATGTCCCCTCATTTTGTAAGCTCATAATGAGATATTGTCGACACATCTCTTAAAGAAATGCAGCTTGATTCGTAACGGAAAAATCTCTTGAGTTTCTTTTAAGTCCCGAGTGCAGCTTAGCGACTAAGCTCTAACCATCCTCGTTAAATATCGCTCGCTTCTTTTGTACGAAAATCGAAAGACACTCGAAATGTCTGATGTTCAACATGCCAACGTACTTCCGACGGCAAATAAAATGTTATTTACACGCATATTGTTACATTTTTAATAAATACCTACTGAATATAATTTAATATGGCGAAGTATTCCTTAGAAGTAGACATTCTTTCGCGACATGCGGTAGAACTTTCGTTAACTTACCCGTAATAAAAATTATCATCACAATCTATCACAGGCACTGACCTCTGCTAGTCTACGACTGGCTGCTGTCACAGTACTTTTGTGATATCGCAATTTTGGCGCTGTTGGCCATATAGCGAGAGTCTGCGGCACTAAAACTAGTGATGACAACCTCAGCAAACATCGATAGATGGTGGGAAAATATTTACAAAAAAAATGTGTACTTTAATAATGTTAATTCTTGAAGTATAAATAATACGGAAATAGAACGAAATTAATTCGATATGCAAAAATACTTAAGAGTATTGTACGTTCCTTGGCCGGCATTTGTTAATATACGTCAAAATTAGTTCTCTGGACGCTCGGGAGTGGCGCTTCAAATAGGCACAAAAAATTTGCTGTCAAATATGTGGAACAGCCTATCCAGTGGTATTTATACAGGTCAGTGATCTCAGATATATCAAAGGGTTTGAGCACCTAATTTTTATTGAAAAAATGACGAAACTCTATGCGACGGTGCATCCATGACATTGCTTATTGATGAGATTTAAAGGACCGTTGTACAAAATTTCAAATTTGTAGCCCCAGTGGTTTAGGTTCAGATTGCCAAGTGTGAGATTTTTTCCCTATTCGATCGCGGAAAGTTATCTACGATTTGTATGGCGTCTAAAGTGCGCCATCTGCTGACAGTAGAGGAGACATCATAGCGCTCTTTCAGTTTGCTGAATGAATGAAGTCAGTCGGTCAGGTCAATATTTAAATATTGTACAGAGAAGTTTTTTAGTTGCTTTCCTTTAAATATATATGTAGTCTGTATTTACATTGTTTTACTAGCAGTAATTTCTTACAGTGACATCGCAATGCATTATTTGTAAACGTATTAAGTATCGAAATATTTTGAGGTTTCTTGAGTGTTATTTCTGCCAATATTTGTGTTCAAATTCAAATTCCACACGTATTTTGCCTCTACACTCGTGCCTCGGTATCCTCAAGAGATGTTGACTCTCCAAACTCTCTTTCTTACCTTCGTCGCATGAATTGGCGCGCTGTGATTGGTCGGCTGTTGTGACTTATTACCCCCGGAAAAGATACGTAACAATGGTGAAGAGACCAAATTTGTTTGTTCATTCAACAAGCCTAACGCATTCTCGTGACAGAGTTTGGCGAGTCAACATCTCATGAGGATGCCTCGTGTAGAAGCGAAACCCGTGTGGAATTACGATAAAAAATCTCAAATCGTATGGATAATTATGGATTTCCGTAAAGTAACGCCTAATTCAATAAAAACGTATCAAGTCTTAGTGCCGCACTCATAAACCACTGCACGATGTATTTCTCGTACCAAAGGCATTGAATTTCTTCAGGCATTTCTTCATTGAAAGACCGTATTGCGGTCTAGTACGGTCTTTCTCTATTTGTCACAGACCATCGTGGCTGCTTTCGACCGAATATACAAACTAACTCTCTAGTTGTTAGACGAACGGAATTTAACTAAATATAAATGAATAGACGTATCACTTCTCATGCAAATGAATCTAAATATAAATAGCTTTCACAGAACAATTTATTTACAATTCTGCAAATGTATTCACTATTTAATGTAATTTATATACTTCCACTTCAAGATTAGACACATTGACAGAATTGCTACAATAACAAATTTATAAGCAGGTATGCACAGTCGGAATTAATTGTGTGTCATATATTACTTAATAAAGTAATATTTATTAGCTTCTAGATTGAACGCCCTATTACACTGATCAAATTAATTCGATCAATTTATTACCTACCCAAATCATATTAGTTGGAAATGAATGTTTGTTAGATATAATATATTTAATACATTTTGAATAGTTGCGCTACTTTTAACAGACTTCAAAAGGAAGACGTTGTCAATACAAGTATTTTTTACTTCTACTCCGGAAGTGAATTATGAATCAATTTAAACAATTCCTTCTTAATAATACTTTCGTTTTACTCCCATTTAAATACAGATCGATATTTAGCGATATTGGTAATATCAACAACATTTCAAGCATTTGCATACATATTATAATATCTATTTTTTTTATGAACTATAGTAGAATTATTACATAAGGGCTATTTTAAGATAATTTGATTTTGACTTTCAATTACGGTATCAGTTTTATAATAGTATAGATAGTTTTCATGATATTTTTGCTTGACTAAACTAATCTAAACTAAACGGCTCTTGACATCAAACCACGTCGAACCAAGCCGGTCTAAATTGGTTGATTTGTTCGTGAGTTATCGTTGACGAAAGAAAAACGAAAACAGTATTTTTTCGGAATTACTTGGAAACTCCGAGTTCGATCAATTGAAACTCAAAGGTTTTTGGAGTAAAATTTCTTTAGGCGCGACTTGGAACTTAGAAATTTTTTCTGACGGAAGTAACGCTCAGTAAAAAAGTCCGTAATTTTTATTAACTCGTTATAATTTTATGGTTTAAACAAACATTTCAACATACTCAGTAAAATTTTTGAAAATCTTCAAGTGTATAATTTGTTTATTTATTACTACTTTTGTAATAAATAATATATAAGTTATGAGAGTTTTTCTGACGTTTGCGACATTCGTTAATTTGTTTTTGGTGTCTTCGTCCATTATTAGGATAGGCAAAGGGTTCGAGCCCATACAGCCATATTCGTTAATATTCAAAAATAACGTCATATTAATATGTGCTAATTTAACCTTCAATTTCTAATTATCAATTATTTTATTTAATGAGTGAATATTTTAAAATGAAATATAATATAAAATGAAAATAATAATCAGTCAAATAAAATGGCGGAATCCCAGGAACATTTTACTCTTTCATCAATAAATAAGAATAAAAGAGAAAATCAAGAACTTGATAATGACTTGACCCGTAAAAAGTCTAAGTGTTTATATTCTGATTAATAATAATATCAAAATATAACATTATGTATATAAATATATGAAATATCACTTGATTTAATAATATTATTTATTATAAAGGCATTCTTTTATTAAAATAAAAGGTAGAGAAAATGCCAACTGAGCTCAAAAGATGAAGTTATATAGTTAGCGTTTCCGAGAAAAAAAATAGCAAAAAATGTAACAAAGCTCCTCTGTAATACGTGAGTGCTTATTTGGTAACAAGGCTTTATTTAATGTAATATATTAATGTATCTGTTAATTATTCCTAAAGTTAGTTATTATTAAGTTTTACTACAATCACACACGTTATTAAGGAGATTTCTTTATAAGACTCAATAAACTGCGTCGAATGCCGCTAACCGCGTGAAAATCGGTTCATTAATTCAAAAGTTATTACCGTTTGAAAATTCAAATAAGAGCGTTTTAATTCACCAAACTTTAGAAAGAAAGATAGAAAGATTTTTTTTATTTTGAAACGTATAAGTAAATAGTTTTATACAAAGTCATAATATAAAATATAAATATAAACTTAAGATTGATAAATAAGCAAAAAACGAAAAGACTGAAACATTTCTATTATTTATATACGACTAGCTGACCCGACAGACGTGGTTCTGTATAAAAATTAAGTTTATTTTTTACCTCCTGAGAGGGTTGGAAAGGTATAAATTCTAATTAGATATTAATTGTAAACTATTCTTTCAATTTGATTTTTGAACGACGGGGGACACATCAAAGGAAAAACAAAAATGTTGTTTTTATTAAATTCCGAGCATTTTTATACTTATTCACCTTTTAAACCTTCTCTGGACTTCCATAAATAATTCAAGACCAAAATTAGCCAAATCGGTCCAGCCGTTCTCGAGTTTTAGCGAGACTAACGAACAGCAATTCATTTTTATATATATAGATTCAAAAAATGGTCCTAATTCAGCATGTTGCTGGTTTGAACACCAACGCTGGTCTTCCGTTGGGCCATTTTGTGACGTCACGAAAAATATTTTGAATTAAAATAAAAGCAAAACTTTTTACTGGTAGGAAAGTAAAAGTAACGTGGTATAAAAACTAAATCTTATAAACTTACATACTACTTACTAACCTAAGCTAACCTTTTTTTTTTTTTTAACGAGGAGGAAATACATTTACGTACTACCCCTGTGCACTATGTGGCACAGGGAGTGTGGGACTCAACCACTTAGACCATCTTCTACGTAGCTAGAAGTTGGCCAAGTTTGGTAATACCCACTAAAACCTCCTCGAAAGCAGAGAGTTTTGAGAGGTTCCCCTTTTTGAGAGGTTCTCCGGGATCTTTACCTAACCTAATTTAAAATTAATTTCTTATGTGTTTCAATCTGATTATAATTAAACGAACTTCTCTACTCAAGACAACACAAATTATATTTTTCAGTTCGAAGAGCTGAAAATTGTCATAAGTACAATTTTAAGCTTTTAGTTATGGAATTAGCGGTAAGTTGCAGGGATGGCCTTTATAGTCAACCGTTTTCCTAATTTTTTTTATTGATATTTTACCATTTTAAGTTATTAGTTTAAGTATATATTTGCTCGCATAATACCTTTATTTATTAACATTGTATGCGGATTGATATATCTACTGCACTCGTTACTACTTTTTTTGACTTTCTTATAGATAGAAATGATTTATGTTTTCTTTAGTGTTAATTCCGCCAATATTTGTCTTTAAAACTATTCGACACGTGTTCCGCCTCTATACGAGGCATCCTCAGGACGTGTTGTCTTGCCAAAATCTGGCACGAGACTCAAGAGAGTCTGTAGAGATTTGTAGAGGCGAAACACGTGTCGAATTGTTTTAAAGACAAATATTGGCGGAATTACTAAAGAAAACTTAAATCATTTGTATAATTATGGATCTCCGCAAAGTAACGCCTAATTTAATAAATTTTCTTTCTTATATAATCAATCACTTATTCTTTTTTTTGAACTATCACGAGCAAAACAAAACGTATGAGTTCTTGATTTGCATCATTTTTAAAAACATTGTATTAAATTTATAACGCGTGCAATCTGAACGATCGCGGGAGCTGCAGTAGCCTACAGTATATCATATAAGATCTGATAAAATATAAGATGTTGTCTCAACTCAAATTCAAATTGAAATTATTTTTATTCATAATAGCATTTTAAATCACTTATTGAACGTGAAAAAACTACCACAATAGCAAATAAATTTTATTAGCCACGACGCACTTATAACGGAAACATTACTGTGTTTCGGTCTGAAGGGTGCCGTAGCTAGTAAAATTACTGGGCAAATGAGACTTAAAATCTTTTATCTCAAGGTGACAAGCGCAATTGTAGTGCCGCTCAGAATTTTTGGGTTTTTCAAGAATCCTTAGCGGCACTACATTGTAATGGGTGTATCAGTAACCATCAGTCCTGCTCGTCTCGTCCCTTATTTTTATATAAAAAAAATCCTTGCCATTCTGATCAAAGGAACCTCCCACCAATAGTGATTCTACTATCTACTGGTTTAGGACTAGGCGCACACACAAATTAATTAAATACAATTTTCATTACATTTAATTGCTTTGAAATGTTAATTCGTGTGTATAAACGTTTCAGTCATAACAATATAAATCCAAGCGGATCTGTTCGACCGCTAATACATTACCGCTGTTTGTGTTCATATCTCAAACACACATGTCGATTACATTGTGCTGAGTTGAGCTCCTCGTGTGTTTGTCGGATAATGATGTGATTACAGTATTTATATGTCATGTCTTACCTGACGTTGCTCGTTCAAGTGTTTGACTGCAACTGGTGGAGTATTTTTAACCAAATTAATTAGGATTGCAGCAATGAAATGTGAAACGCTTATATTTATGGTTAACTCTAATTTCTTAACTAAAGGTGCCGGGTTTGAATCCCAGCAAATGAGGATTCGAGTTATGGATGTTTATATGTATTTATATAATATATTTAAGGTATTCATATCTTATTATATTGGCATATTTAGTACAGAATATGTGTGGGACATAAAAAAATATTCAAGAGAGTCAGTTATTATTATGATCTGCTAATGACAGTGATAATAGGACCAAAGTCATAACGCGTCACAAAACGACACAAGGAGTGTCAACTACGCTCTTAATTGAAGATATTACATTGAACATAAAATTTATCAACAATTTATTTATTTACTAGCTGACCTAACAGACGTTGTTCTGTCATAATAAATAAAATACTGTTTTTTTATGAATTCTTCAACAGTACTTCATAACATTATGAATTATTTCGTAATATATGCTCCGTTCGTCAGTAATTTCTCTCATAGAAAATATATGCATACAAAACAAATATAGAAAATAAAAATAATTATGGGTCCCGAATCGAAATAAAAACTATCCTATCTCTCAAGTTAGACTAAACTGCACTCCATGAAGTAATTTCCATCAAAATCCGGTCATTAGTTTAGGAGTTCACTGGAAACAAACATCAGGACACTGGATTTATATATAGTAAGATGTCCAAATATAAGACTTGTGAAAGTCAAGTTATGCATTGTTCCGATTACCACCATTTCAAATAATTAAAATAAATGTAGCTTTAATAAGAAGTGGCAACTAACTAATTGCCCTTCTATTAAATCAATATTTTCAGCTTCAAAATGCAGATCCGGGAACGACCCGCCCCGTAACGCCGCCACAAGTACAGAAATACAGTTTTTATTTGCAAATTGGTAGCGCGACCTAACTATGCTTAGCCTATATTATTTTTCACATCAATAATTATACCAACCATTATGTTAAAGAAATTATATAAAAAACGTAATAAAATGTGTTTTACATTCCGTTAAACAAATTACATAAAGAAGTCTATAAAATTGAAATATTCCAATGAAAATCGAGTCAAGAATAATGCGGGGAAAATCTGCATAAATCGTAAAATAGAAACATGTTACCATAAATTGGTATATACGCGACATATTGTCTTTTCACTGGCGGCAAGAATTATTGTTGTTTCACACAATAGACAATATTATTTTGTCAACACGTAACGTACGGTCGATGCAAATTTACGATGGCTACAGGAATATGTACGATGAAATGAAGATGTATGTAGTTTGTTTATATGGATAAATAAGATTTTGTGACTACACGGACCCAGTGAGAAGACTCAAAATTAAACCTTTACAGCGTTGTTACAAAATAGTAATTTAAACATGGCTTAGACACGTCTTTTCTTATACAGTGACCTAATTATAAAAACGTCAGTGACCTAACAATAACGACGTCTAAAATGGAGTTTATCTTTTTCTATTACAAAACAGTGAAAAAATGTCGTTAAACACAACACTACAGGAACAATAGGAACGGAACGCAATTTTTGTCAGCTGTCATCTATCTGTCATCATATAATCTAAATCTTCCTTATTATAAATATGATCTCTCCGTTACAAACAATTAGACAAGCTTCGACTCGTGTTTATATAATATAAGCAATGTCAAAACGTTGTTGAACGCTAAAGAAAGACACGGATTTGTAATATAACTTTTTTAAAACAAGTGTTCAACACATGTTTAACTTTAACTAATAATACAGTTACTGTCTTATAAAGAATAAACGCAATGTAAACTTACTTCAAGTTTAAAACTACTTTTCGCTGTCATATAATTCTGTAGTGATAAACGTAAGATAAAGACAAAAGTTTTTAACTTGAAATAACTTTACATCACGTTTACTTATAACACAGCTTATGTTAGTGTTGTGTAAACGTAGTGTTACATAGTGTAGTCAATAGTAGAATTAATATGTATTAAGTATAAATAACTCCAGTCTATTATAGACGTAAATTTAAACAAATTTGCGCAGAAAACTAACTTTAAATTAAATTGCTTATTAGCCCAACGCTAGATGGTAATGAAACGATAAAATCTCAGTTTAATCATATAAAATGTTTTTTTTATAAAATTAGTAGAAGATGTTTGGTTGATTTTTATGATAAGAGAGTTTGGATGAAAGCAGATATCATAATAGTGCTTCCACACTTCATACAAAAACGTAACATTTCATAAAGACTACTTCCGAATACTTTGGTTCTATATTTTGGAAAGATAATTATTGTTCTAATAAAAGTTGCAAATTGTTTTGTTAGCAATTGTAAGGAAACTCAAATAAGAAATAAACGGTGCGTAGGTACTTAACACCACACAAGAGAACTGAAACCTTGATCAAGGCGAGCTTATTAATACGAAATGTTTTTGTATCTTTTATTATTAAAATTTTATCATTTATACAAAATTACTCGACAGACGTTGTTCTGTTCATAATAAAAAAAAAACTTAAAACTGTTGCTGATGAAATTTTCGTAAAATCCTTTCAATAAACATTATAAATTTTTATATACTACTCCACAAACTTTCATCAAACGAGTGTTACATACCATCTTTTTTCAGTTTCAATAGTCCAGTGGCAATACTTTCTGTATTCTCACTTTTTTTAAAAATCTGGCCATATATATTGTTAAATCTTAAAAACTTCAATTTTTTTATTCAAATTTGGAATGCGTTTATTATGATGTTATGCAGTACTTATGGTTAAAATATGAAAGCGAGATAAAGTAAGAATAACAAACATAAGAAGGAAAACAAAAATGGAATGTGTGGAGAAAACAATTAAGAAGGTAAAATGGTGTTGGACAGGACATGTGATAAGAAGTAAACAAGATAAATGGATGAAAGACATAGAGGGACACAAACGATACAATGGGAAGATGAGTTCAAAGAGATTGTTGAACCAACATGGAGAAGAACAACTTACAACAGGAAAATGTGGAAAATTTTGGAGGAGTCCTATGTCGGCGGACAAGCGAGCGATGATTATAATAAGAAATAGTAATTATTTCTGGAATAATATACTTATAACCATTATAAGTTGTAGCATAAGTTAAATAAGTAACTTTTTGAGTTTGCTTGCAATAAAGGATTCATTCATTCATTATTAAATGTTATATTATGTTAGTTAGAAATTTCGGTCATTTATGCAGAGTTCCCATTTCACAAGGGTTACTTCATTTCTGTAAAATAGGATTACAACTGCACGCAATAAAGTCAAAATTAAATTATAATCAAAATATGATTCAATGGTCAGGTTATATCGATACGTGATGAATATCAAGTACTAATTGCTGATATAATTATTAGAAGTTTTCTTTGAAATTGTGCAGCATAAATCTCTCCTGTAGAGACAGTTTTGTAATATTGTGGGCAAGCCAAATACGTCACTAACGCCAATAGGGAACACAGTAAATTCGACTACCACATTGCACTCATAAAGTAGTTTTAATCGCTACTGTTTCCAGCACATAGACGCTAGTTTTGTTCAGCAAATACAAAGGCTTGTTGACTGTTTCTATATAACAGTAAATTGACCACATGTGTACACAAGCTTAATGAACTTTAAGCTTGTGTACACATCTTTTAGTGCTTTTTTAGGTTTTATATCAACAATTGTACTTTTTGAGCAACAAAATTGTCACAATTGTGTTATATTTAGTACGTTAATTTGTTTGTCTTGCTAATGATATAGTATTATACCTACACCGGACACATAAGTTCTGCTAGAAGTGAAATATATAAATCTTATGTTTTTTTTTTCGAAGTCTCAGCCATGAAAAAAAACATTGCGTGCGTACAAAGTACACATGTCAGAAGTGAAACCTGCATGGTGCATAAACCTCTAAACTGCATATGAATTCCTGGTACGTGTTGCTAGGATGACACATGATTTCAACCGCTATGAAAGACATTCCTACCACCACTAATATATATAATAATATGTTCTCCTGGTGTCTATGTAGTAATACGTCGTGCGCTTGGAGTCAGAATATATAAAGGTATACTTGCGCCATACTTAAGACAATCTCTTCTTTAACTATGATCGCCTGGTACCAAAACATTGTATTATGCTTCCTATCTCATTATCTCCCATGTTAAATATTATGAATTGATGTGACTGCTCTTTTTAGTGTCGTTTTTTCGTTTCATCGACTTTCAAATCACAACGATAATAAAGAAGTTTTCACTTCAATAGTATGCATATTTCTGTCTCATTCTTAGCCTGCTTCATCCTACACATTAGTGTATTTCTGTCTCTTACCTGTCCTTTTTTCCGTTGCATCCGGTTTGAAATCACAACGATTCTAAAGAAGTTTCACTTCAAAAATTCTATTCAAAACTAATATATTTGCTTTAATGCAGGCATTTTATATATCTGGCCAGAAATCTGGATATACGCGCTTGTTATATAGAATGTTGCCTAGAGCAGGTCTTCCAAATCTGACATTTACTTGTTCGTTCAGACGAGAGCCATTCTTCACCTCTTAGGAAGTACAGAAAGTTGCTATCCAGCTGAGCTTAGGTACCTCGTCCTTGTCACCAGATGCAATCTTGCTAAGAGGTTTCATAACGCTCGATAGGTTCCAAGAGAGTCTTTTGATACACTTTGGCTGAACTCTTCACACTTTTTCACAAAAATTAAGCTTTATGACTTCTTGATAAGATACACAACAAACATAACTAGGAGGATGATGACCACGTTGCACTTTATTATAACTAATTAAAATTTTGGAAGTGAAAACTGCTATAGCGGCGTAGAGCTCTTTTCTTGGGAAAATGTTAAACTCGCGTTAGGACACGTGGCCTGATCGAAAATAAATAAGACGGCTGAAGTGCTATTTTTTATGTAATATAAATTGTCATTTTTGTGTACGATAGCGCAATATATGAATATTGTATTTTACCACATAATTGTTAGTACTTTAATACTGATATATATTAATCGTGCGAAATTATTCTCTAAGCATTCGAAAATATTCAAAAATGCACAACGTTAATGTTCAAGATTTCACGTCTGTGAAGTGATGATATTTTTTTTATTCCTTATAAGATTTCGGCGATCTCTTCTAGATCTAACAGAACACGGCCGCCCTGATCTTTAGTAGTCTTCGACTGAGGTTTGTGTTGGTATATCTATTGATAGTACGACATGCCCTTACGAATGATACCTAACTTTGAAGTGTATTTATTTTAAATGTCCGACGGCTTATATACAAACAATATCAAAATAAAACAGGCAAGCAAACACATTTTGTGGGTACATGTGAGCGCCGGCACGCTCGGCTATATAGCGCTCGTGAAGTAAACGCGCTCAGTCAAAACAAAATTCATTAAAGTAATTTATACACAATTATATATTTTTTTTAATTGGTTTTCTTCTATAGGTAATGTATAAACATGCATAGTACCTGTCATAATGATAGGTTGGTCATTGTCATAGTTTTATCTACACCCATGCTTTAAATCCTCTATTAGATTCTATAACAGTTAGCTTATTGCCAATATTAAAACACCCAATGTCCTAATAACCATTACAATGACCATACGATTGTTGTAATGAAATTCAGTTCAACATTATATCATCCGTTTTCATAATAACACTCCTTTGGATGATGTTATGGTTACTAGGACTGGCTTTTTTAATGTTAGCAGTAAGCTAACTGTTTCAGAATCTTTTAAAGAGGATTCATATTTTGGGTGTAGATAAAGTCTTGTATGCAACTGTTGATAATTTGGTATTAAAACATTAATGTGATACTAAAACCCATATTCGTGTTTTAATACTCCTTATTACACAACAGTTGCATAAATAACTATAACAAGTAAAGCGGAGAACGCACTCGTAGCAGGCCGCTCCGATCTGCCCAAAAAAATATCCAGAAATGAATCGCGAGTTGCCCAATTGTAAATAAATATTAGACAAAGCAGTGTTCTTATAACCTCACGAGTCACGATACAGGTGGTAACTTTATCAAGGCGATGTTCACAATACGAAATACATCTATGATCACCGCGCGATCTCCTTATTAACCGACTTCAAAAAGGGAGGTTCTCAATTCGTCGGGTTTTTATGTTTGTTACCTCAGAACTTTCGACTGGGTTAACCGATTTTGATAATTCTTTATTTGAAAGCTCGTGCTTCTCGTGTGGTCCTATTGCAATTTGGTCCTGATCTGACAATGGAATCCATGCGAAAACCATTAAAGTCCTTAATTTGCTATAAGTATGTGCGCAACAAATGGACGAATAACTCAATATCGCGCCAACCGATTTGGATGATTTTTATTGGAAAGGATAACAACGAGCCGACTTTAAACTAAAAATAGTTACTTAGTTAATAGTTACTTAATTACTTAACTTAGAAGAAGTTTTCACCTACTTTAATTTTTATTTATATTTAGTTATAGATTACCAACAACGAAACTCCTATCGAATAAACAGGTTCCAAAAACGATGCCAGAGTGATTATATCATTTCTGTAAATAGATCAAGCTCATCACTAAAGCACAGTTTATTGCAAAACAAATGTTTTACTACAATAATGCCAGGTCTGTTTGTTTTAAATTAAAATAACGGCAAAAAGGTGTTGGTTGAGTTAACAATAACAACGCGATATTTAAAACGGTTTTTAAATTTAAATTCGAATGCATTCTCCATTTTATGTGTCGGCCAATTTATTAATGATTTCGTAATTGGAATGTCGCACTCAATCCAATTCATTCGCTCGATAACATCAAGAGGTCAAAAGCGATTATATCACAACTTCGATGCATCGAATTTCGGTATTTAGGTCTTTGTGTTTATAAACATGGTATTTAATTAATTAAATATGTTTTCGTAATGTTTTTGGTCGTTTTATTATTCAATGTTTAATTTTGTTAAAAGTAAATTTGTACTTCATAATTTTTTGGAAAGACTATTTGCATTCGTCATCTAATAAAAATCGGGATCAATTAACACTATGGAACTACCTCCGCCCATAATCGACACTGTCATGTATGTTATTTTGGCTCGACTATTACTTCATCTCAAAAAGTCAGCTTTTTAAGCTATTGCATAGCTTTTATTCGCGGGCCTTGAGCTAGGAGACCAAATCCAGAAATTCCGTAACGAAAATAACCTAACACTTACTTACTAGATGTGTATAGATATCTCGCCACGAGTATTATAGTTACCGTGGAACAGCAGTTATCAAGCATTCTTTTTATGCAGAAGGTCCCAGGTTCGAGCCTGGGGTACGTCTTGATTTTTTTTTATTTCTTTATTTTTTTATCACGTTTTTTTATTTTTATTATTAAGACAAGCATTTTTATTTAGTTTCACCCGTCCCATTGTCTGTCTGTAATCAAATCTTGCAGGTTAAAATTTACTCACTTCCCGTTAGCTTTTTTTTAAATTAATTTTATCAAAAAAAATACTGCATAAATAAATAATTATAATTGCATAAGTTGATAAAAAATGCTATGCAATAGCTTTACCGCGGCAATCCCCGAGTTCCACACTTCGGTTTTTTTTATGTTTATTACGAAAACTAAACAACTACAACTTACAAAGTGAGAAATCATAATTATATAACATATAAGTCAATAAAATTGTAGTGAGATACGCTATCCCACATCTAACTATGACTTATTTATACCAATAAAACTTTGAGGTATTCAATGGTACATAGAAAAAGTGTTTATGAAATACTAATTGACACTAAAGAGAAATAATTAATAATGTTCTAAATTATGACAAGTTAGAGTAAATTAAATTTAAATTTATAACAATTAAACAATAAACACAAAAAAGTAAACAAAAGAAATAATTATCTACACAAATGTATACTAAATTATGACTATATTTGCAATGATATAAACCTAAAGTACTTATGATGCTTATATGAAGTTATTTAAAAAATTTAATAAATAAAAAATTATATAGTATTTTTTTTAATTTGGCACTTGAACTGGCTCTCAGATAATTGGAAAATATCAGCACTAACGACTTCCTTGTTGTAATTGTCAACAATTGATGCAGGGGAACTTATTTATGCCTAGTTTCTCTAAAAAAATTACTGAATAAGATGAAACGCAGGCAAATTGCTTTTTCCCATCAAACATAATATATGCCATTTGACAAAAGATAAAATATACGCTTATCTCAATCCTTATCTCTTATCTCTGTTTAAAAATACACGGCATTCTAATGTTGGTATAATCATCTTACTGTTGGTTTACGAAAATACTTTGCTTCGATAGTACACCGGCAATTAATTAAATCAGTTTGTTTTTTTTTTTTTTGTTTGTAAAATATATCATTTAGGCGTATGTTTATTTATTATTTATCAAAACGTCATTTGTTTTCAAACTGGTTAACAAACAAAGAATCCAAAATTCCAATATAATTTATTTTTAGAAGAAATAACTAACTTTTATTTAATTTTTTTATTTTTTAGTATTTAGGCAAAATTTCCCTTTCGTATAAAAATATATTTCAAGGTTAAAGTTACTTCAAATACAATAAATAATGTTCTTAATAATACCACATTGGGGATGGACCGACCGTCATCAAACTATTTAATAAATACATTTCATTCTAACGAACGAAAAAGAAGATTTTAAAATCCTTCTTTGAATTGACACACATACATATTTCTTTAAATAATAATTTTTTTGACCTGTTGGATTTATTATTCGCATTATTAACATCGAAATAAATGATAGAAAATGAAAATAAAAATCATACTACACATTTGTAATAAGTAATATCAGAATTACATGACATGAAATATACACAGTTACTGATCAAATGTCTGCCCGAATTGATTACTTGTTGAGTTATTCCGTGCTACGGAATTACATCAAATTAATATAACTTCAGGTCATTGCATTGCGTATATTATGGTCGGATTTGTGAGAATACCAATTACCTATATAAACAAAGTTATCTACAGGATCTACTTTACAGTTGATAACCTGCTCAACCCCAATACTTGCATATTAGGAAAAGCCACAACCTGAGAGTCAACTCTCAGGTTGTTCAAACAAAAAGGCGGTACTCGAACGGTTAGCTCAGTTGGTAGAGCCCTAGCACGGAACGCCGGAGGTAGTGGGTTCGAATCCCGCATCGTTCATAAAATTTTGTTTATCAAATTTTATTTGTGTAAACAAAGTTAGTCATGGCTGTCTGCAATTTAACGAATAGTAGTTTATTTTTTAACTCTGGATATATCTTAAAACGTATAGATCCAGTCTCCTAATCTGGATGTGTGGGGGTCCTCCACAGTGCGGTTTTCAAGGAGCTTTCTTCCACGTACTGCAAAGCTGTGGAATGAGTTTCCTTATGCGGTGTTTCCGGGACGATACGACATGGGTACCTCCAAAAAAAGTGCGTACACCTTCCTTATAGGCCGGCAACGCTCCTGTGATTCCTCTGGTGTTGCAAGAGATTGTGGGCGGTGGTGATCACTTAACACCAGGTGACCCATACGCTCGTTTTGCCTCCTATTCCAAAAAAAAAACTCCTAAACTAATGAACGTTTAGTCCAACTTGAGAGATAGGATAGTTTTTATTTCAGTTTGAGAACCATAATTATTTTTATTTTCAATATTTGTTTTGATTGGACATATTTTCTATGAGACAATTTATTGACGCACGGTTTGATTTTTCTGCTGTGTAACAGGGAGCATATGATTTTACGAAATAATTCTTGATGCACGGAACAGAAAAAACTACTTGCTACTCAACAAGTGCATGCATGTACATATCGATATAATTTTATCGAAATATTTTTTTTCTTTATAAATTGTATTCGAGTGTTACTCTTTTCCATGCACCATGCGATAAGGGTGTGAGTAAGCAAAAAATTATAATATGGTTGTGGTAATTATATACAAGAGTGACTAACGATAAAATCAAATTCATAGTTATAATTGTATCTAAGGTACAGTTAATTATTATTTGACAAATATGTGTAAGATTCCAGTTAAACTTTTTAAGCCTTAATTTTTAAATATAGACAAACAATATTTTTAATAAAAATTTTATATTTGGCATATATTGAAGTTTCATCGATAAGGCTGAGTCGAGGTGGATTAGAAGAAAAACCTTATCAAATCATGGAGTAGAGGAAATCCGTCATAGAATTGTAAATAATAGATCGAAAGCCATGAATTAGTAATATACTTTATCAGTCCTGATTACATAATTTCTAGATTTCACTAACTTATGCTTACTAATTTTCGTACAACACTAGGTATTTTCACAAAAGTCGAATGTATGGTTACAGAGTTCCTATTACTTCAAGTTTTTATGTTATTTTCGCAATTTAAGAAAAAGTTCCGAGGTTGTCGTCATCACTTTAAGAATATGAGATTAGCGTAATGGTATTAAGTTGGAAATCGATGTAAATAAATTTGTAGTTATGTCTTTTCGTGATATTAAATTAGGGCCTATCATAAAGCAGGAATCAAGTGTGTGTATAACATATTTAATAGATAAATGTGTGAGTTTGGCGACATTGGTTTCCATAATAAAATGACATAATGCCACTTCTACTAGTTTTTTCTGTTCTGTGTCTTGATCTTATGAAATTTTGTTCAGAAATTTATAAAAAAAAAACAGTATTTTATTTCTGTCGAGTCATCTAGTAAATTGTATAAATTGAATTCGTTTTATTTTTAACATTCAGTGAATACAAGTAAAAATTGACATTGCGTACATTGACGTACTACATACAACTAGACTCTCAATCGCGTATTAAGGCGAAGGGTAAGCAGAAAACACGAAAACAAGGCATTTTTAGACAAGTTTATTAGTGAAAATACACCATTTGGAGCTATGAACACTATTTTATCATATAACACATACCCTTTAGTCTTATTTGTAGGTTTCTAATGTTTGGTTATAGTTAACACTCCAGAGCTATTTTGAACTACCACTTTTCATTGCAGTTAAACAAGTTTTTCCTCGGCATGACGCATTTGTTTAGTACTATTCTCAGAAAAGGTATTTATATAGCTTGTACATTTTGTGTAGGTATATTTATTCAGATTAGTAATCAATAATGAGAATTGTAAGTATATAAACTGTTTGCGCCACTTAAAATATTACGATTTCCACGCAAGAATTTTGAAAATGTGAACTCATATCAAGGTTGCTAGCATTAAGTGTCGCCTTAAAAGTCGTCAAAAATGTCCGAGTGGCGTGGTAGTTATTACGTATACATTAACACATAACATTAAAACATTCATTCAAATTAACACCTTATTTCTTGACACTAATGTTTAGTCTATTGTATAAAACTCTGCCTAATAGACGCGTAGAGTGTTGCTTTAGTTAATTTTTAAGCGTGGTTGTAAGCTTAGATGTTTATTGTTTGTCAATGATTGCGAATCAGACAAATGCGAGCCTGATACGAAAAAAAGTAAACGCAATAAAAAGCTGGGAGTCATAACTAAGCGAGCGGTACTTTATATTGTGTCTTCCAGGGCCTACGTCACTATGACGTTGACAAGATGGCGCCCTGTTCCCATGTTACAGCGTGGTGCTATAGCGTACCTACTGACGAGATATCAAGAACAATGAGTTTAAATTAAATGAAATCTCATTGAAAAGGGAATGCAGATACAATATAACTCTCAAAAAAATAAAGGTTAAAATGGTCGGAACGCACTTTCGCGAGTAAGAATAACTTAACTTTTTATACAATAATAAAATGTATTCAGGGGAGTTACAGTGACTCATAAAGGTGTTAGTAATATTTACTTAGTTAATTATGTTAGATTCATTATAATTATAAATAAATAAATTACAATAATATGGCCATTTACGGAGCAACCTACTCTCGATGGTAGTATAACTGCTAACGTATATGTATCTAATCTACCTGGTATCATATTGAAAGCAGTCGTCACCTCTTAATATCTAACTTCCCATAAAAAGGTTTGAGATACAATGAATCAAAATCGAAGCTACATTTAACGCTTGGTGTGAAGGGCACACACACAACCTTTGACCCAAAACTGTCGTCATCCAGTGAATTAGGGCTACGTGGGAATTACTGCTCCACTCATAAAACAAATCTACTTATGTCGACTCACTCAAGCCGTGATTTTTCGCTCGTAAAACGTCAGATATAATACTTTGAGCTTTCCTTACTTTACTAGAGCACAATGGATTATGGTAACATTATAACATTGTTACACTCTGAAATGGGTCATCTGTTTTACGACCAACAAGCTTTAGCGAAAAATGATTTTAATGACATTACATACATAAATTTAGCATAGACTTGCGAAATACAAATACAAAATGTTTCTGTATCTTTTTTATACGTCTCTATATCATTCCGATAGAGTATATATACCTACACCTAGATGTTTGAATGTTTATGACGTGCTGACTCAGGTTTTAGAACTTGGAGGAATATTGCGTGAACTTCAGAACCGACTTAGTAACTTCTATTACACACCAAGCATTTTATTTATTTATTAGCATTGCTAACACAATAATCACTTACTAATTACATTAAAAATTATTCTAAATAAGTCTAAGTGTTATTGCACTTACAGGCAACGACCTTATGCAAGTATAACAAACATATTTTTTTAATTTTAACAACAGAAGAACATATACTATGATACAATATAATACAATTATATAATAAGATACAATACAATTATAATAAAAATTAACTAATCTTATTTACTTAAATACTGTAGAACTAAAATATTACATCAAATGAATAATTTTTGTTGAGCAGCTAATTATATTCATGTCTAGCAACATAGCAATTTCCGGTTTATACCAGAAAGCATAGATCTTATCATTAAAAATGTCTATACTTCGATCAACTTTCGGAAGTTTATAACTGCGAACAATTCTATTAAGAGTATGAAAGTGACCTAGGTTAGACTTTGCAGTATTTGTTAAAAATGTATCGTGTCTGCTGATTCTCGGGAGTCTCATGGGAGCAGATACATTAATTAACGAGAGAATTTCGGTGCAGTCAATTCCACTGTTAACAATTTTATATAATAAGAGACAATCCAATATATTCCTCCTATCAGTCAGTGTGTGTGTGTATCTTAAAATATCGCAAACGTTCTGAATAGTTTTCTACTAGATTGCATAGATTGGATTGATAAGAAAGATGCCATATAAAACGTTTTAGGATTTTTTCTAATCTATTATTATATATTTGGTAGTGAGGACTCTGAGATACTGCGAACACATGCATTATAAATCGTTATTTTCGCTTGAAAAGAATTAAATTCTTTGCAATCCCTTATGACAAAACGTAATGTTTTTAATACTTTGTTAGCGATGATATCGATGTGTATATTAAATTTGAGCTCTCTATCAAATGTTATGCCTAAATCGTGAATAAAGTCCACTTGAGTTAATACCGTCCCATTGATTTTATACAAAGAATTTAAATTGATTTTTTTTCGTGAGAACTTCATCACCACACTTTTGATGTATTTAGAGTAATTCTATTATAATTACACCAGTCTACCAATCTTTTTTAAATCTTCTTGTACTAAAATAGAACCGTGAGGAGATTTTATAGATTTAAAAAATTTCAAATCGTCAGCAAATAAATAATATTTTGAATTCAAAAAACATTCACCAATGTCGCTCATGAAAATATTAAAGAGAAGGGGGCCTAAATGAGATCCCCGTGAAACACCAGACGTCGCCTCAAAGGATGAAGATGTGAAATCGTTAACCACAACTCTGCACGTGCGGCTAGATAGATATGATCTAAACCATTCAAGAACAGTTCCATATATTCCATGCCTTGAAAGCTTATTTAATAAGATACTTTGCTCTACCCTATCAAATTCCTTCTGAAAATCGGCACAAAATCTATTATTAAGACATAAGGAGATTTAATGCGATGACCGTTGTTAAACAAGGGTAAAAACAAAGATTTCTTCCAGAGCGAAGGAATGACACCAGTATCAAGGGACTTATTGTAATATACATTGAAAACAATGAAAAGAGGGTGATTTGAAGAATTTTATTATTTAGGTTATTTTAGAGTTATAATCCGAAGTATTAGAAACAGAACAGAAATATTATGTTGTGAAATATAAAATTTTATTTTAATATGAGTGTTATTTTTACAGGACTTATAACACTCATTTTGACACTTATTTTACATGCAAACGAATTAATGAGTCAACAAATACTTATAGGAAAGTTAATATTTTTCAGGAATGCGTCAAAAATAAATGAAAGGTACGTTAATACAATAAGAATTCATACAATAAGAATGATTGTATCATATTCTAAAATATCAAAATAACGGCTTCTTACTAAATCAATATTATAATAATAGAATATAAGCAGAAAATCATTTTTTTTGTTATTTTTGTGTGTGTTGATTTTGACAGACCTTTCACTACGCTACCGCCGAAAGAAGATAGGACGTCGATAGTTTACATTATTGGGAGGAAATTAGACTACTTATTAAATATCGAATTTGGGTTCAAAGCTGAAGTTGAAACCTTAAAATTTTGCGATCGGTAACCACTGTGATCTAATGTATAAATCCTTAGTGATAAAACTAATAACTGCTGCTAAAATTCATCGGTATTCTTTTTATTTATTTATTATTTACAAGGAAACCTAAAAAAACACATCACAAAAATTGAACAATATCGGAAGAGATAAAAAATATAAATATAGATGCGTCCTAACACATGTTTCACAGATACTGTAATAACAAAGAGAAAAATCAAAGGTATATAGAGTCACAAACGCAAGCATTCACATATATAATTAATTTGATGATTCTCATTTTTGATTCTTTTCCGTTTCTAAGAATATATCAAACTGAGATCCTGTATGGATTACTTACTGCAGACATCTTTGGTATGGATCTGTAAATACCAGCTCGTAGCTCCAAAAATTAAAAGGCTTCCAAGGTTGGAATACCGAGGTTGGCGTGCTTGTCGATTTTCAACAGATTTCATTTAGAGGTGTACCAGTTTGTGCCCAGGAACTGTATCCCGTCCCCTTTGTAATTGTCACTTTTCAAACTTGGAAATGAGGATAAAACCACAGATCATATTCTGATGTTAGGCATTACGAAATTTCGAATTCCTCGACTCGAAAATCTTATCAAAGCATATTTGAATAACTAATTCATAAGTTATATAAGGAAACTGAAACCTAATTCAACCTGTCGCTTAGAATAACGACAGCACTAATTGGTCCAACAATACTTTAGCAACAGCCAAATAATATTTGTCAATCTATTTACAAATCTGTTTGATTTGAGTTCTGCAACTCATTTAGATCTGCAACATTCGAACACCATCTTCAGATATCCGGATGTCCAGCGTTTATCATCACGGCGCGACGCTTGCATTTTTCCCAACTTTCTCCCACGTGCAACCAATCTTAAATGTTTGCTGAACGTCGTTTGACGGTGTTCTCATATGAAGTGTGAACCTTCAAATAAACTTTCGAAACTTAGTTAGTGTACGTATTTACTAGCGACCCGCCCCGGCTTTACACGGATAGTAGAACACCAGCGTCACATGCACACTGCATTTTTTTGAAAATAAGTGACGAGACGAGCAGGACGATCAGTTGATGGTAATTGATACGCCCTGCCCATTACAATGTTGGATTCTTGAAAAACACAAAAATTCTAAGCGGCAATACAATTGCGTCACCTTAAGATATAAGATGTTACGTCTCATTTGTCAAGTAATTTCACTAGCTACGGCGCCTTTCAGACCAAAACACAATAATACTTACACATTACTGCTTCACGTCTGAAAAAGGCGTCGTTGTGGTACCCGTAAACTAGCCGGCATCCTGTGCAAAGGACCCTCCCACTAGTAATGTGGATTAGATTGAAATGAAACATCACTGTTTCTTCACACTACTTGGCATCATTAACTCAATATTCAACCTTGAAATTAACTTTAAAAAAATTCATACCATACAGGTTAAGAATAAACAAAATATCAAGATTCCTTAGTTTACCCTACATATTTGAAAAACTCTGACTTGTAATACAATCCGCTTCAAAAGTCTGTTTATATTATTATTACAATATAAAAATAAGAAACAAAAAACTTGAGTTTTTATTTTCAATTAGTATCAATGGCTGGCAGATCAAAATGATCGCCAAGCTTTTATAGCAACACATTTTGCCCGACTTCAATACTATTGAGCCTTATGGAACTTTCTAAAACGACCTGTTAGAGCCATACACTTATCACCACAGAACATCCGAAAGCTTAAAATTGCTATTACGGCTGAATGCGAGCATATTCCCATGCCACGAAGAATAGCATCAGTTATCCAAATGTTTTGAATTTTCTTTAGTGTTAATTCCGCCAATATTTGTCTTTTAAACAATACGACACGTGTTTCGCCTCTATACGAGGAATCCTCAGGACATGTTGAATCGCCGTAATCTGGCACGAGACTAAATCAAATAAGCCGGATACCGCTCTTTTATACCCTACTCCGATCAAATGAAGCGCTGTGATTGGTCGGCTGTTGTGTCGCTGTTGTGTATTACCCCCGGAAGAGATGCATAACAATGGTGAAGGGACCAAAGTAGGATGGCGAGAATGGACCCACATAATTTAAAAATTAAGGAAGCATCGTACAAGTACAAGTTCATATGAAAGATAAGATTCTAAGATATGGGAGTCAAAAAAAAAAAATCATCATAATTTATTAAAAATAAGTCATCCTGCACTAACAGAACATTTAGCGCAATTGATTATTGACATCTAGATTTTTTTACCATGAAAGTAATTTTTTCGTTCATCAGTATATAAAATGGATTCTACAGAAAAAATTTCAATCTAGTATATTTTGTTCCTAACTTTCCAAACCTATCTCATTTATTTCGGTAGTAACCTCAATAAAATAAAATTCGGGACACCTGTAACCGTAATACGCCGGTTCAAATGGCCCTGAAGCTTTTTCTAATAACATAGCTTTCTCAACTCAAGAAAGCTCTGTTTTGTGTCGAATTGTAAGAATGTATTAGTCGGTTCTGTCACTTGCTTATTAGCAGACGACAGTTAGTTTTTTTATTTACACCCATGCTTTAAATCCTCTATTAAAGATTCTAAAATAGTTAGCTGATTGCCAACATCAAATACCCAATGTCCTTATAAGCATTACATCATTCAAACGAGTGTTGTAATGAAATTCAGTACAACTTTATATCATCCGTTTTCGTAATAATACTCCTTTGCATGATATTATGGTTAATAGTACAGGCTTTTTTAATGTTAGCAGTAAGCTGACTGTTTCAGAATCTTTTATAGAGGATTCATATTAGGGGGCGTCAATAAATTACGTGAGATGTTTTTTTGAATTTCTGTAAGGTAGGATGTCGTGAGAGTTTATTCAACCCTTATCCCACACTCTCACGTGAGATTTTTCAAAATGTGGGTTTCTTACATAAACGCGTTGGATTATTATTGTAAAGATGTATAACGTCGAAGTATGAACGAAATTATTTTCTTTCGAACGAATTAGTGAATGATCTTAATCGTATTACGATAACGCTTAAGATTAAATCTTAAGCACCTACAATCTGGATTAAATGGACATGAATAGAAAAAAATTGCGTGATATTTGCCGAGACCCCCCCTCTCTCCAACATAAGATTAGATGAGATTTGACTCGACCCCCTCCCCCTCTTAAACATCTCAGGTAATTTATGGACGCGCCCTTATGGGTATAGATAAAGTCTTTGATCTGTGCTTCCCCGGAGGATAAAAAATAATAAGAGGTGACTAAAGGCATTTACCAGGGTCCTTTGCACAGGATAATGGCTAGAATATGGGTACTACAACGGCACCTTTTTCTGCCGTGAAGTAGTAATGTGTAAGCATTATTGTGCTTCGGTCTGAAGGTTGCCGTAGCAGTGAAATTACTGGGTAAATGATACTTAGTATATTATCTCTCAAGGTGACGAGCGCAGTTGTAGTTCCCTCTCAGAATTTTTGATTTTTTCAAGAATCCTGAGCGGCACTGCATTGTAATGGGCAGGGCTTATCAATAACCATCAGCTGAACTTCAGCTTGTCTCGTCCCATTATCATAAAAAAACAAGACTTGTTTAATACTTGTTTCAATTATAAATATCTAACCAGAGACGATGAATATACATACACACTCACGCCTTGTTCTCGTCGGGGTAGGCAGAGACAATAGAATGCCATTTGCTTTTATCCTAACAAACTTCACGCGCTTCCTCTACATTCATTACTCTTTTCATACATGCTCGCCGGTTGCGGGTACTTCGGACCTCTCCTTTTCTCAAAACGTCTCCAATTTGGTCGACAAATGTTCTACGAGGTCTCCCGCGATCGACTTGCCCACACACACTTGCCTTATATATTTGATGTGTCATTATTTCTACACTCATTCGCTCCGCGTGTACAAACCATTTCAGCATTCCCTTTTCAGTCCTTGTCACAACATCCTCTTTCAAACCACAGCGCGCCTGTATTACCGCATTCGGAATTCTATCAGTCAGTCTTACCCCACACATACAACGCAGTGATCGCATCCCAACTGCGTTAATTCTGCTTTTATGCTTCTTCTGCCATACCCAACTCTCACTTCCATACATTAACGTGGCGACAAGCACTCCATTATGTACAGCCATTCGCGCTTCTATTGGCACAGTCTGACCGTTTATAAAAGCATGCAGCGCTCCATTTTCCTACACGCACACAGTTTCCCCCTGTCACTCTCCTTTGAATATCACCTTCGTATCTTCCGTTTCTTGTAAACATGCTACCCAAATATACGAATTCTGTAACTTGTTGTACCCTTTCATCTTTTAACCTTTCATCCTTCTCAAATACCATCACTTTCGTCTTTCTTGCATTTACGATGAATATCTTTACAAATTTTGTTAATATTACTATTAACAAAACAATGTAACAGTTATAACGATATGTTTCGAATCACGCACAAGGGTGAATTTATTTAAAGGGTCACCGTAAACTAAACAATTTTTCCGCATAACACGACTCCACAATATTCGAACCATTGTTTTCTATGCGAAGATAAAAATATTGGTGGCAAAATCCGTCAGAGTGAGGCAAAACAAAGGCAATTTTCAATTATTTACGTCCGCTCGGCGAGGACGACGCAAATATTACCCGTTTGAGTCTATTGCTCTGTCCAGCTGAAACCAAATGGCTTTTGTTCGATCAAACTTTATTTTATTGAGAATATTTTTCATCACAGTTCGTTAGTTCAGTAACGAAAGATGGAGCAATACCGGTATCCATTAGATACCAAAAGAAGAAGATATAGTTCTTGATTGTAAAGAGTGGCAATGAGTTTCTTGCTACTTCCTCTCACCTTAGCTCAACTATTTACGAAGTAGCGGTAGATTCAATAAGAAAAGATATTTTTTTGACATCATCATCATAAGTGTCAAATTCAAATTCAAATATTTTTATTCAAAATAGGATGTGACATCACTTATTGAAAGTCAAAAAACTACCATCCATTCCAAAATGAATGCCTCAGACCTGAGAAGAATGGCCGTAACAAACTCAGCGGGCTCCTTTTTTTTCATAGAATAAATATGTTTACAAAGTAATATTGTACAATTAAACTTATGATTTAATAGCCTGAGGGCGGTCACTCCATTCCCAATCTGTGGTATCATTAAGAAAGTCATTTATGTTATAGTAACCTTTACCACACAAACGTTTCTTAACAATTCTTTTGAATAACGTAATACTTTTGTTTTGAACATTTTCTGGGATCTTGTTGAAAAAGCATATACATCGCCCCACAAAAGACTTACTAACTCGACTTAGCCGAGTAGTAGGCATCATAAGTTTATGTCTGTTCCTGGTGTTAACATTTGTCATTGCCGTTACCTATATGAATAAATTGATTTTGATTTAATTTGAGGTAGACCTGGTACTAGATAGAGACACGATCTAGTAAATATTACGAAGGAGTGATATGGTCCACAGCAAACAATAAGGACGAATCAAAGAAAAAGGTAGAGGGCCTTTGTCCAGCAGTGGGGTGATACATAAAATATTGTAAATTAATTAGTATTAGTTTTATATTGTCATAGACTTTAATAAATACATAAATGATTTATTCATCACAGTTGGTTAGTAGACTAATTGTCGTTTTTTGTTCCAGGTATGTGACATTTTGATGCGGTTCAAAGATACACTCTGGGTAAGTATTTAACCCGGCGACACATCAGTGTAGATTGTCGAATGGTTGGCTCAGAACGCTCAAACGCGAGAGGTCGCGGGTTCGAGTCCCGCATCGTTCATAAATTTAATTTGTGTAATTAATCCCTGAAGTGAGGGTTATTACTTTAAAATAACAAATTGTTTAGATTTGCAAGAGCGACATCTTAAGTCAATTTCCTAATATGCAAATATTGAGGTTGAGCAGCACCGTAATGTAGATCGTGTAGATGAAGCCACAACCTGAGAGTTGAACAAGACATACAAGATTTATCAATGATACGTCACCAGAACGGTTGGCTCAGTGGTAAGAGCACTCGCACGGAACGCTAGAACATCGTTCATAAATTTTGTGTTCAAATAATTTGTTTAATATAAACTTAATAAATTGTTTAGGTAATTGGTTTAATTTAAAAAAAACGCCGTGTACATTAATTTTTAACAAGATGCTGATATAAATTTTAGTAAATGTACTTTTGAAAATTACACTCTTCAAAACATGCTTCCATCCCTTTTATTCCCTCAGGGATGAAATTTCCAAAAATCCCTTCTTAATATTTCATTTGCGTCATTTACCTATTGCAACGTCCGACCAATGACAGCTGGCAGGTAGTGAAACGTCCGATGACGCGATCAAGATTATCCGACGGCGAGCGCGAGATTCATCATTATTAAAAGCGATATAATTACATAACGACTGCACCTATGGCTATATAAAAAATACATTCATGTAGTTAAAAGTATAGAAAATCAACGTGTAAAATCATAAGTTATGTTTTTGAACCCAAGTTATTTAAATAAAAGGTTAAAGCTCGAGATTATAGGTAGAAATGTGATAAAATTTTCATTATATTAAGTTTTTATGTAAAATATTAGCGCACACATTAATAAAACTTGATTATTATTGAAATAGACTATATAACCTATTTTTTGATATTAATATGTCATTACTTCGACTTACGGGATTGTTGCATTAAACTAAAATAAAGCACCCATTCTTAGTATATACCTACAATTTATCTGCGGAATGCACAAGTAAAACGTGAAATACTTGGTTGTCTCAATACATCCAGATTGTTGAATATTATAAACATTATATTTGTGATATTTTGTCCCTATTACAAGCAATGATTTACTGTTAATTAATTGGATTACAATAAAAAATTGATATTTTAACCAAATCGATACAGTAGTATCGATCATACTGTTATAACTTGTCGATTTAATGTCGTAAGAAGAATTTTATATGTAATTTGTAGATAAAATCGGAAACTAGATATCATGAGGATTAATTTCATATATAAAACAAATATAATACGTAATTAAAATATTACACTTACGTGATACACAAAACAATAACAAAACACTTGACGCTACAAAAACAAACAAATGACAATTTCGCCCGCAAAGCAATTTTCAATAAATTATTTCTTTTAATTTTTGCTCGGATACTTGATATTTAAAGATAAGCCTATTTCAATTACTTACCATAGAGTCTTAAAAAATCGTATTTGACAAGCTAATTCACTCATACTACAGATTATAACACAAAAATTAAATACGCAAGTCGACTGGGCCACTCTGGTTGCCTGGACGTTTGACTGTCTAAAGAAAAAAGCCGCTCTAGTTGCGCGGACGTTTCAGTAGGAGACCGTCGTGCAAACTTTGAAGTTAGCAGCCCCAGTCGTTTAATCAGGCTTGAAGCATAAAATCTAATGAAAATCATTTAAGGTTATTAAAAAATTTACAATCTAGCAAAAGTAAAGTTATTGGTTTATTTATTGAAAGTCGGGATTCTACGACTCATTTAGAAAATATAAGTCTGAGAAAACGGGTGTAAGAAACTCAACGGTACATTTCTGTCAGATAAATTGGTTTGCAATTAACAATTATTTCCTGAAATAGCCTGGGACCAGGTGGAGTATACCAAGTCATTTATTCTTTAGTAGCTTTCACAAAATAGTCTTTTTTTTTGTTTAACATTAAGGGACAAGACGAGCATGTTTCAGCTGATGGTAATTGATACGCCCTGTACAATACAATGCAGTGCCGCTTAGGTTTCTTAGAAAACCCAAAAATTCTGAGCGGCACTACATTTGCGCTCGTCACCTTGAGAGATAAGATGTTAAGCCTCATTTGCCCAGTAATTTCACTAGCAACAGCACTCTTCAGACCGAAACACAATAATGCTTACACAGGCTATATTCAAGATATTTATTTGCAAGCGATACTATGTCAATATGACATCATATGGAAAGTAACTAAGAAGCCAGACTTTTAAAGAGCTTCACTCCAGAATAAGGCACCGTGTCATAATCTAGGACGCATCGTGTTAAAAGGAGCCTCCCACTGTTTTTAACAAGACTTAAATTTTACAACAAATGTACCCCGTTAATATTCCGGTATCTTACTGTAGATCTTTTAGCTGAGTAGATGTTAAAATAAAAACTAATTATAAAATTTCTAATTATGATATTAAACTGAGCGTTGAAACTCTAAATTTTCCTATACCATCTCGTTCTGAACGAGAGTGTAACGATACCATCAGTGCAAATTATATCAGAAGGGGTAGTGGAGTGGCTCGTAAAAGACCCACTACACTTATATTAGGGTAATATCTGTGATCTCGGTCATGCAAAACGACTAAGTGCCGACGTCTTGGGGACGAAACACCCGTAATGAATAGATCCTATCTTAATACGCTTTTAAGTTTTTGCGGTTAATTTTTCCTTGCTAGACAAGCTACAGAGAAGTATTTGAATTTAAGGAATATTTTTATAATATCACCCACATTTTAATCTATAATCTGCATATGGTGATGAAGAAATAAACTACTAAAATAAGAGTAATAAGTAATACTTACTGGCTTAGACAATTAATACGTCTAGATCGAGTCTCTTGCTGTTAGACAAGCGATAAAAACAGGCCAGAAATATTAGTTTTGTGTGCGTGACAAGCTACGTCTTACACTCGCGATTTGTGTGACACTTTGTGTTAGTGTGCGTGAATTTCTCAGATTAGAGGTTAGTTCTAAAGTCTAATTTTTTCATAGTTTTCACAGCTGTCATAGTCGAAGCTTACGGGTAATAAATAAGGGTGTGTAATTTTCTTAACTAAAGGTAATAAATGTAAAGATATGAGATTTATTCATAAAAATACAAAAATGCTTTTGAATGTATATATGTTATGAATAGATCTTCTTAACTTGTTGGCTTTTTTCAATCTTTACTATTGCCCATAATAATTCCTTTGATAAACGCGTGAACAACAGTATTAAATTAAAATAAAATACTTTTTAAACGATATAAACGTGTGTACTGTCAATTAAAAAAAAATAACGGGTTGCACTTCTGGAGTGCCGGTAGAAATGTACACTTGTACATTAACGTTGTGCATTTTTGAATATTTTGGATTGGTTAGGGAATAATTTCGCACGAATTTCTTTATTTATCGGTTTAGAAGTATCATTATATAGCATTGATGTGGTTAAATACAATATTCATTTATTGCGCTATCGTACACAAAAATGTCAACTTATATTACATAAAAAATTAAACACTTCAGAACTATTATAATTAATTTACATTAAAAAATTTATCTCTCAGAAAAATAAACTTTCACCCATAATTTCCACGATGGTCTTACGAATTTTCGGTCAGGTTACGTGTCCATCTTATACCCACCCCAAGAAGAGTGATCAAAGTCGCCAAAGTATTCACTTCAAAAAGAAGCTTGAATTTTAAACTTTCGCTGATGATTTTTAGGATTCCACTCCATTATTAATAATAATAATAATAAAATATTTTATTTGCAGCTGAAAACTAAGTACAAAAATACAACAATTAACTTACAATTAAATATAAACATAATAAAATAAAACTAGATAAAACATCATCCGCAAACAGTTGTGCCTGTTCTCGGCATCTGCTGTTAAAAACCCCATTTGTCGTATCACCGCTCTTCGACAACACTTCCCTAAAAACCTCGCCTAGTATCGGAATACTAGGTCTCGAAATCTCTAGCGATTGCCAATTCCATCTGGAGGGCAAAGCCAAATTGGCTTCCAAGAAGCGTTATTAATAGAGCACAGCAATGTTTCAAGCCGTCCCACATTCTAGCGCTCTACAAAGCGCAGGTCCGGCCACACATGGAGTATTGCTGTCATCTCTGGTCTTGCGCACCCCAGAATCAGCTCGATCCATTTGACCGCGTGCAACGCAGAGCACCTCGAATTGCAGGACACGCCACAAGTTAGGATATCATCTGCACCATCTGGATGTTTGGCGGTCCTCCACAGTGCGGTTTTCAATGAGCTTTCTTCCACGTACTACAAAGCTGCGGAATGAGCTTCCTTACGCGGTGTTTCCGAGACGATACTACATGGGTACCTTCAAAATCAGCGCGTACACCTTCCTTAGAGGCCGGCAACGCTCCTGTGATTTTTCTGGTGTTGCAAGAGATTGTGGGTGGCGGTGATCACTTAACACCAGGTGACCCGTACGCACGTTTGTACAGCACCAATCTTCCGCTTGAGCCACACTGAGACCTCGTAGCAGTCCCAACACTTATACGCTATAGCTTAATATATATTTTTTTTTACATTTTTGTGAAGACTTTTTTGATTTGCTACTTTCTCGTTCATACATTAAAAATTAAAGCAACTTTATCCTTATAGTTTTCACACCATCCACATTATCAGCATATTTCATGTACATCGATAGTTAAATCTACATTATCAGTCATAATATTAGCATAATAACGTTAAGTCATTAATCACCATATTTGCATGTTATATATAAATTCCAAATAAATATTGTAAACCCTCATTTCTCATTCATTATTTAAAATGATTTTATAATATTTCCTCTATTAGATTGTTGGTTATAAATATTATACGAGGGAGATCGTCCTTGACCCTATAACTCATTCCTCCGGCGGAGACGGCATCATACAATTATAATCAATTACCGCCTCCGAGATGTTCTCGTTGGATAAGCAATCTGTGAACAAGAATTACCGTTGGTTCGTTTGATAAATATTGGCGTTTAGGAAGCAATAATGAATAAAGCGACGGATTTAAATTTGGATTAATAGTCGAACTGAATAACGAAACCTTAAAGTAAACCTGATGATATTTTTTTGTTTTTTGGGGGTAAACGGGCAAGAGGCTTACGTGATGGCGAAGTCAGACCTCCCCCCCCATGGACATATGCAATACCGGAGATCAAGGATCTTAATTGCCGGACTTCATATTTATATGTATATATACACCCATTATTATAGTCTTGTTTTTATGAAAAATAGGGACAAGACGAGCAGGACGTTCAGCTGATAATAATTGATACGCCCTGCCCATTACAATGCAGAGCCGCTGAGGATTCTAGAAACCCCCAAAAATTCTGAGCGGCACTACAACTGCGCTCGTCACCTTGAGACAAGATGTTAAGTCTCATTTGCCCAGTAATTTCACTAGCTACGGCGCCCTTCAGACCGAAACACAGTAATGCTTACACATTACTGCTTCACGGCAGAAATAGGTGCCGTTGTGGTACCCATCAATCTAGCCGGCATCCTCGGCAAAGGAGCCTCCCACTCCCACTAGTCTTATTATTTATTTCATCATCAGATCTGAGACTTTTATAATAAGCCCATGTGAGAGAATCTCCTTTAAAAATACTGAAATTAAATAAACGGCACTGTTTTGAAATAACCAACATTCTTCTTTGAAGTATTTCTTATGGTACGTACGGGTCAAACAATGGTATTTGATTGCCACGGCCTACACTATATTGTAACATCGTTGCCGACCTAATAAAGTGGTGAAGGTGGATTCGGTGGCAGGATTCAGGTTCACCTCTTCGGAATAAATGCGGTAGAAGACACACAATGAAGCGACGTCTCTACGCAACGCCAGGATATCCAGCCGTCCACATAGCACTGAGTCTCCGACAATTCGAGCCGCTCTGCGTTGCACGCGGTCAAATGGTTTGAGCTGATACTGGGGTGTGCCAGACCAGAGATGACAGCAATACTCCGTATGTAGACTTGCGCTTTGTAGAGCGCTAGAGTGTTGGCCGGCTTGAAGTATTGCCAACGCTCTATTTATGACGCCCAGCTTCATCGGAGCCAATTTGGCTTAGCCCAAGAGATAACCGCGGTATTAGCAATCGCTCGAGATTTCGAGACCCATTATTTCGATACTAGGCCACGCTTTATGGGAATTAACACTTAACTACGTATCAAACACATAATATTAAAACTATTATTAACTAACTATTGGAACTATTTCCCACTTAACAAAATGTCTAAAGTCCTTTATTATTCATTGCATTTTACGAAACTGTTTAATATTATCACATCAGCCCTTGGCCCAATTAATTACATCAATCGAGATCTTGTCAAATTATCAATAAACACGTGTTAGTGTCGGTTCGTTTGATAAATATTGATATTTCTGAAACAATAAAGCGTTAACTTTGATACGGTTTCATAGTTCAACTGTTTGTCAAAAGCATTAAGGAAGTTTGATACTTGTTTTCAGTAGTTTAGTGGAAAGTTTGGGTTATATCAATGTTTAAGCTTTGACTTTATATAACGAATAACCTACTCAACCTTACTTTAAAAGTTATAGAATAAAATTTAACACACCTCATCAAAATATAGTCAAGGTAAACTTATTCGTAAAGAGTACCAGACAGTTAAATATATAATTTAACTATCTGACCCGATAGACGTGATTCTTAAAATTGATTGCTTTAGAATTCTTTTTGATGTCATTTCTACCGCTTCGGAAACAAATGGCGCTCTGAGAGAGAAGAAGCGGCGCAAGAAACTCTCCCAGCATTCTTTTTTGCTCTCTTTTCAGTAAAAATATACAATATTGTACAGTCATTTCTATCGCTATAAAATAATCACAATCTAGTCCCAGGCTGTCCGATCATTTAGATATTCAGCAGATAATAGGATTTACGACAGAGCCATTTTTTTATAAAACATTTAAATTTATTTATAGAACAGTGGCTGGGACTTTATTATAGAAGTGTATACATTTACCCTTAAAGCTATTATGTATCTTATGAAGTTGTTCTGTACATAAGAAATAATATACTATTTTTTATAAATTTCTGTATAATATTTCATAACATCAAGAATTATTTCGTAAAATAATATGCTCTCTGTTGTTACATGTATCATGAAATTGCTTCACTAATATTATTATATTTCATCACATCAAGAAAACATAACATAAACTCTCTCATAGAAAATATGACCATACAAAATAAAAATTTGGAAATAAAAATAATTATGGGTCCCAAATCGAAATAAAATCTATCCTATCTCTCAAGTTGGACTAGACTGCACTCCATGAAGCAATCCATCAGTTCACTGGAAACAAACATCAGGACACTGGATTTATATATATTATTATGATTATAAATTTATAGCAAAACTTACCAAAAAAAAACTGTTTATCCAATTGCAAGCAAACGTCACAGGATCACTCACTATCTTACACTTAATATGAAAGATTGTCTGAAAATTTCATCTTAAATTCCAGCCGTTTTCCAAATTTCATTTGTATTACATTGTAGGTACTATTGAAAATGTGAATGTTTGTAGATGGAGTGCCCATTTTTCCTCCATGGTCGGTTCTTTGTAATGTTGCCCAAGCGCTAATGCCATAAATGGAGATGACGTAACACGACCTGGAAATTAAAGAAATTTTCGTACCGAGTAACTTATAAAGAAGACAAAAAAATTTTATAACTGCAGTCGAAAAGGAGATTGACCTGACCATACACGGGCCATGGTTGTGTTGCAGACCTTATTATATTTTATAACTAGCTGACCCAGCAAACGTTGTATATATATAAAATATCGGCAATATTAAAATCGCGATACAAAAGTAACTGTTGATCGTAGATGGGTCAAAATTTGAAGTTGTATGTATTTTTTAATGCTGACTCATAATCAAACAAATTTAAAAAAAAATGTCAAAAAATTAAACAAAAAAAAAAGTGTGTGACCACCCTTAACATTTAGGGGGATGAAAAATAGATGTTGTCCGATTCTCAGACCTACCCAATATCAAAATTTCATGAGAATCGGTCAAGCCGTTTCGGAGGAGTTCGGTCCCGCACACCGTGACACTTTTATATATTAGATTTAAGTTAGATTCCGTTTGGGACTCAAATTAAATTATTGCTTCGTATCCCGAGTATTTTTTAAACAATTTGTTATTTTTAAAAGTGATAACCCTCACTTCTGGGATTAATTATATAAACTAAATTTGTAACCAAAATTTATTAACGATGCGGGACTCGAACCGTCGATCTCTAGGGTTCCGTTCGAGCGCTCTCTCCAACTGAGCCAACCGTTCGAGTACCCATGGGTCGTTTTTTATTCTAAAAGTACTTCATATTATTGAAATAATAAACTCGATAGCTGGTAATCGAAATGTAATCGATTGAGAGTGGCCTCTTCATAGTACATTTAAAAAGAACGATTTTTCATTTCAAACCAATTATTAAATCGAACAGAAACAACTCGACATGTGGTTGTTTCAATCAATGTCATTTTTGCGTACACCTAATTTGCAACAGCAAAGATATTTAAATTTTATTTAATTCCCACACCGTTGTTTTCTGTTTTTTTACGTCGAGTTGAGATACAAATAAAATTTCCTCCATATATTATTAAATTATTATGTTATTTATTATAAATTAAGTTAATTCATAGAACGAAGTGGTATTAAGTATTATTCCTACTTACTTTATTATGCGTTATATATATAAAGGTATACGTGTCTTTTAAACTATTCTTTAAATCTTAATTGCTTAATGGTTCAGAATAACTCTGTAGGTAGGTATACCCACCATAAGCAGTAATGTTTATGCAAACGAGCACTACCTTCCTACCAATCTATTCTAACCTAACATTCTCTTAGATTGTTTTCACACGGACTAAAAAGAAAGACTCCGTGTCACATACATAACAGTGAAGCATTAAAACAAGCTAGTTAGCGTGTAAATACATAGCCCCACGCACACACTTACACTAATATAAGCCGATCGAGAGGCCATTATGACATCTGCCATTGTCTGTGACGGATCAGTTTACGTCACAATAAAATATTTTTAAAATGCTGCCGTATATTGAGAAATTGTGTAAAAACAATGCTAGGGTACAATAAAAGTGTCAAGAAAATACATTTCACAGATAGAATTGTAGTTATATCACACTATTTTTTGTTCTTTTTATAATACAAATTAATTCGGTTCTTTTTTTATTCATTCGTGCATGAAAATAGTATTATAAAGCTCTAATTTATGGTAATATTTATCGAGACACATACATATTTGTAAGTGGCCCAAGCTAACATTCAAATATTCTCTAAAATTGTTTTTCTCTGAATCTGGGGTTCAAACTATTCCACCTTCGCACGACACGCCACAAGTTAGGATATCATCCCCACCATCTGGATGTGTGGCGGTCCTCCACAGTGCGGTTTACAAGGAGCTTTCTCCCTCGTACTACAAAGCAGTGGAATGAGCTTCCTTGTGCGGTGTTTCCGGGAGGATACGACATGGGTACCTTCAAAAAAAGCGTGTACACCTTCTAAGGTGCTATGAAAACACGTGCTTGTTTCAAGATTTTAAGGCGGCTAAAGCTGTTGTTTTTTTCCCATATTATAGTTTTAGCGGATAGAAATACTCATCCGTACATGATCCATGATCATTTCTCAACAGTAAGCAAGGATAATTATTATAGGTAGTATTTATCCCAGTCAGCTCAATATAAACTACCCTGGAATAATTAATCGTTAATACAATGGTGAAAATAAAATATAAGAATTAACAGTCGAACAATACAAAAATAAAAGGAAGCGCCTTATTATCCCTCAGCCTATTTTTCAATGGCGCCTTAAGTGCACGTTCTAGAACATCCTTCCCGCGTTTTCTTAGCGCATGCGTCGTGCTATCGCCGTCTCTCTCTCGCAAGCTGCGCTGTGAGCGGCAGTATGCAGTGCGCAGTGATACGTAAAACAGGCGGAAACGGTGTGCTAAGCCAAAACAAAATACAATACTGATTGCCGGCCTCAACATGCCGATTGAAAAGCAACCGTATACGCAACAGCATGGTTTCGGCGTGAACCAAGCTTCGCCAAATACCGGTACAGCTGTTTGATATATTTGTATGCAAGCTTGACGCGTAGATATTGCCTTATTATTCGCTTTAAGTACAAAGTACGATAAAACGTGTTTGGGTAGACGACGTTGAATGCTTATTGCGCATAATTTCTAGTCAGACGATAATTAAAGGTTATCATAAAAGGGCGGTAAAGGTCAGAGGGATGGATTTTCACTTGTTGAGTGTGACTCCCACAGGAGTTGTAATAATGCTCAAGCTATAAACAAATTTATACTAGAATTAGTCAAACTACTCCGTAATTTCTATAAGGAGCATTATTTACTCTTTTTTTCAACTTAAAATATTTTAATAGCCAGGATTCTTATTATATTTTTAACTACATTCTATATTATAGTATTGTGACCCCAAAACGTAATACAGGCATTGAAATCTAGACAGTATAGTGAATTCAAATTATGTGAATTCTGAATAACAGGTTATAGCTGAATCTTGAATCTTCACAAATATTAAGATGTTTTAATGTGGTCTCTAGGCCAATATTATTGAACTAAGATAGTTTCACATGACGTAACAATCGAATATTAATAATAATCAATTTAGACACCCAATTAAAGAAAAAAACACTGTATATTCTCAGAAATATATTTGATATATTGTTATAGGTACATAATGTCAAAATAGCATTGGTTTTCCTACAAGGTAGGCCCTGTATAAATCAAATCAAATCAAAATATTTTATTGCAAGTCACATTTTACAGTAGGGTGGTACATTAATGGGTAGACAATATGTGACGCCCTGCAAGGGCACAGCAATGCTATACATAAAATAAATAAATCTTATACATTCTTATACTATATTGTAACTAATTCTCTAACTCTGTCTGATTTACGTCTATCAATATAAGTATTATGACGCGTATTTGTTCCGGCTTATCTACAAAACGGCTGGACCCATTTTATCAGCAAATAGTAACAGTTATATGTATATAGTTATGCATATAGGTTACTAGGTTTTACCCGCGACTTCGTCCGCATGGAATACTTAATTTGGGTAGCTTTTTTTTATTTTTTTTAGGATACTTTTTTCATTAATACACATACCAACTGTTATTTATTCACTGTTGGCGGCGCTCTTCTATGTCAATGTGGACAGTCTCTTTAATAGTATTTTCCTGCGGATTTTAATCTCCTACTTTATCCCCATGTAGGTCAAAATTATGTTATTATGTAATTCGGAAATCGAACAAATATTTATAGATTACTTCTTATCAAGTGCCTAAATACAAAGTTTCATAGTTTTATCTCCGAAAATGCAGAATTCTCATGCAGACTTTCATCCCTTATTTCAACAAGTTCATGCGCTTTTTTACGAAAAATTGTAGCCTATGTCCCTTTTTCAAGCTCTAGTCTATCTCTGTACCAAATTTCATCAGAATTGGTTCAGTGGTTTAGGCGTGAAATCGTAACAAACAAACTTACTTTCACATTTATATTACCTATTAGTAGGGATGTTAGGGCGAGTAACTTGAGCAACTTTTACGTTCGAAAAACAACCGGGGCTCCGTGCAAAATATTTATAACCCATGAAATGTGATCTAAATGGGATTCGATGGTCAAATAGCCTTGTAAACTAAAGTAACGTGGGTGGCCTCTCATTTCATTTCCACCAATGTCAATAATTGAAGATGGATGATCATAATATTACCTTTTTACTATATATATTAGTTTTATTTATTTATATTTATTCAATAGTATACATAGTTAAATTTAAATAAATTGTACTCGCCAAACTTTAACGTTAGATGGCGAGTTAACGCTCTTTTTTTTTAAACAATACTATGTACAATGCACACTTGAAATCAAATAAATATATATCTATATTATACATATTATGTAGAACCTACAATATTAACTATAACCCTATCACACATTTACTAAGAGTAAGTTCTTTTTTGGTTTGTTCTGAGTTTGCAAGTTCTAATAAATCACGATACTCTTTAAGAGTAAATTTATTTTATTGTAAGTACTTACAACAGCATGAAAACTATTTAAAAGGCTCGAATTCTTCTTATATCTATTAGTCTTTTGTTGAATTTTCCTGATGAGTACACAACTTATGAATATTCCTTTCGCTTCATCTCTCTTACTCTTTCATGTCCGAATTAATTTACACCTGGATGAAAAAAACATTCAGCTTATCAGAGCTTATCCTGTGTGTCTATGGAAGAAGCAGACAGGTGAGTATGCTGAGGAGGTCGCTTAGGTCAAAGTGACATTACTGTGACCTTCAATTGATCGCACTCAGATGTGCAGATTTCTGTTTTAAAATCGCGTATAGTGGAAAATACCTTTATTTATTTACGGTGTGTGGATGATGCAGCTACTGTACTTAATAACTTTTGTTTTGTATTAATTTTCATTTACTTTCTGGACTTACTCGTGTAAGGAATTGGCTAATGACGTTTGAGTATGTTTGTTGCATCACTTTACATATTATATTGTAATTGAAATGATTTGTAAAACGATGAAAATGTAAATGTTGATTTAAAGAGTGACAATGTCAAAGTCAATGTAAAAAAATCTTAATTCACTGTAAAACTTTATAAGTTATTTAGTGCAAGTCAGGATGAAGTACAAAAGAAACAATAGCATTGAAATGAGTATAACAATATTCATTAACAAAATTTAGAACATTAATTCCAACTATCTTTATCATTCAAATAATCTTTCACATTATAATAGGCCTTAGATGTTAATTTATTTTTTACGATACATTAAAATTTTTTAATAGGTAATATTTTAATTTCATTTGGGAGTTTATTATAAAATATAACACAATCCACTTTAAAAGATTTAGCAATTTTACGGAGCCTAGTAGATGGAATTGCGTTTGAGTTTTTCTTGCCACTTATTCTCATTAGCTCAATCCTTTACGATGTGGCGGTAAATTCAATAATGAAAAATATTTTTGTTTTGACATTCATAAGCGTCACTTCCATGATCTACATGAATAGAGTGATTTTGATTTGATTTGATTTATCAAAATGTAGACTTTCAGAATTGAAACTTTATGACTTACTTTAGACACGTTTTGCAGATTACGTAGTTGACTCAAGTTATAAATACCGACGTGCAAGACCGTGAAATTATTGCAGATAACCTGTTGATTGAGTAATTCTTTGATCGAATTTAGGAAGACACATATTGAATTCATACATTATAATTAGATTAAACTGGCCTTGATGTAGTTTAAAGTAAAAAAATATATAAAATCATACAGGGAGTCCGTTCTGTCTACTTAATTATTTTCAAATAATAAACATACATAATATATATATATATATATATATATATATATATATATATATATATATATATATGTATATATATATATATGTATGATCTTTAAACTATATTTTCTAAATTTCAAAGCGATTTTTTTTAAACTTTAAATTGATTAATTTGCACTAGAATAACTACTTATATTAAATCCTTGATCTCCTCTTACCTTACTACATAATATATTATTTTGAACGTAGTAGTAGTTTTCTTTCATTAAGACGAGTAAAATTAAATTCTATTAAGTCAATTAAGAGAAATTTAGTCACAATTACAAGTGTTTTACTTATTTAAATGGTTTATTATTCAAATGTTGTCTTAAATCATTTTATTATTATTATTTTTATATTTCATAATTTTTCTCGTCCTTGTCTGTAGGTCAAAGCCATGTAAATTCAGCAATGACCATTATCAATAAATACATTTAAATGTTTTATTAAATTTTATTAAAGCTGAATATCTAGGTGATCGGACAGCCAGGCACTAGATTATGATTATTTTATAGAAATAACAATGACAGTACATTATTAAATAATATGTATATTTTAATAAAAAGAGCGCGAAAAGAGAATTCTGGTAGGGTTTCTTGCATCGTTTCTTCTCTCTCAGAGCGCCATTAGTTTCCGAAGCGGTAGTAGTAGTTTCAGAAATGACATCAAAAAGGTTTCTAAAGGAATCAATTTTGAGGAAATAAATTTTATGCCTTTCAATGTAATTATTGCGTGCAAAAATAAAATAAATTATAGATTAAGAGAAAGTAGAAAACACGAAAGACTTTCTTATTGAATATGGAGAATCTTTAGTCGTGATTAATGTATTTACATCGTATTACATGAACTCGTCAAACAACGTCGTACGTGTGCAAATTGTCAAGTAAATCTGACGTCTTAAAATGGGTAAAAATGAAAATGACGTTTAAATATTGAGTTTCAAGTATAAAAGCTAATAATAATGCTCGTAATTACAGATTTTCAACGAAATATGATTCGGCATCAATATTATTTTTTTTAAATATTACTGAGCAGTTTTTTTTAAACCATTAAATTTTAACGGTTAAAAAATTATTTCAATTGATTTTTCCAGGAAGTTACGCTAACTTCCGTCAAAAAACAAATTGAGTTACTCCTAAGGCGTCTGTAGAAGTTTTACTTCAACAATAATTTTTCATATTAGAAACTTTAAATAGGAATCATATTTTTTACATTTAAAAACTAATTTTGCTGGTTCATAGCGTGTATGCGAACAGCAGCTAATCTTCAATAAAGTTAAAAAATCTATAGGTTTCAAATAATATTGCTCTGTTGCAGATCTTTAGATCTGTGTGACAGTCTATACCCAACCATATTCAAATTCAAATTCAAATATTTTTATTCAAAATATGTTTTGAAATCACTTATTGAACGTCAAGAACTACCACCCATTCAAAAGAGACTGCCTAAGCCCGGAGAAGAATAGGCGCAAGAAACTCAGCCGGCTTTTTTTAAATATGAAATATGGATTACAATGTGATATCGTACAATAAACATTTATAATTAAAGAGCCTGAGGTTGTTCGCTTAGTTCCCAGTCCGTGGTGTCATTAAGAAAATCGTTTATGCTATAATAACCTTTCCCACACAAGCTCCCACCTGTAGACACGTCTGAAATTTGAAAAAAGTATGATTTATTTATTGACCTAAAATATTTTTTCGTATATATATTGCCTACATATCAATAATTCAGTCCCAGTAGTCGTTTATGTTGTAGGCAGTGGTACCATAGCAGGTCGATTTGGAATTAGAATCACTGTGGAAGGCTTTTGCATGTTTTTTCAAGCAAGGCTTTTCAGCTTTTTATTAATTTATTTACTTTTTTTAACTTTCTCAAGTAAGCTGGGAATTTATGTTTCATAACCTTGCAGATATCGTATAAATATTTGTAAAATGCCGCAACTGTAACTAATGGTTTAAAATAGTGACAACGCATTTGCTTGCCACTTCTTATTAATACTAGGTTTACGTAATGATAGAATGGGTTAATGAATCATAAAACATTATTTATGTATTAAAGTTCCTATATGAACCTTTAATTACGATGTGTGTGGTTGATGCCGATACTGTAGTGAATAACTATTGTTTTGTAATTGTATCTCGTGTAAGACATTTGACTAAGTGACATTTGAGTATTTTTGTTGCATCACATTACATATATTGTAATTTTTTTATGGAATAGGAGGACAAACGAGCGTACGGGTCACCTGGTGTTAAGTGATCACTCCCGCCCACATTCTCTTGCAACACCAGAGGAATCACAGGAGCGTTGCCGGCCTTTAAGGAAGGTGTACGCGCTTTTTTTGAAGGTACCCATGTCGTATCGTCCCGGAAACACCGCACAAGTAAGCTCATTCCACAGCTTTGTAGTACGTGGAAGAAAGCTCCTTGAAAACCGCACTGTGGAGGACCGCCACACTTCCAGATGGTGGGGATGCTATCCTAACTTGTGGCGTGTCGAAGTTGGAATTCGGCGGCAGGAATCTGGTTAAACAGCTCTTCGGAACACTCCCCGTGATAAATGCGGTACAAGACACACAATGAAGCGACGTCTCTACGCAACGCCAAGTAATCCAGCCGTTCACAGAGCACTGGGTCCCCGACAATTCGAGCTGCTCTGCGTTGTACGCCGTCAAATGGATCGAGCTGATACTGGGGTGCGCCAGACCAGAGATGACAGCAATACTCCATGTGTGCCAGACCTACGCTTTCTAGAACGCTAGAATGTGGTAAACGCGCAAACTTGAGTCTTCTGGGGGTTTAATTGCACAAGGTTCAAACATTCCGCGAACTTCTCAAGAGAGGACACGATAGAAGACAGAAGTTTCTCCCGGCACTGGTCGACGATTTCCTGAGAGAGACCTGCATGGTCCGTGTATAGTTTTAATTGAATAGATTCGTAAAACGATGAATTTGTAAAAGTTCATTTAAAAGAGTGACAATGAGTTTCTTGCCACTTCTTCTCATTAGCTTAAGCTTTTGCGAAGTGGCGGTAAATTTAACAAGAAAAGTAATTTTTTAGCATAAGTATCATTTCCGTGACCTAGATGTATAAAGTGATTTTGGTTTGATTTGATTTCAATAAGTAATATTTGATTTGATAGTACACGAAGGACGATGCAGTCTATCGCCCAGTATGTCTATGACATCTGATATACACGTTCTACGACTAAAGGCGTAGTATTGTCAGAGCTAACAGGTGGACCGAATGCCGGTAAGGGGGCTTATGTTGTGCATGCATGTGGAAATGAATCGCATGTGGAATGTGCGTGAGGTGTCAGCGTCCTATTATACGGGTCCCGGGCGCATAAACCACGCATTACAGTAAATATTAGTAAGAACAGATCACTTGCGGATGGCAAGCATGCAAGACAGATATGCTTGCATGACAAAATCCGCGCGACACTTAAAGCTCTCTAAAGGTTGATACTGCTGGATGCGGAAGGCGTGAATCGGTTGATGTGGCGAACTTTGGGAGCCCCAATAGTGGACAACTTTCATCTAACTAAAAAATAAATAAATTCTTAATTGCTATACAGAGTATTACAATTATTATATGCACAATTAAAAGGCATAAAAGGCATTTATTTTCTCAAAATTGATTCCATTAGAATTCTTTTTTTCATATCTAATAACTACTAGATACTACTACCGGCGGCGCAAGAAACTCTCCCAGCATTCTTGTTTTGCGCTCTTTTCAATAAAAATTTACAATATTGTACAGTCATTTCTATCGCTATAAAATAATCACAATCTAGTTCCAGGCTGCCGGACCATTTAGATATTCAGCAGTGGAGTAATAGGATTTACGACAGAGCCATTTTTTTTATAAAACATTTAAATTTATTTATAGATAATGCCTGAACAGTGGCTGGGACTTTATTATAGAAGTGTATACATTTACTCTTAAAGCTATTATGTATCTTTAGAAACCTACTAGAGTTAGGTGATGAAACAATAGACAAGAGGAGAAGGCTCAGCTTCACCTGACATCGGATGATGGATTCCTGTTTCTATGCAGCACTGTTTTTCAGCCATCCCCACCCCCGCATTGAGTGGGAGTGAATGTATTTTGGCTCCCCTATTACCTACATAAGCTATCTATTTATTGAATGTAAAATAAAAAAGTGAAAAATTATTACCCTTGCAAGTGTATGTTAGTGTGTGTGTGTTAGTGAATGTGTGTATGTTAATATATTTATACGTATCAATGTGGGTGAGTGTGGGCGTGTGTTTATGTATGTATTTATTTATTAAATCCTTTAACAATATTACTATTTAATCAACAATATTTTATATATCATCCCACTGCTGGGTAAAGGGCACCCCCTTCTATTTCCATTCGTCCTTATTGTTTGCTGTGTAGAACCGAAGCTATTAATTAAATATATATTAAAGAAAGAACCGAATATTTTAAAGAAAGGAATTACAAGTTGGCGTGGTTCACATCCTCCGCAGCAAGCTATTTAGTAAAGCTAAACGAAATTTATTTAAAATACTCCATAGTCATCATCTGACAGACCCATGATTATCGTCGGGAAAGGATATAAAAATATTCACTTAAAATTGTTAAATCTAACCCAATCTAAAAATCTTTTGGCACCAAATTGTATTTGAATATGGATTTTTTTTTACTAATTGCGCATTTGTCCTCAATTCTTTATTGAGAATTTTTTTCACAAGAAGAAAAAATATATCTACGTGGATAAGGTGTGTTAAACGCTAATAAACAAAGTTCACTAAAACTGTTGAGTCAAACTGATAAAGCATCGAGAGCAATATCCTGAACGCTGCGATTGTTACGTGAAACTGTGAAATCCGTTGAACAGTGCTCGTTGAAAAACTTTTACATTTTCAAAACGATCTCGCTGGACGCCATCGTATTTTCGACGAGGATCGTGCACTACCGCGCTGTCCTATTTACGGATTTTGCTTTTGAATTTTGTGCTTAACAATGTCTATTGTTTTTTATTAATGAAACTTAGGGACGAGATGAGCAGAACGTTCAGCTGATGGTAATTGATACGCCCTGCACATTACAATGCAGTGCCGCTCAGGATTCTTGAAAAACCCCAAAAATTCTGAGCGGACACTACAACTGTTCTCGTCACATTGACACATAAGATGGTAAGACTGATTTGCCCAGTACTTTCACTAGCCACGGCTCCCTTCAAACCGCACCACAGTAATAATGAATGAACATAGTACTGCTTCACGGCAGAAATAGGCGCTGTTGTGGTACATCCTGTGCAAAGGAGCCTCCCACTGGTAACTGTTTTGTTCATAAGTCACCCAGCAATTAGTAAAACAATATTATGGGTGTGTTACTCTTACGGCCTAAGCCCATTCACCACTCGTGTACTAGCCTTCTGAAGTCGGGAGTACCCCATGGCACTAATTTTTTCAGATACACCAAAACCGAGTGTGCCGTTCGGCACTCGAACCAACTTCTGACCCTTATTTTACTTTATAAGATGGTTTACTTTACATGATCTTATAGCTGTTTTAATAAGTTTCTCATACATTCACTCAAATCATCCTTATTATAAGCAATCTATTGCTATACGTAAAATAATATACATTGACTGAACGCTGTGCGAGCGCCAAAATCGCGCCGATCTGAGGCATACCGTGCGATCATTGTTTCCCGGAACGGCCTTTCCGTTCCTAGGGCAGCCAAAATTTTGTAAAAGAAGTGTTGCATCTTGCTGAGCTCGCTTTCGTCATATTGCAAGATGATCAATATTGCGGTTGAAACTTCAACAAAATTGGAAATCCTTTGGCTGTCCATATCTCCAAAATGTAAAACGTTTTTAGGAGTCAATATCATCCTCTCGGAAAATCAATAAGATAAGCTCTCCGATAGCAAAACAAAATACCAATATAGAATGTATCGTGCAGATTTAAAAAAAAATCTTATGTAAATCTCGCTAGCATGAAAAAACATTGCTTAGCTCATGCAGTAAGTAATTTTTTTTATATAATTTCAAAATATTAATCTTTTGTTTTAGCTAGAGTAGACCTATCTACCTTACTCAGGTATACTTAATTAGGGCCCAAGAACACTCAACGCTGATTTCAATTGAACATTTTTATCGGAATCTCGGCAATCGCCATTCACGTGTATGGCCGATGGGTTTATAAATATTACTGTCGGATTTTTATTGTAGTACATAGGAATGCTGAAATGGTTTGGACACATGGAGCGAATGAGTGAAGAAAGAATGACGCATCAAATATATAGGGCAAGTCGGTCGCGGGAGACCTCGTAGAACATTCGTCGACCAAATTGGGGACGTTTTGAGATAAGGAGAGGTCCGAAGCACCCGCAACCGGCGAGCATCAATGAAAAGAGTAATGAATGTAGAGGAAGCACGTGAGGCTTGGAAGGATAGAAGCAAATGGCATTCTATTGTCTCTGCCTACCCCGACAAGGCGTGAGTGTGTATGAATGTATGTATGTATGTACATAATAAATAATGACATCTAATAATAAAACATATAAATTAAATTTAACTAATATAAATTTAATTATAATTAAGTGCTTAAAATATAGAGTTTATTAATGTTAAATCAATAATTATAATAATAACTAGAATTTTGTAATGAAAACTAAAAATGTATTTTAATACTTAATAATAATTTTGCATGTCATATTTATTATTATTTACACCCATTGTTACATGTTTTCTGGCAAAATAAAGGATTATTGTCGAAAATTGTAAAAAAATTATATAATTAATAAGTCTCATAAAAATAAAATACTTTTTAAAGAAATGAGCAACATCTAACAAACATGGTCATGGCCAAAATTATGTATTTTTTATGTTATTATTTATATATTTTTTAATAAGTATAAAATTATTTTATAACAGCTTTAAACCGCATAAAACACGCACTAGAATCGAAGTTGCTACCACAGTAGATATATGTGTGTACTGTGTTGCTACTGATGAAAAATAATGGCTTGAACAAGTGGGCCACTACGGTATTTTACAATTTTACGATACAGTTACGTACGCAGATTTTGTAATCAATAACGTGTTTACGAAAAACTGGAATGAATGTGTTGTTTTTTCTTTGTTATGGGTCTAGAATTTACTGAATTACTGCCGGACAAATGAGCTGACGGTATATTTCAAATATCCCAGTGGGAGGCTCTTTGCACAGGATGCCGGCTAGATTATGGGTACCACAACGGCGCCTATTTCTGCCGTGAAGCAGTAATGTACTATTAAGCTACGGTCTGGCGCAGTAGCTAGTGAAATTACTGGCCAAATGAGACTTAACATCTTATGTCTCAAGGTGATGAGAGTAGTTGTAGTGCCACTCAGAATTTTTGGGGTTTTTCAAGAATCCTGAGCGGCACTGCATTGTAATGGGCAGGGCGTATCAATATCCATCAGCTGAGCGTCCTGATCGTCTCGTCCTTTATTTTCATAAAAAAAAATATATTTATATACCCAATTTCCTAAAAAAACCGAAAAAACGGGGATATTTCTAAAACTAAGTAAATAAGACTGCAAATTGTTTATAGATGAATGAATGAATGAATAAGCGTTTATTACAAACAATGTAGAGATTAGTACAATATATATTACCTAAGTATTATTCTAATCTAAGTTATATTCTAAGCTAAGTAATATTCCAATGTAAGTAAAATTCTAATCTAAGTAAAATTCTAATCTAAGTAATATTATAATATAAGTAATATTCTCATCTAAGTGTTTATAGATAGATATTATTTAGTGGTAATCAGATGCTTCCAGGTCACTACAAAAAACCTTTATTATATAATATCACTTAACTCCAGAGTTTTATACGAAAACTCATTCCGAAAATTTTATGGCTACATTATTTTATTCAGATCGTCGACATAAGATTACTTTCACATTTGAGGTAAACCTATTCATAGAGTTTAGAGAGAGAAGGTTTATAAACAGTTTTGCGACGTGGTTTCGTTAAATCCTTTGAGGTACAACGTTTGTATCAAGAATGCTTAAATCATTTATTATACGTGAAGAAAGTTTACACTGCATCTTTTAATATTTAATCGGAATAAAATGTAAAGGCTGCTTTTGAGGTTGTAATATAAAATGTTACTCGTATGATATGAGCTTTGTGTAATAAGTATAGGTATAGAGACTCATGTTCAGTAAAAACTTAAAAAAATATACATTTTTTTTTAATTTCAAAAACAATTGCGATCGCAATAAGGTTATCGAAACTCAGCGCATAAACACGTCTCGTCCAGCTTAGGTACAGTAATCCTGGTGAGTAAAAACTTTAAGAGACGTATACAGATTAATGCCCTTGATGAAAAATTTAAATAGTGCGTTTTCCCAGAGGTGAAACCTAGCGAGATGGGATGTAGTTGATTGCATTCAGATCATTGGAGCCGGTTTCTAGATACGCAAAACAAACATACAAAATATATATTGTACTACGTGTATCTTATATATAAGTTAATCTGTGTGTTAGCTAAAAGTTGGTTTCATCTCGATCGGACTTATTTAAAATAGCACATAATTTAAGCTGTCTAATGTTCAGCTACCAGTGATTAAAAACTTACGAAAAATATTGTAGTTGAGGGTCTGAATTAATTATATTCTGCTTTTGGTTTACATTTTACTTACACTTTAGCTTTTGATATAAATGTACAAAGAAAAAGATTTTAAATAGTAACGAAGATATCTGAATAATAGCTAAGTAATTTTTGAACGGAGCGACACTTATAATACACTACAATTTGAATTACTATATTAATACTAGCTGACCCAGCAAACGTTGTATTGCCGATATTAAAATCGCGATACAAAAGTAACTGTTGATCGTAGATAGATGAAAATTTGAAGTTGTATGTATTTTTTAATGTTGACTCATAATCAAACAAATTTAAAAAAAAATAAAAAAAAAATTGGCATGGGCCACCCTTAACATTTAGGGGAATGAAAAATAGATGTTGTCCGATTCTCAGACCTACCCAATATGCACTCAAAATTTGATGAGAATCGGTCAAGCCGTTTCGAAGGAGTTTAACAACAAACACCGCGACACGAGAATTTTATATTTTAGATATTTTATGGAAGAGGAGGACAAACAAGCGTACGGACCTGGTAACACCGCACAAGGAAGCTCATACAACAGCTAAGTTATAGCTGGAAGAAAGTTCCTGGATAACTGTACTGTAGACGAACGCCAGAAATCCAGGCGGCAGTGATGATCTCTTAATTTGTGGCGTATCATGCGAAGGTGGGATTCAACGGCAGGAATCAGGGTCAATACTTCGGAATACTCCCCTTAATAAATGCGGTAAAAACAAATAGCTACGTCTCTATGCAACACCAAGTAATCTAGCCATTCACAGAGCATCGGATCCCCAATAACCCGAGTAGCAGATTTTCATTATTATAACACTAGAAGTAAAGGATTGCTTGTAATTAATTCTAGTAGGCTTCATAAGATACATAATAGCTTTAAAGGTAAATGTATACACTTCTGTAATAAAGTCCCAGCCACTGTTCAGGCATTATCTATAAATAAATTTTAATGTTTTATAAAAAAATGGCTCTGTCGTAAATCCTATTACTCCACTGCTGAATATCTAAATGATCCGACAGCCTGGGACTAGATTGTGATTATTTTGTAGCGATAGAAATGACTGTACAATATTGTATATTTTTATTGAAAAAAGCGCAAAAAATATGCTGGGAGAGTTTCTTGCGCCGCTTCTTCTCTCTCAGAGCCCCATTTGTTTCCGAAGCGGTAGTAGTATCTAGTAGTTATCAGAAATGACATCAAAAATATTTCTAAAGGAATCAACTTTGAGAAAATAAATGCCTTTTATGCCTTTATGCTCTGCATTGCAAGCGATCAAATGGCTCGAGGAGATTCGATTAGTTCTAAGGTGTTGTCCAAAAGCGGTTATTCGAAAGAGTCTTCTGTGGTTTAGACAAGATTCAACTCATTCTATTCCAAGACCTCAGACTCTTCCCAGGATTCGATAGAAGACACAAGTTTATTCCGGCACAGGTCCACGATTTTTCTAGAGGGACTTGCATGGCCAATATACGGCATCTCCACTACTTCCATCCACAGCATTGTGGAACTATAGGGTTCTCATGCTTCGGGTCGAGTAATAACCGTTGACTTCGACTTTATGCTGCGCCCAGTGAGGAAGCTGGAGGTCCACTTGCATTATCTCTTGGGAAACCTAAGTGATGGAGGTTTTGAGAGAAACACCATGTATATATACCATACACGATCAAAGGCCTTCCCTATATCTAGACTAACTGCTAGGCCTTCTCCCTTGCTTTCGATAGCCGCCGCCCATCTATGTGTTAGGTATCTTCTTCTTAATCGGACACTCTTGTCAGAGTGGTCGTGGTTGCGCTGACGAGATACACGGTGGGGTATTCGGTGGGTCGATATCCGTTCTGAGGGTAGCTCTCCTGGCGATATGTTTCCATTCCTGACGGTTAGAGGCGTTGCGAGTACACTGGACCATGGTGTACTCAGTAGCCTTTGTGATGGCGTCTATCCAGCGGGTTGGCGATCGACCCCGTGCTCTCTTGCCTTCCACCTGGCCCTGAACTACCACTCTCTCTATCGAGTTCTCATTTCTAGAGACGTGACGTGCTAGGTATACCAGAAGAATAATTCTTACGTCATATTTATTTGAACCTAAGCAATGTACGCATTTAAACGTTGTTAATGTAGAGCAGGAAGTTGTAACTCATCAGTCTTCCTTTTGCTACTGTAAAAATCCAGTTCCACAGGGAGCTATTTTCGGACCTTTGTTATTTTTTATTTGTATTAATGACTTTCAAAGAATATCTCAACACAGTTGTATAATATTTGCTTACCATATATCGAGTGTCGATCTGATAATGATTTAAATTAATTTGATTTGGATATTTATTGGACTTTGTCAAATATTATTGACTGGATGGATAACAATGATTTATTTGTAAACTTATTATGCATTTTAATGTAAAAGGACAAAACACAAATTGGTCTAAATATTAAAAATAGTGGATTTATTCTTGACAAAATTGACAATACATTGTTTTTAGGTATTATCTTAGAAAATGACCTCAATTTATCTCGTCATATTGATGAGGTATGCACTACAATAAGAATATACGTGTGCGTCCTTAGAAGACTGAGGCGAATTACATCTCAGAAGTTATCTTTAATGACGCACCATGGATATGTCGCGTTAGTTCTGTGTACTCATCTGGGTAAATAGCACGGGCGTACATCAACCATATGTTGTTCGTATCTTTGCAACACAAAATAATAATTTATAAAAACAATTAAAATAAATCCTCGTTCCACTCGATTACCGGATAGACTAGTTGAAAGCATTGTACTTAAATAAGTCAGCATTACAAGGTGTTTCAAATTATACAATCATCTGCCGCTTGAACTATAAAAAATCACCCCAGAAACGATTTCCTGGATTTCTGTTTAAATGCTTGGTTGAAAAAAAATGTTAGGGATTTTTTTTATTCATAAAATAGAAAATACTACTATATATTTAAGATCTAGAGTATATACTGTATACGACGCAATAAACAAATATCAAAATAAACCAGTGGGAGGCTCCTTTGCACAGGATGCCGGCTTGATTATGGGTACCACTACGGCGCCTATTTCTGCCGTGAAGCAGTAATGTGTAAGCATTATTGTGTTTCGGTCTGAAGAGCGCTGTAGCTAGTAAAATTACTAAGCAAATGAGATTTCACATCTTATGTCTCAAGGTGAGGAGCGCAATTGTAGTGCCGCTCAGACTTTTTGGGTTTTTCAATAATCCTGTGCGGTACTGTATTGTAATGTACATTGTATCAACTACCATCAACTGAACGTCCTGCTCGTCTCGTCCCTTATTTTCATTAAAAAAAAAGACAAATCTCATTTCATTTTAGGGATTACTATGTGATTAAGCCCACATCATTTCAAACTTTATCAAGTTGTGCTCTTAACGGCAGGAATTTGAAAATTAACATACAATTTAAATAAATTTGTCGTGTGGACGATAAAAGAGACTATATTATGTAATAGTTTTAAGACCTTATTGGCTCTGTGGGATAATATATATTATATATATCCTATACGGCGTAATGAAATTGATTCTACTCGCGTAGGTGTCACACTGCGTCACACGAGATTGCCAACACGTGCCCGGCTGACATTTACCTTCAAAGGTCAAGACTTAACTCCTCTTGTAGTGAAAACTATGAACATATACGTGATGCTAAAGCTACATAGATAGTTTTTTTTATATGAAAATAAGGGACGAGACGAGCAGGACGTTCAGCTGATGGTAATACAATGCAGTGCCGCTCAGGATTCTTGAATAAATCCAAAAATTCTGAGCGGCACTACAATTGCGCTCGTCACCTTGAGACATAAGATGTTGAGTCTTATTTGCCAAGTAATTTTACTAGCTACGGCGCCCTTCAGACCGAAACACAGTAATGCTTACACATTACTGCTTCACAGCAGAAATAGGTGCCGTTACCCATAATCTAGCCGGCACCCTGTCCAAAGGAGCCCACCACTGGTCGATTGGATACCTATTTGAATCCTTTTTATTAATATGTATGTACCGATTAGATATGCGATAAAGAATTTTTGGCCGTGAATATAGAAATTAGGTCGCATTTTTTAAACCGCGAATAGTGAAAATGCGAATAAAGAAAGCGCGAATAAGGAGCGTTTACTATATTCAAATAAATATGTAAAAGGTTTAAACGCACACACTGAGATCTATAAAGCGTACTAAGACTTTGCTCAGACTTTACTATAGATATTAAAATAAGTGCATTTGCTTTGTTCCAAATACAAGCTAAAGTGAGTGGAAAGTGTGCGATAGAAGTCGTTATATTGATGCCACTGACCTACCGATTCATACATTATTCATTTCTTCGCCAAACAATTCTGTATTCTTGTATGTGTGATAGGTTTATCATTTAATATTATTGTATTGTCCTATGACCTATTTTAAACAACGACTGTTTCGATTCATAGTTTATTTTTGTAAAGCGAAAGTTATACTATATGTTTTGGTAAATTAACAATTAATCTTAACTACACCAGTTTCAGTCCAAATACTGCCGTAGGATGGGGCATTTTTAGCGTAAGAACTTACGTACATATTATGTATAATAAATAATTGAATTTTTTTACTCATTAAATGTATACAAACGATTTAAGTTTTCTTTAGTGTTAATTCCACCAGTATTTGTCTTTAAAACAATTCAACACGTGTTTCGCCTCTACAAAATCTCTACAGACTCTCTTGAGTCTCGTGCCAGATTTTGGCGAGACAACACGTCCTGAGGATGCCTCGTGTAGAGGCGAAACACGTGTCGAATTGTTTTAAAGACAAATATTGGCGGAATTAACACTAAAGAAAACTTAAATCATTTGTATAATTATGAATTTCCGCAAAGTAACGCCTAAATCAATAAATTTTCATTAAATGTAAAAAAACATGTGACTTATGGGGTTTGTCCGTAGCCATTATATCAAAGATAATCAAAAGTATTGCTCTACAACTATGTTTAATTTTCAATAAATATTGCAATACTGAAATTTTTCCAGATTATCTAAAGTACAGTTATGTTATACCAGTTTTGAAGTCAGGCATAAGTTATAAACCAGTTTCTGTTCTACCTACAATAAGTAAAATTTTTGGAAAAGTAATATTAAATAAATTGCTAAAAAATTTCTCAGACAATAACATCTTACATCCTAAATAATTTGGTTTAACGAAAGGTCGTTAAACATCTAATGCCGGTATGGCGTTGATTCGACAGATATTTAATTTTTATGAGAAATCAGATAAAACTGAAGAAATTTTCTGTGATCTTTTGAAAGCATTTGATTGCGTAGACCATTCTACTCGTATCCGTATATTAAATTCTTATGGTATAAGAAGCACATCACTTATGGATTTAGATCTTATTAGTTCATACTTATCTAATAAACTCGAGAGAGCAGTAATTACTAATGAACATCTTTCAGGATCTATCTATAATGCGGATGGGCATGCCTCAGGGTTCAATCCTAGGACCTTCATACTCCTTAAAATGAATGATTTGCCATTTGTTGTCTCGAAAGAATGGGAGATGTTTCTTTTCGCAGACTTCATTACTTTATAATATCGACAGACTATCACAGAATTTAGATAAAATAAACTTGTCATTGGTAAACATGTCTAAATGGTTCACGGTGAATACTTTGTCGCTTAACGGGAGTAAAACAAAATGAATTGGAGTATCCCTACCAAATGTAAAAAAGTATAATAAATGGGGAATCTTTAAAAAATCAAACTAAATTTCGTTTCTTGGAATAGTTAGTTGTATACAATATGAAAAACTTCAATAGGGTGCTCATATTCAAGCAATCTTATGGAAACTCAATGCTTTTGCTTTAGAAGGATCAAAAATTTAACTATAATAGCTCAGCGAGATTTATTTATTTCATTTTTATTTCAGAACTTTTTATTTCAAATTTGCTATGGAGGAAAGCAAAAGATACGATATTTGTTTTGCAAAAAAGGTCGATCAGGGCCATCTATAACCTGAACTCTAGAAAATTTCTTAGAAATCAATTTAAAGGAAGGAATTTATACATGAAATGAAGAAATACATGCAATTAATACAAGAACTATTAATTAATACAATCACTATTCCAAAAACGAGACTCGGTAAAATACAAAATTCCTTTGCACGTCTCAGTGTACAGTTCTTTAATAAAATTCCAAATAATATTACATGTCTAACTTCTTTTAAATAAAAAATGATATTAAAGAATCGCCTTATTCAAAGAGTCTACTATACGATTACAGAATATATAGCGGATAAAGAAGGATGAAAAATAGATGCTCTTGGTCCAGCTAATAATAATTCTTCATTTTTTAAAATTGTATGTTGTAACATTATAGGTTGTGGCCTACCTGAGATAAAAATCGTAACTATCCTTGACTTTTCTGTCCCAATAAACTTATCGACGGTAACATTGACGGTAACTCACCTTATACGTACACGCTGTCTGTCAATGGGAGGACTGGGAGGAATGGAAGGAAATTGCAATTCACGCGTCCCAATATAAGGCGATAAGAATGACTTATCGGGTGTATTGGGACAGCTTCAGATTATTGCCAGCTAATTACTGACAGTAGAACTCTATCTGTATATAGTATTGGGAACGGCCGTAAGACGGCGGCCAGTCCCGGTGAAAAAATTACCGAAAAATTCATTTGTAATTTATAAAATGAGTGTTTATTATTTTGTTATAATTGTATATAAAATGTCTTCTAAACTATTTCATTAGAACATACCACGTATTAAGCCTTCATTACAACTGGAACAATAATTTCGACCAGGCGTTATGTCGGTCTTAAAAGACTGAATAAACATTCCCTTTTTAAAGCTCTCCTAATCCGAGCTTTAATAACATTAACGGTGCCACGAGCAGACGTTTATTTAGAATCTTGTTTAAAACAGAATTATCTCGTTTAAGTGGCTAATGAGTCGTGTTAGCGAATAACAGATGGACCGATCTACAGAACTAACATGCCAACATCTTTTGTAATTAACTCGAATACTGATCGTTAGAAATTGTTCGTCACTTTTCTCTTTCGTTATTTTAAATCTATTTTAACATGATATTCGTTTGTTTTGTAAACCGCATGTTTTATTCGATATTTTATAATCGTCAGCTGTATATTAATACGTGATTTGAAAACTTTTGATCGCTTTTAAGAATGTTTTTGTGCACGTGATAGTGTAAGCTTAGAATGGAGAAGAAATCGTACAGAAAGCAAATTGGGGTTAAACAAATAAAATTGTATCTTGCATAACAGTTAAGAATTCCACAATTGTTATTTTTTTATACTTTCATCGAATTTACGAAATTGAACAGAACAACGCCTGTCGGGTCGGCTAGTACTGACTAGTGTCAGGAGTAATGTAATTTTGAATTAAAGTTTTAATGTATAAATGGTGTCCGTGAGTAAATTATATTTAATTTAAATTATTGATGCATTATTTTCGTTCTTACTGACACCCCAAATAAGGAAACACATACTAGAGTCTGTTATATTATAAGTGAATTTGTTAGAAACTGTCATAACATAAATGACTTTCTTAATGATATCACAGATTGGAAATGGAGCAACCCCCCTCAGGCTGTTAAACAATAACTTTAATTGTACAATATTACTTTGTAAACATATTTTTTGATGAAAAATAAAATTGTTTTGTTTTTATTGCTGATGATAGATTTTGGAATGGATGGTAGTTTTTTTTACTTTAAATAAGTGATGTCACATCCTATTTTGAATAAAAATATTTGAATTTGAATTTATGATAGAATTTATTATACATAATTTTATAGATAAATTAAAAAGCACAATTTTTCATATATGTGTGTAAACTTTGTTTATAGATGCATGTTATTTTATACTCGTTATTACTTGAAATATAAACGAATATTTATTTATAATGAACATGTCAGGTATGTATGTAGATATTCGAAGTTCCAGTAATAAAGTTTCATGAGCATTAGCTACTATTTGAAAATGCTTGATTTCGATATGAAAATTTACCTGTGGGAGGCTCCTTTGCACAGGATACCGGCTAGATTATGGAGACCACATCGGCGCCTATTTCTGCCGTGAAGCAGTAATGTGTAAAAATTTACTGTGTTTCGGTCTAAAGGGCGCCGTAGCTAGTGAAATTACTGTAAAAATGAGACTTATCATTTTACGTCTCAAGGTGACGAGCACAATCGTAGCGCTGTTCAGATTTTTTGGGTTTTTCAAGAATCCTGAGCGGCACTGCATTGTAATGGGCAGGGCGTATCAATTACCATTAGCTGAACACCCTGCTCGTCCGTCCCTAATTCTCATTAAAAAAGCATCAGATACGATGCTATTGTAAATAGAACAGTAAAAAACAAACCCATAAACAAACCACACAATATTTTAACAAACATAGTCTCTTTTCGATTGCCTTTTATTCAATAGTTACTAAAAATAGATGTCGTTTCGGAAATAATGCAAAACAATATTTCTCTTGTAATAAAGCACTCGAGCATTGTTAAATCGAAGTGTTTATATTCATATTGCAAACAAGGAATAAAATGTGTACAAGCATTTTCTTCACAGGAAACTGTGACATATTATGAAAATGTATTCACTTTATCTTTCAAGGCGAGAGATTGGCTTTCAAAGTTTGTTACCGATAACTCGGCAATTTTGATAAACTTCGAACGTCACTATCGTTTATAATATAACTTCCATTATTTTACGATATTCTCTCGGTTTTAAATAGAATGATCTCTTTTGATTTCTGCCATGTTTGTTAAGTCGATATAAAGATCTTTATTGAAAGTATAAAGTAATTATTTTATTTATTTGTTGGCTCCAATTTCTATTCCTCTCATCCAGGATTTTTTTTGTAATAGGACTCCTCTTCTCATTGTTTTTTTTAATTGTTTTTTTCTGACAAAAAGTGACGAGACGAGAAAAAAATTTATTAATCTATTATAATGTAGTGCGTCTTCCGGTACGTAGTCGCCATTCGAGGATTTCGGGCAGTACCCCAACGGCCATCTGTCCGTCGAACTATGTGCCCTGCCCACTACCACTTCAGTTTCGTAATCATTTGGACTATGCCAGTAGTAGTAGTTTGGTTCTCCTACGGATCTCCTCATTTCTGATTCGATCTCGCAGGGAAACTTCTAGCATTGCCCTCTCCATTGCCCTCTGAGCGACCATGAGCTTTCTCATAAGGGCCATAGTTAGCGACCACGTCTGCGTACCATAAGTCATCACAAAACAAACTACTAAAAATTCATGAATAAATAAAAAAGTTATGCAAAAAAATCCACATTGATAAAATCTTGAAGCTATTAATAGGCTGTAATTTGTCCCACGGGTCATAACTAAATCAAACACGATTCAAATTCACCCTAATGCATTCCGGCAGATTCCGCGCGCATGCCAAATTAGTTGCTGAAACATTAAACGGCTCTCGCAACTTGTTTATTACAAGTATAATTGTTTTTGCAAAAATTTAAATTAAGAGGTGTTCTTAGCAAAAGATTGAATATTATGTCTATATATATAAAAATGAATTGCTGTTCGTTAGTCTCGCTAAAACTCGAGAACGGCTGGACCGATTCGGCTAATTTAGGTCTTGAATTATTTGTGGAAGTCCAGAGAAGGTTTAAAAAGCGAATAAATAGGAAAATGCTGCTAAATTTAATAAAAACAACAAATTTGTTTTTCCTTTGATGTGTCCATACATTATTTCTATGAGAAAATTTATTGACACGCGGTTTGACAGTTCTGCTGTGAAACAATTTCATTACGACAGCAGGGTGCATATTTTACGAAGTAATTTTTGATGTTATGATATATTATTGACAAATTCATATAAAAACATTATTTTATTTATTATGTACAGAACAACGTCTGTCGGGTCAGCTAGTTATGTATAAAAATGTGGTGTGTTGGCAGCCTTACACTTTGATTTTGTCCTCCTCCTTTTATGGTAATAAGGGACGAGACGAACAGGACGTTCAGCTGATGGTAATTCATACGCCTTGCCCATTATAATGCAGTACCGCTCAGGATTCTTGAAAACCCCAAAAATTTTAATAAAACACTTTTAAAGGATTAAAACGCGTGTAATTGTAACTGTTCTTACATTAGATTTTTGCGTAAAAGTTACATTTTTATTTTGGTTAACCCGACGTTTCAAGACCTTTCCAGATCTTGTTTTCAGGGGGACTGCAGACTGCAAACCCAAAAATTCTGAGCAGCATTACAATTAGGCTCGTCTCCATAAAATATTAAGTCTCATTTTCCCAGTAATTTCACTAGCTACGGCGCCCTTGAGTCCGAAAAACAATAATTCTGCTTCACGGTAGAAATAATCGCCGTTGTGGTACCCATAATCTAGCCGGCACCCTGCGCAAAGGAGCCTCCCACTGGTAATATATGAAATTTGGTGGTAGAAGGTATAGTGCCTGTTTTTATACACAAAGAATACTAAGAGAGGTTCTAGCAGTTTCTTCTCTGTGCAAGTTATTTCAAAAGCGGTGATAGTGATTATTTGACATCAGATATAATTCTCAAGAAACCAATCTTGAATAAAAATTGCTTTACGACTTTATACGAAATAAAGTTTTTATACACAAAGAATACTAAGAGAGGTTCTAGCAGTTTCTTCTCTGTGCAAGTTATTTCAAAAGCGGTGATAGTGATTATTTGACATCAGATATAATTCTCAAGAAACCAATCTTGAATAAAAATTGCTTTACGACTTTATACGAAATAAAGTTTTTTAATTGAAATACTTTAAATATACGCTTATCTGCAGATAAATGCTTTAGCTTAATTATAAATAATTAATTAAAGTATTTCAATTTACTTATAACTTACATTTTATTTATATACAATAACTTACATTAATTTTAATACTGTTGTGTTGTGCATGATTTTGGGAGCAAATGCTAAACTGTTTATTTTGGGATATCTTAGGATATGTAAAGAGTAAATCCAGACACATTTTATTTGCCCACACTTAAAAACGAGCAATCAGTGTTTGGAGAAGGCATTGAGCTGTGCCCCCCCACTTATGTTAAAGTCGTGTGATTCACTTTGACGTTTCTTGATAGAAATAAATATACAACTAAAACTAAGAGATTAATACAACAATAAAACAAAATTTTATGAACGATGCGGGATTCGAACCCACGACCTCCGACGTTCCGTGCCGGTGCTCTAACCAACTGAGCTAACCGTTCGAGTACCGCCTTGTTATAAAATTCAGCTTCTTTGTTCAACTCTCAGGTTGTGGCTTCATCTACAGGATCTACTTTACAGTTGATAACCTGCACAACCTCAATATTTGCATATTAGAAAATTGACTTGAGATGTCGCTCTTGTAAATCTAAACAATATGTTATGTTTTTTTAAAGTGATAACCCATCACTTCTAGAATTAATACACAAAATTCTGTTTTACAACGAGGCGGTTCTGAAACAGAATTTTATAACGAGGCGGTACTCGAACGGTTAGCTCAGTTGGTTAGAGCACCGGCACGGAACGCCGGAGGTCGTGGGTTCGAATCCCGCATCGTTCATAAAATTTTGTTTTTTAAATTTTATTTGTGTATTAATCCTAGAAGTGAGGGTTATCACTTAAAAAAAACATAACATATTGCTAAGAGATTAATCCCGTTTCGGTAACGATTAACCTTTGCGTGGTTTAGGAAGAGCCGGCGGATATACAGACAATATTACACATATATATATATATATATATTATGATTTCGACTTTTTCGAGTATCACTTAGATGCAGATAGCTAAAGTTTGCCTATTGTGAGTTAATTAATCGTTACTAATAGAGAGTTGCCAGAGCGGAATTTTCTTTACGATATTTTAAATTTATTTATTAATACGGCTTTACTCACGTTTTGTCGGTGTCGGTACCGACTAGTTTCGGACCATTCGGAAGTCCTCCATCAGGGTGAGTGTGGTGGGTTCGTGATAACGTCCCACCTCTTACTACTACAAATAATTTTATAATAGCTCACGTAAGTTTTAATAATTTAATTGCTAACTGATATTTTAAGAAGTGGTCAATAAATAAGTATATAAATGATGAAATAGAATGTTCACGTTGCAACAAATTATAATAACCAGTTATGTCATTAATTCAAAAACATTCAGTTTTAAAAGTCTTGTAAGAGTTCGCCTAAAAGTTTGCCAAATCGCTTTGATAACTTAAAAGTTCCAAGTTGGAAAATCACAACTTCGTTGGAGCTGTGCCGACATTCGTCCCGAAATAATTGTATTCCTACTGCCTTTGATAAATTGTTCAACATTACTTAGGATTCTGCTTAAATTAGATAACTACTTTCTATACTCTCTGTCTAAGATTTATTCGAGTATGTATCCCGTTCCTAGAAATATTAATTTTACAATAAATCTGTAGAGGCTCTGTTTTTACACAATTTTACACCAATTATCCTACCCCAAACTAGGCATAGCCTGTACTATGGGTACAACGATATATTTAATACAATATACTTAAACATACATAAATACATATAAACATCCATGACTCGGAAACAAACATCCATATTCATCATATAAATGTTTGCACTTACCGGAATTCGAACCGGGAACCTCAAGCTCAGTAGGCAGGGTCACTAATGCGCTATATTGCTCGTCGTCAATTATTGTTTGATTACTAATAACAACGTAAATATCTAAACAGAATTAGTAGGAATAATATTACAATATGGAGTAGTAACGAGGCGAGTGCTATGTTCAATATCTGCTTTTGTACCAGTGAGTATATTCCGGAAGACTGTGAAAAAGTGGCAGCAGACAATGTTTTACAAAGACTAAAACTTTTTATATAATAAAAAATAGCATTTTCATTTTTCCCTCACCTCTCTGCAATAGTGAATAAATATATTCTAACTTTCAAGGAAACGTATATGCTTACCAATAGCCCGAGCATCGTAATACTTAGTTTTTTAAACTTAAATAAATTATAGAATTCTGACATATAAAAATATTTTATTTCATTTCAAAGAAATTGGACACTTATTTAATGGCATCAACGTGAGCGAATGTGTGACCATGTGTAATATCTAGACAACATATTATCAAATTCTTCACATATCCCTCGGCTCTTAATTTTCTAATCAATCAATTCAACATAATATAGAGCAGTTACCGCATTGCAGAGTATCACAGATCGTATTCTTATGACAACAGTAGGTTTGTATAAACACATTCTTTGCCCTCAACTTGTATGGCAATTGCTATCTTCAGATTGCATTCATCTTAATCCATTCATTGAATCCATTTTAATCGGACTTCCTCTGCACTGTGTTACGTTAGTTATATACTGTTAATGTAACTCAAATGTTTACAGTTGTGGTCATATAATTAAGAACCATTTACAGTTCAACAAATTTTTAAGTTTCGTGTTCTTTATTAGAAGGACCTAATTTTGTCATGAAATAGCCACGTGAATACAGCAAATGAGAATAAGAGTAAAGAATGAAATCACTAACCATTTTTAATTTTATTTATTTTTCTATTGAAAAAGCATACAGTAGAAGCTGGACAGATAAGAACGATTTAATAAACTGTTCGAGAGTTATTTAATATGAAACTCAGATCAAATTAATGTTTCAGTTACAGGTCCAAGATAGTTCATTAGTATAATTAAAAATAATCTTCCTTTTAGTCGGACACTCTTGATAGAGTGGTCGTGGTTGCGCTGACGAGGTAGTGTATTCGGTGGGTCGATATCGTTTCTGAGGGTAGGTCAATAACTTAATAATAAGATTCAATTTAATACACCTCTTATGCAAACTTAATACCTTTAATATTAATAAAATACTCATTATTTGTATGTGCTACCTATTAATAGATTTTAAGTTTTTTTTTTAATATTTTCTTACTATCTCTCAAGTTGGACGAAACTTCACTCAGTCTAAAAAATATTCATTAAAATTAGTTCAGTAAAATTTGAAATATGACTTAACAATTTATTTACGTACTCGTATATGTAGATAGCCTTAAAATATTTGGTACAACATTGATGTGGATAATTGTTAGCATATAATATATGAATGAATTGAATATAACATATCATTCATTCAATTACAATGCATCATCATTACAATGGTGAATCGCATGCAATTAACAAAAAATAATTTCGCAACCAAATAACAAATCAGAAATTTATTGAGATTGCTTTTAAAAGTTTTTAACCTTTACTTAACGTTAATGTTACCTTTCACTTTAAGTTGAAGCTGATTCAATTAAGCATCTCAAATATTCTCATTTCGAATTGAAAATCGTGAATATATATATTGAAGAATTATTTGAATTATATGGCAATAAAGAATTTGAAACTATAGTTTCTGCAAATATTTATATTGAAATGGTATCTTAGAGCTCTAGTTATATTTTTTTTATGAAAATAAGGGACGAGACGAGCAGGACGTTCAGCTGATGGTAATTGATACGCCCTACCCATTACAATGCAGTGCCGCTCAGGGTTCTTGAAAAACCCAAAAATGTTGAACAGCACTACAATTGCGCTCGTCACCTTAAGACATAAGATGTAAAGCCTCATTTGCCTAGTAATTTCACTAGCTACAGCGCCCTTCAGACCGAAACACAGTAATGTTTACACGTTACTGCTTCACGGCAGAAATAGGCGCCGTTGTGGTACCCATAATCTAGCCGGCTTCCTGTGCATAATAGCCTCCCACTGGTTTTCTGTTTATAGAAGACTGGGGTACCCCAGATTTATTCTGAGGTCAGAGAGAAATTGGTCATTGCGTGATCAAGCTGACAGGACAAAGGCACTATTATCAAGCAGTCGACAGCCGTTACTTAGTAATACTTATCGAAAGCGATCAACGTGGGAGCGTTTCTCCGCTCAATTATGGGCAGATTTGAGATTGGATGCCGGTCGTACATTAAAAAATATATTTATAACACTACTGAAGTGGAAAAATATAAATAATTCTTAACTAATGTCTTCATTCAAATAGGTCTACAAAAACACTCTTGAATCGTCAAATATACTTTTTGTTTTAATTGTTTTTCGAAATGTTTATGAAGAATATAGTGAAAGTCAAATAAACCTTATTCAATTTGGCGTAAATTAAGAGCTTTTCAATCGTCAATAAAAATATTGCTGAGAAGAACATACAAGAAACTCGACGGCTACTCTTTTCAAGCAAATAGTATTTTTGCAATGGCTGTAATATACAAAACAAATTAGTTTGGAAAGTCCTGCAATATCTCCAATATGTGAATCGTATTTAAATAATATAAATTATTTCGTAAAAAGTAATAACGAATGAACTGTATAAATATAAATTATCATATAATGGATGCATCAACCTTAAGAGCTTGAATTCATTGTTTGTGTAAGGATGCTTCGTGAACATGATGTTATTACTGTCATAATTAGTAATTGCATCCAACAAATATGTATAAATGAAAACAAAAACAATTACCAACTGCATATTTATAAGACATTTGTAACTAAAATACATATATATAGTTGGAAAAGGAGTTAATAATAGCAAGTATTATTATAAAACATAGCGAGAAGAAAATATCGAAGCATTGGAGAAATTTTATATTTTCCGCACCTGCCGAAGGAAAGAGACATTCCTTAAAAGCTGAAATTAGTTCCACAATTGGTCACCAGTAGTTGAGGGACTTGCTCCAGCAGGCCTCTCAAAATATTTCTTTTTCCATCTTTTTGTTGGAGGCTTCTTTGTAAAGCATGCCGACTAGGTGACTATCACAGCGGCCCCTATTTCTGCCGTAATCGAGTGTACTTTGTCTCTTTTATGCACAGTTATGAAGACAGTGACAAAACACACTTGATCACGGGCTACGTATTGAGAAACCTTCTGGAAGACGGACCTTAGTGTGTATTTCCGCTTATCGCAATTTGCAACGATAAATGCAAGCGTGAAGCATTGTAATTGCTAGAGAATCTGGGTGGAATGTACTTACATTTTTGTTACTAAAATAGAGAAATTCAGAAATCCTTTGTATTTTAAACAGAAAGACATTGTTGTCAACTTACTGTCGAAAACGTAGTCATAATACGAGTATAACCAAACCGATTTGCAAAAAAATTATCGAAAACGAGATCTGAAAAGGTCTTGAAACTTCGGGTCAACTAAAATACTAATAATAATAATGATTATTCACGCAAAAATGTAATGTAAAAACACAGTTACAATTACACACGTTTAAATCCTTTAAAAGTGTTTTTTTTTCAATGTGTAATAATCGCGTTAATCAAAGAAAATACTGTGTAGTAGTACGGACTGGAAACCCCACCCAATTCGAAAAAACAAGCAAAACGAGATCTGGAAAGATCCTGAAACGTCGTCGGTTTAACTAAAATAATAATAAATATGTAACTTACGCAAAAATCTAATGTAAAAACACAGTTACAATTACACGAGTGTTAATCCTTTAAAAAGTGTTTGATTAACACACTTATCGGCGTAAAAATAGCAAAATATTGTTTTTTATTCAATTCGCGGCGGCGTGGCGATCAGTTTTTGCTCAGCTTAAGAAAATTGAGTTCATTGAATCACCTCGGAGGCCATCATAATATTATTTGATTGACTGTCACGACCTAATAACTATTTATTCATTTTAACAACCGTTTTCTCTATAACGCATATAAATAACAAGCACAGTTATCCTCGTTATCAAGGAGAACGTTCACATTGAAATTTTAGTGCACGTAATACGTAATAATATAAGAACACATGAACTCCGCTCGTAAGGTCTACTGGTCTGTTAGTATGACACTTTCATAATGCCTCTGTGAAGAAAAATATCTAGAAAAGTAGAGACAAAGTAAAAGTATGTAGTTATGTAAGAATTTGTATCTATTGTGCGTGACAAATCCCTTTAGAATTTGCTCCCAAGCGGCAATTAAATCATTTATGAGCTTGAACACACGGGACTTATACTTCGTTTTTGTAGACATATAACCCACAGAACACTATAGAGCACTGCAATACTACAAGCTGGTCTACATTCTAGCTTTCCCTGAAGTGCCGCGCAGCTCCGGCCATATTCATATATAATATTGCTCTCATCTTAGGTCTGGTACACCCCAGTATCAGCTTGAACCATTGGACCAAATGCAACACAGAACTGTTCAAGTTGTCGGGCATCCATTGTACTGTAAACAGAATATCATTTGTCATTGCGTAGAGACGTTGCTTTATCGTATAAAAGGCATAAAAGGCATTTATTTTCTCAAAATTGATTCCTTTAGAATTATTTTTGATGTCATTTCTAATATACTAGATACTACTATCGCTTCGGAAACAAATAGCGCTCTGAGAGAGAAGAAGCGGCGCAAGAAACTCTCCCAGCATTCTTTTTTTACGCTCTTTGCAATAATAATATACAATATTATACAGTTATTTCTATCGCTATAAAATAATCACAATCTAGTCCCAGGCTGTCCGATCAATTTGATGTTCATCTGTGGAGTAATAGGATTTACGACAGAGCCATTTTTTTATAAAACATTTAAATTTATTTATAGATAATGCCTGAACAGTGGCTTGGACTTAATTATAGAAGTGTATACATTTACCCTTAAAGCTATTATATATCTTATGTATCGTATATCTTCTACCGCATCTATCACGGGGAGTGTTCCGAGGTGCTGTTTGACCTGATTGCTGCCGCCAAGTTCCACGTATCCAAGATACGCCACAAATTCGGATATCATTCCCATCATCTGGTTGGCGTTCTGGCGTTCCTTTCAAAGGAACTTTCTTCCACCTACAATCAACATCGTACCTTCAATATAGTTTGTACACTTTTCTAAAAGGCTAGCAACGATTCCTCTAATGTTGCAGGTGAATGTGGACAGCGGTGATCATTTAACATCAGATGACCCGTAACCTTAATTGTATACAAATAAGCTGATTCGCAACAATATAACCGTTTATTTAATTGAATCGTTGTTTCGGTCTTCCTAGAAAAACTTACTCAAAGATAAATTATGTGCTCCGGTTTCGATTAATACTTGCTCTATGAAAGTGCTCTAATCCATTAAGAAAATTAATAAGTTTTTCTACTGAGGTCAATGACGCTGTCATAAATAAACGCTGGTAACAGACGAGGTTAGGGCTTGGAGGGATTGAAGATAAGTGTCTCCTTATCAAAAGGTGACGCATAAATGACTGACTCAAGAAACATTCCCCGTTAAGTCTCAGAAACCTTGGTTCTCCAAATTTAAAATTCCCAACAAGTCAGGGATTTCAACTATTTGTCGTTTACGTTTTAATCATGCTTGTACCCCAGAATTTTTGGCTAAACTAAGAATTAGGGACAATTCCTTGTGTGAATGTGGTCTAGATGAGGGAAACGTGGATGATTTATTCTTCAATTGCCCTTTAACGCAACCTTCTTTGTACAATTTTATACCTCCTGAAATTCCCCGCCCAACTTCCTTTAAATATCTCCTCTCCCTAGTTTTCACTCCTTTTGTATATATTTTGTGTATATATATTAAAATAAATAAGATGAAGTTGTAAATAGCACTAAGTACTTATAACAAATAATTTAAGTAATTATATCTGAGTATGTCCTGTATAGTCCTTACAGCATGTACATTTGTTTCAGGTATAATAAAATAAAACTTCTTTCAATCTTAAGCACCGACCATTAAAACTAGAAAAATAATACTCTAAGCTAAGTGGTCTACCTTAACGTGACATTGGCAAACTTGTGGTATACCTTCCACAGGAGCCATAGTAGGAAGAATAGAATAGAATAGAAGTGTCAGGATGACAGGCGCAGTCACGTGGTATCACGGTCATATTGCGGAAGATGATGACGCATATTTCGTGTTAGCTATCTGCTTATTTTTACAATTGTTCAAAATAAAACACAATTATCCCGTACAAATAAATAAATAAATATTGTACACATAAATCAACAACATAACGCCTATATAGTTGTAGTTTTATAGCCAGCACAGTAAGCCCTGTCTTCGCTTCGACCAAAGCAATTCACTAACGGAAAGCAAGCACAAGAAAATGGCCCGCACAAAATTAAAGTTTATTTAGAACGTAGTTAAACTGCGGAGAAAGGAAATCTCGACGTTTATTAGTAAAAGGGAAACTTGGAAACTCTCTCGTTTATTAAGTGGAAACCTAATTTGAAAATGGTCATGATTGAATTAACTAGTGACCGGATTTATTGAGGTGCATGATAGTTAAATATCTGATTGAAATTGTTTTAATGTTGTAATCAAATAATGATTAAATATGAGTAGTATTTTTAAAACTATTATTTTAAGAAATATTGAAGTGGTTTAAACACAGCTGATTTCAGAGCTACCAGTGGGAGGGTGTCCCTTACACAGGATACCGGCTAGATTATGGGTACCACAACGGAGCCTATTTCTGCCGTGAAGCAGTAATGTGTAAGCATTACTGTTTATCGATCTGAAGGGTGCCGTAGACGGGCAAACGAGACTTAACATCTTATGTCTCAAAGTGACGAGCGTAGATGCCTCTCAGATTTTTGGGTATTTCAAGAATCCCGAGTGGCATTTCATTGTAATAGACAGGGCGTATGAATAACCATCAAATCAAATCAAAATCACTTTATTCATGTAGGTCACGGAAATGAAACTTATGAATGTCAAACAGATATTTTTCTTATTTAATCTACCGCTACTTCGTAAAGGGTTGAGCTAATGAGAGGAAGTAGCAAGAAACACATTGCCACTCTTTTATATCAAGACTTACATTTCCATCGATTTACAAATCATTTCAATTACAATATAATATGTAAAATGATGCAACAAACATCAGCTGAACGTCCTGCATGTCATAAAAAAATCCCAACTCGTCCCATGTTAATGTCAGTCCATAAAAGCGCCATTCGCAAAAAACTCCTTGCTTTGTTGGAGTTTTGTGTATATTCAAGGACACTTCCTTCCCATTTCCTCCTCAATGGCAGGCAAGGCATTTCTATTCTTCTGGTATTGCATATGATGCCCACGCCAGTTATCCCTTCGCATTAGGCAATCGATTTACCCCTTGGTATCATTTATAAAATTTATCCATGTACTCTCTTTCTCAATAATTCAGTTGGTCTTAATTCATTATTGTCACTACTACAGCTTTTATCATAGTCTACAAACCACGACAGTATTGAAAACTACATTAAAACGTAGTAATACGAAATACAAAAGTTCTATGCTGATTAAGTAAATCATTTTACAATAATATATACTTATAAGCTATACTAATATTATAAATGTGAAAGTTTGTATGTTTGTGACTCAATCACGCCAAATTGTATCTAAATGAAATATGTTACAAACATATTCTATTAACATAACATACATATTGACACATGCATATATATCAACGCGGACGAAGTCGGGAGTAATAGCTAGCTATGTATAAATTTGTTGTAAATGTCAATCCGACTTTACCCGAATATTACGGTTACATACAGCCAAGCTTGACAGCCATTTAGTCAAACTAATTAATATATGATACTAACTGACCCAGCAAACGTTGTATTGCCATATAAAGTAATAAAGAAAATTTGAATAATCAAAATTTTTCGTCGTCCGATTCTCAGATCTAACAAATATATCTTAGATACATACAATTTATTGTACTACAATTATTATTTTATTCGATTACCATCTTGCAACCCTATAGCGCTTTTGTGGATGGAACAGAATAATATAAAATTCGCGATGCAAAAATTGTTGCAGACCGTAGAAGGGCGAAAATTTGAGGTTGTATGTATTTTTCAATGCTGAATCATAATAAAATAAAATAAATATATATTTAATGGTGGGTCACCCCTATCATTTAGGGGTATGAAAAATAGATGTTGGCTGATTCTCAGATCTACCCGATATGCACACAAAATTTAATACAAATCGGTTCAGTCGTTTCGGAGGAGTTTGGTAAGAAACACTGGGACACGAGAATTTTATATATTAGATTATAGTATTTCTTGGCATTATACTGTATCTGTTGAAATCTGTTCTGGCATCTGACAGACGAACAACGACGTAAATTTATAAGGCTTCTTATTTAACCCAATAGAAAAGCAAAAGCACCATCATTAACCCAAAACACCAATCCCACCCCAAAACAATAACTTAATAACGTCCGTAACAGCAAAAGCTACGAAAGCCTTTCAAGTTAGAAATAAAAGTTAAACTTGAATTTATATCTTTTGTACCGGCATTTTACGTAAGAAAAAACCTATTGTTGTTTCGAAACTGGCTGAAGCTGCCTCCATAACTTTTAATTATACATAGAAAGCTAAATTAAAAATCATCCGGCCGTCGCAATCGTTGTATTTAACAGAGCTCGGCCCCTCACGTGAGCTTCCAACTGCTGTTTTCATTCTACCGGTGAAAGGTAATTCAGAGTTGCTTGTGAAACATGATTAACTTACATTGATAAGCTTCGAATTTTTGTTATTTATCGTATTGTTTATTTTATTTTAAGTTGGATATCTCTTATCTCATCAACAAGTGTTTATAAATTAATACGAGTCCGTACATTGTTCTATATACATAAATACAGTGTCCTGATGTTTGTTTCCAGTTAACTCCTAAACTAATGAACGGATTTTAAAGAGGATTACTTCATGGAGTGCCGTTTAGTTTGAGATAGCTGATAGTTTTAATTTCGATTTGGGACCCATAATTATTTTTATTTCTGCGTGCCGACAATGTTCTTTATCTATAGGTATAACAACTGACAGACTAAAGATAATTACTCTAAGTGATAATAATCAAGTAGGAAGATCTAGCCGCCTCGTGACCATCAGTTAAAAAAATGTACAAGTATTGGGGTACACACAAATGCTCGAACATAGCTAAATATATCGTTAATAATAGTAATAGTAACATAGTTATAGGGGTTAAAGTATAAAAATGCAGTTTTATTGTAATAGTTATTGCGAATTGACATAGAACCTTCATTGCTTGAGATATTTGAGTGAAACGTTTTTCACATCGTACCTATGACGTTATTCTTTCGTTGACGTTATTCGAATTTCAGTCGATTTTTAATCCGCTTAGAAAAGAAATGTGGATACTTCGAAATTTCGAATGATTTTTGAATACAAGTTCGCACGCGCAACTAACGCGGCAGAAACAGCTCGCAATATCAATATTGCGTTAGGAGAGAGGACTGCCAATGACTGCTAATATTATCAATACTATTTGAAAAAAATATAGCCAAAAGTCTGTAATAATCTGTCAAAATCCATAATTAGGACTATTTTTCATCTGGCTCATTTGCTTTTCCGCAATTCACCATTAATAATAGTAACATAGTTTAATAATTTACAGCAAAGCAATTTTATGTATCAAAATTTAATGTACTCATCAAACTCATTCCACATTAAAATGAAATCTTCAATTTCTCATAACGTTCACATCTTATGAGAGATTGCTATTAATCTAGGTAAGAGGGCCTCCGAAGCTCATAAAATAGATTGTTACTTCTGGATTTCATGAATAGATATTTAAAATATGTTATTTAATAAACAAGTAGTGTGAGCATGTACAATAATTTTTACATCGACACGAATAATATTGCATGTTAACTTAAAACGTCGTTTTTGGTACAATTTGGTGCTTTTGGTTACAATCGTTGCCTTCTGCGCCGATTGGAATGCTACTTGACAATATGACAAATATAAAGTTCATAAATCTTTTCTTTGTTCAATTCTCAGGTTGTGGCTCCATCTACAGGATCTATATACTTTACAGTTGATAACCTGCTCAACCCCAATATTTGCATATTAGGAAATTGACTTGAAATGTCGCTCTTGCAAATCTTAAACAAATTGTTATGTTTTTAAAGTGATAACCCTCACTTCTGGAATTAATGAGCCATAACCTGAAAGTTGAACAAAGCATAAAAGATTTTACGACGACACGTCAATCGAACGGTTACCTCAGTTGGAAGAGCACTCGCAGGAACGCGAGAGTTCGTGGTTTCGAGTCCCGTATCGTTCATAAAATTTTGTTTTGTCAAATTTTTTTTGTGTATTAATGCTAGAAGTGAGGGTTATCATTTTAAACACATAACAAATTGTCAAGAGTTCATGTCAGGAATATGAGAGCTAGCATGGAAGGAAACATGATGCGAGTAGGAACAGTCTGGGAGACGCACACGACCGTAATAATTATGTCTCACAGTTATCATAATATGATTATAATCGACACACACACACGCCTGCTATTGCAATAACGCGATAAAGAATTCCTCGTATGCATATTGTAATTCAACAAGTGGTTGATAATTGACATCACCCGTCGGCCCTTTGTTCGTGAGATAAGATACGCTTATCTCAACATAGCTGGCCCATTCACTTGTCAAATATGTGTTTATTTATTTATATATAGTGTTCACATCGTTAAGGTCACGTAGGTACATATCGTGAACCAAAACCTACCAATAAAATCGCTTCATTGTGTGTCTTCTACCCCATTTATCACGGGGAGTGTTCCGAAGAGCTGTTTAACCTGATTCCTGCCGCCGAATTCCACCTTTGCACGACACGCCACAAGTTAGGATATCATCCTCACCATCTGGATGTGTGGCGGTCCTCCAAAGTGCGGTTTCCAAGGAGCTTTCTTCCACGTACTACAAAGCTGTGGGATGAGCTTCCTTGTGCGGTGTTTCGGGGACGCTACGACATGGATACCTTCAAAAAAAGCGCGTACACCTTGCTTATAGGCCGTCAACGCTCCTGGGATTCCTCTGGTGTTGCAAGCGAATGTGGGCGGCGGTGATCACTTAACACCAGGCGACCGTACGCTCGATTGACCTCCTTTTCCATAAGTAAGATTCTTCTTCTTCTTCTCAATCGTTCACTCTTGTCAGAGTGGTCGTGGTTGCCAAGATGGTGCAACATTAGTCGCCGTTGGTCTCCACGGTCGCACTGCCTCCCTCGCGATGCTCCTCCACTTTTGGCGGTTTGCAGAATTGCAGGAGCACTCCGCATCAGGTGTCTGGGTCATTGTTTTGATAAGGTCCGTCCATCGCGTGGGTGACCGTCCTCCCGCTCTTTTCCCCTCGACCTTGCCCTGCACTATCAACCGCTCAATCGATCCTTCATTTCTGGAGATGTGACCAAAGAACTTCAGAATTCGTAGTTGCACAGTCGACGATAGCCTTTCTTTTATCTTCAGTTCTTTTAAGATGGAATTGTTGGTTCGGAAAGCCGTCCAACGGATCTTCAGGAGTCGTCTCCAACAACACATCTCTAAGGCATCAATTTTGTTGAGGTATTGAAGTCTAGGGGACTAGGTTTCAGCCCCGTGTTTCACCTCAGTCGAACCTTAGTGGTTTTGGTGATCCTTCTGTCCTTCCAGATCTTATTGAGCTTCTCTACCGCAGACCTGGTTATAGCACATCGCCTTCGGATTTCCAGCTCGCAACCCCCGGTATTGGAGATAGTAGAACCAAGATATGTGTAGGTTGGCACCACCTCACAGTTGGCAATGTGTTGAAATTCTACCCTGTTGTTATTTACGCGGTCTACTATCATCATCTTGGTTTTAACTCTTTTCATGGCCAGTCCGAATTCAAGGCAAAAGAAGATTACTATGTCTTATTTTACGTATTTAGTTGTAAAAGGCCTATATAAAAAAAATTAGTTTATCGTGTAGCGTCACAAGTGTACGCGCACCTTTATAAGTAATAAAAAACCTCAAACATTATTCATCATACTTAAATCTATAAGGAACTATGACAAAGTTTACGATCAGAATGTAATTTTAAACAGTCCTTGAGACGCTCTAGCTGCTAGCAGATGATTTGGGTGACGCAAGAGAATTTTTATGAGTTCTCGATGTTTATTAACTTCTCAAACAACTTGAAGCTAAAGCTATGAATAGTTTTAAATATTACGGGAATCTAGATGAAAAGTTAAGTGTTTGTGGTCAGCAATTGCGTTTTCTTCGACGTAATAATATGTTTTTTTTTATGAAAACAAGGCACGAGACGAGCAGGACATTCCATCATCATCACCTTAAAAATATGCATGATTTATGTATTTTTATCGTTATCCTCTTTGTAGCAGTGCACCACCACTAAGTGGCGCTGCACCAACTTCTATATCAGTTAACCGATCCTTATTTAAATTGGTATCCTCTTATATTTCGAACAAATATATGGTCGTTTTCACCACTACCACGACTGCTTAGGCAATACAGTGAGTTTATAGAAAAATAGAGAAAGTAGATATATTTTCCAATAGTCTACAGGAATTTAAACGTAACCTGTGAATACATCCCAATTACTACAAACCAATAGGCATTTATTTCTTATCTTTTACTCCTTTTTTAATCTTCTAATAATTGAAGTCTTATATAAAGTCCATAGTCAACTTTAAATTATTTTATTTTAGTTTATATTATATTATTAGTTAATTGTTGGTTATATTAAGTTTGTATGCGTATCAGTAATTTAATTTTTGATAATACTATATTATGTAATTGTTATATATATGTGTACATCGTTAAGAATAAATAAATAAATATTTAAGCACAGATAATGTATTTACAGTATTCAAAGCTGGTAGGACAGTCTGCCGGGTCCAACTTTTATTGTGCATGATAAACATAATATAAACTTCTGTAAGACAGCGTGTCGCCAGTCGCCGCTACATCGATCAGATTCGCATACTTCTTACGAGTATAAATTACCAGAGGAACAAATCTAAATTGTTAGCGTTCAGATTAATTCATATTATTATCACATTTGTATACAATACACTAAATAAACGAATGCAGTTTTGGAAAATACATAATATATTATTTGTAAGGAATTTTACATAAAGTACCAATGAACGTTATGCGTACTTTGACGTCGTTTCTCGTTGTGCTTCTCAAACTTATTTTTGCTGTATCTTGTACGTAACAGGATCTGTTAACGTTATTTGTATCAATTTAAAGATGTCTCATTTACTTTTAAATTGGCACTCGTCATCAAAGTCTAACAAATGGCGAAACAAAGCTGTATCCAAAATCCAATCAATAGCAAAAGAAACGTACACGCGTTCATCAAAAAATGATCTGAGTTACTTGCAAACACCAGTTTCGCAGTAGGACTTTGCACAGGATGCCGGCTAGATTATGGGTACCACAACGGCTTATTTATGTCTCAAGGTGACGAGCGCCATTATAGTGCCGCTCAGAATTTTTGGGTTTTTCAAGAATCCTGAGCGGCACTGCATTGTCATTACAATGCATATAGATACGATAGTATCAATTACCATCAGGTGAACATCCTGTTCGTCTCGTCCCTTATTGTCATAAACAATCCACGTGTAAACAAGATTTACTTCAAAAAAAAAACTTGTCAACATTTAAATCGTAGCTCTGTATATTAATAGTCTCTGTCCTCAAGATCCCAGAGTCATGCTCAGAGTGCATAATTCAACTGTGTGTCATAATTAATTCGTAGAACACAGCCATTGATGCATTAGCCGCATAGTTGATCAATGATCTTGTTAGCGCAATAATAGTTCTCCATTTATTAATTAATCCATTGTTAATGTTTGAAACGGATGAGAGATAATGTTTGAGATTTGTATCGTACCTACGTAATGTATCAACCTGTGATAATGTTCAGCCACTAGTCTATATCCGTACTATACTTAGTCTGGCCATAAATACTCTTACAATTAAAATAAACAAATTATTACATTTGAATTTGGAATCTGTCATTTTTATATGATTGTTCATTGAATTTTCTCATTTTGGCGCCAATACATTGTGCAATATTTTGCGATATTAAAATAAAGTGGGGTGATAAAGAGAACCGAATTGCTGTGATTACATTGCACAAAGTAGGTATGTAGCTAACTGCAACTTTTAAAACTCACCATACGCTTGGTATTAGTAAAATGTTTATGTATCGGGCCATTAATAGGTAGGTACAATGAGACCTCCTTTGTTTGTGACACAAAAAGATCTGGCCGTCCACCTAGTGTTCGTACGAAAAAGGTGGTCAAAGTAGTAAAGGAGAGAATTCGAAGAAATCCTGTCTGAAAGCAAAAGATTTACATCTCGGGAGATGAAGATAGCACCTAGAACCACGTCGCGTATTTTAAAAGACGACTTAGGACTTGCAGCCTATAAGAGACGTACTGTTCATTTCTTAACTGCTAATTTAATAAAGAATAGGGTGGTAAAATCGAAACAACTACAGAAGTGGTACGAAATGGGAGGTCACAGAAAAATATTGTTTACGGTAGGAATATTTTTACAATTGAACAACATTTTAGCAAACCAAATGATGCTCAAAGCTCCAAGGAAGCTTCCCAATAAGTCCACAGAGTGCAACGTGGCCGCTATCCGACTTCAGTGGTTTGGTGGGGTATTAGTTATGATGGAGTGACTGAGCCATACATTTGTGAAAAACATATCAAAACATCGGGCACAAGTGTACCAATATACCATTCTTGAGAGCTTCCTTATGCGGTGCTTACAAAACATGGGTACCTTCTAAAAAACCGCGTATATGTTTCTAAAAGCCCGGCAACGCTCCTGTATTTCCTCTGGCGTTGCAAGGTAATATGGGCGGCTGTGATCATTTAACATCAGGTGGCCCGGCCCGTACGCTCGTTTATTCTCCTCTTCCATAAAAAAAACTATAATATTTGAGTTGTCTCCACTATCACCTACGTATAGTTTTTACATACTGGGGGTCAAACAACAAAATTATTTTTCAAGTCGGTCCATAAACTATATATCATCATCAGCCCGAAGACGTCCACTGCTGGACAAAGGCCTCCCCCAAACAATACTACGACGATCGGTGTTGCACTGCCCTCATCCAACGTATTCCGGCGACCTTGACCAGATCGAAATATAAACAACATATTATATAACTAACGTAGATATACAATTATTATAAAAGTCTATTATTGTATCGTACAATAGCAATTGCTACTTTGTATTATCATACACAATGATGTTTTACGCACGTTAAGTAAAGTAATACTTAAACTTTATAAACTACACAAAGTCTCCATGTTATCTCTCTCTCCATTCAAACTTTGTTATTATTTTACCTTCATTATTCACACATTTACTAAGTTAAACTTCATGCTCAAGAAAACTTAATACCTTGCTTTAGACTTTTGTACGGCGGCGAGTTGTGTGGCGGCGACGTGGGGCGGGTCGTTCCCTTCCCTAAAATATGGTCGAGAAATAACTAAACTATGTTTTGGCATTTAGTAATTGACGTTTGTGTATTTTGTTGCATCACTTTACATATAAATTGTAATTAAAATGATTTGTAAACTTAATTTGAAAATAAGAATCTGTGATATCATTCAGTTTTGAAAAGAGCAACCTTAGAGTTTCTTGCTCATTCTCTCTAAGGAAAACTGCCTTCCGAACGAGTTGTATGAAAAAAATGACATATTTCAAGTGTAATGCAATTTACCTACGAAATAAAATTATTAAGAATGAAACTTTTAATTTGAAACTATCATCAACTGGCTTAGAGGTTCTATTACTGTCATCTTATATCGAGATCCCCTTTATGTAACCCATACATATAAATAATAAAATTTACGTCTGTTTATCATCTCAAAATAAACTGTTAATACAAAAATGTGAATTTTTACACATTGCTTGTACCTACATTTCAATTCTTAAGATTTCCGTCTGTCTTTCTATCTGTTCCGGTTAATCTTCAAAACGTACGGACTGATTTGGACACCTACTACATGCATATATTATAAAAATCGATGTGTGCTCAAAAATTGGACAAAGTGGTATATTTATTATGCGCTGACTAATCGCGCTCCCTGAGTCACCTAGAGCCGAATTTGACCGAACGAGCGTGACAGCTCGTTCTCATTAAATACCCACAAACCACAAAATAAAATGCGTCGCGCGTATAAAGTTGTTTATCTTCAAAAAATCCATCACTTCATCTATGCATAACATAATACCCTTATAGGTAAAACCAATCAAAAAAAAATATATACATCAAACACCACAGACTCAAAATGATAATGTAAACTGTCATAATAAATTATCACAGTTTGACATCAACATGTACAATTCGACCATTTACGGAAGGCGCCCTATAGTTAGTGTGTACATGTAAAACATATTTGTTTCAAATCCGCCGGCTAATAGTCACAGGTACTTAGAACCTGGTCGTTTTGTGGCTCGGGATTTCCCGGGAACTTTCTTCGAAATGTCACAACAATGTAGCAAATAATTGTGATTACTTGTCTGATGATTATATCTGTAACGTCCGGTAGTGATTGTGGATTTAACTTATAAAACTTATATTTACGTATAGCATTTTGGAAAATACTTTTTTCATGTGCAAAAAATATTAAATACATAATATTTCAAAAATATGTAGAGCTAAAAATCTTGCTACAATTGAACACGGACACAATTTTTTTTTCACATTTTAATTTTGGAAAATTCCGTGAACTTTCTTAAAAATTAAATCAAAATTAAGGTATCAAATATTTTTGTGACATTTTTTTTTATATTTGTATTGATTTGTTCACATCGCTATATGGACGTTTACATTGATTTAATAATAATGAAAAAAAAATTAAAAATATTTATTTCAGTAACAAAAATGGTACAAACATAATAGTGGATGTGACCTTCTATTAAGTGAGAAACACCTGTGCCAGAAGGCCACGCTCTTCCATCTCAATTTATATTAACAGTACCAAAAACTAGGGGTCACAAATTAAGTCTAAAAATATTATGTAACAAAAGAAAGATATTATACAAACAGGATGTCTGTGTGTGTGTGTGTGTGTGATCATGTGTGCGTGTTTGTGGTGTGTCATTGTTACTTTTCGTAAAACACTACTTATTGTACTATCAAGAAGGTATACCAAAAATTAACTCCGTGTAGTTAAATAGCTCTTCCATTTCCACATAATTCATAAAAGAAATAAACATTTAATAGAAATATAGGTTACAAATGGAATTAAACCTTTTAAAAAGTTCCGAACTAATAAGAAATACTGCGGGGGTCTTAAGATTGTTTTTATTTCTGTCAGAGATGGTAGTCAAGCAAAATCAAACAACTATTATTTTCCAATAAATTTTTAATCAAAATTTTAAATTATTTATTATCATTTGCCTCTGTAATTCCATGCGCTTGTAATCTCTATAATTATTAGCTTAACTCATAGCTTAACCGCACAGCGGTAAATGGGAGCATTATCCGGTTTCATAAACGTAAACCCTCCGTATACGATACGGAATTTAATCATCTGATTGTAATCAATTTTAGTGTTTGATTCTGAACCATATGGAAATGATTTTTTTGATCCTGTGGGAGGCTCCGTTGGTACTAATGGGTACCACAATGGCGCCTATTTCTGCCGTGAAGCAGTAATGTGTGAGCATTATTAAAAGGCATAAAAGGCGTATTTTCTCAAAATTGATTCCTTTAGAATTCTTTTTGATGTCATATCTAATATACTAGATACTACTACCGCTTCGGAAACAAATGGCGCTCTGAGAGAGAAGAAGCGGCGCAAGAAACTCTCCCAGCATTCTTTTTTTGCGCTCTTTTCAATAAAAATATAAAATATTGTACAATCGTTTCTATTGCTATAAAATAATTACAATCTAGTCCCAGGCTGTCCGATCATTTAGATATTCAGCTGTGGAGTAATAGGATTTACGACAGAGCCATTTTTTTATAAAACATTTAAATTTATTTATAGATAATGCCTGAACAGTGGCTGGGACTTTATTATAAAAGTGTATACATTTACCCTTAAAGCTATTATGTATCTTATGTTGTGTTTCGGACTGAAGGTTGCCGTAGCTGATTCGGTGCTCTGTGTGCTAGAGAAATTACTGGGAAAATGAGACATAAACATAACATCATAATATCTTATGTCTCAAGGTAACGAGCGCAGTTGTAGTGCCGCTCAGAATTTTTGGGGTTTTTCAAGAATCCTGAGCGGTACTGCATTGTTATGGGCAGGACGTATCAGTTAAAATCAACTGAATGTCCTGCTCGTCTCGTACCTTATTTGATAAAAAATAAATCTTAATTAGATTAGCTGACTAAATATATAATACGTGGGTAAAACTGAAAATATTTAGAACTGGCCAGTTAGAAACATTGCTAATGAAAACTTCTTTTTTAATTTATTATAAATACCATTCCACCTTCGCACGACACCCCACAAGTTAGGATATCATCCGGATATCAGCTTTCTTCCTCGTAATACGAAGCTGTGGAATGAGCTTCCTTGTGCGGTGTTTCCGGGACGATACGACATGGGTACCTTCAAAAAAGGCGCGTACACCTTCCTTAAAGGCCGGCAACGCTCTTGTGATTCCTCACCACCAGGTGACCCGTACGCTTGTTTGTCCTCCTATTCCATAACAAAAAAAAAAGCTGAACGTCCTGCTCGTCTCGTCCCTAATTTTCATAAAAAAATGGAAATGTAATGTTTTTTGTTGCTTTATTTTTTATACGACATAGACATAAATAAAATTAAGGGACAAAGAAACATGGTTACTAGATAAAAAATTGTACATGTACCATGGGTAGAAGAAAATTTCTTGGAATGTTCTGAGACACCTTTTTCTTTTTTCAACTTTTTCTTAGAGTAGGTATGGAATATAAATTAAATACCTTGAATTCATTTCTTTTATACAGGATTATCTTATGTTTAGTTTTTGTGTTTAATTGAATTACTTATCTTTGATAGAAACTTTTAATTTATTATTTCTTTTGTTAAACTTCTAAAGCTCCATGTTGTGTAAAGGCCTCTTTCATTCGCTATTGAATACTAACAAAAGTGTTTACTATCTTATTAATTACAGCAATTACCAATTAAACATTAATGTGGATCTAAGTAAATTATTAAAATTAATTTTCCTATAACCGTCGCTGTGTGGGGATGGTAAATAAAGAGAGAAAGGAAGAAAGGTGATGGGTTCCAGTTTGAGCTGGCCGGACGGCGGTTCTTATGGTCTCGTCTGTTTTGATCCGTTGGAGCGGTGTTGTCGATATAGGGCTCTCCCTTATACGTATTGATTCGCCCTGTTATAATTATGTTCATTTATTTATACATTGGGTCTACCAGTGATTTAACTGAATTAATATTTCTTAAACTATTTATAGAAAAACTAAAGAATCACAAAAAAATAAAAATATTTCAAACTATACTTACCCTGACGTGCCATGCCGTATCTAGTAGCTCTTAATGCATGTGTTGTACGCGTCGCCCCTGGATTTCATTTCAGTCAGATCATAATGTTTAAGCAGTTATTTCATCTCTACCCACTTTGTTTTTGTATAAAATCGCAGAACTATAAGGACAAGATGCCTATTGTTTATATTGTTAAATTTTTCATGTAAGTGAATTCTGTATTCTTAATGAGAATAAAGTTCTTTAACCATAAACTATTTACATTACATGCACAGCGTATGCAAAAGTCATTCAAAGGGAAACACTACATATTAATTTCGTTTATCATTACTTCATAAATCTAAATGTGAGTTAAAACAGGAATCAAATAAAACTAGAGTAAAATAATAAAATATACAACAGTAGTTTAAAAGTCTACAATACCTTATCAATTGAGAATTGTTTGAAAGATAGTTAGGGGAACAAATAATAAGTGTTTATATTACAACTAGATATATTACAAATATCTTAATAAGATTATTCGTAGCTAGTGTAATTACTGGGCAAATGAGACTTAATATCAGACTCAGAATTATTGGGTTTTTCAAGAATCCTGAGCGGCACTGAAGTGTAATGGGCACGGCATTTTTATTACCATCAATTGAACGTCCTGCTCGTCTCGTCCCTTATTTTCATAAAGAAATAAATCTTAATTAGATTAGCTAACTAAATATATAATACAATTAAGGAAACTAATTTTAATTTAAAATATATGATGTAATTACTAGCATGACAGAGTGGCCTATCGGCTATCACACTCAGGCCTGGATAATATACGAAAAGTGTTAGGGGAAAGTTCATATAAACATAATTTGTAAAGCAAAAGTTTTATGTTAAAACTAACTTCATCTAACGTATATAGGTATTATAATACCCACTTTATAAATTTAATGCTATTTTTTATTATTTAATTGATAGTATAATAACGTCATCTCTCTCATTCTCATTCTCTCCTCAATAAGGCTACTGGAAACCCAAGCGCTGACCGCTATTTCGGTGAACGGCCTATCTATCCAGCGCAGAAATGCTGCGAGTATTGTACGCTTCCACGTAATGATAAGTTTTATTTAATGTAATCATAGTATTGTAAATTTAGTTATAAGATTTATTTTGTTTGAATGAATTATATCACGTCATCTTAATTTGTTATTACTTTGTTGCAGGTAAGGAGAACATCTACACTAATATAAGAATAGGGTACATAAAACCCAAGGTACGTACCTGCTCGCTTAATGAACGGAATTCTAATTTTTTGTTTATGATTTGCGGAATTTAACCACCAATAGATTTCTTCTCCGGTTCAAATTAATATATTATTCAATTTTGTTTTTAGTTTAGTAAGCCAATTGGGAGTATGTACAAAGGTTTCTTTATCGCTTCATATTATTATGAAACAAAGTCCTCCGCCGCGTTAGTCTGTCTGTCTGTTTGCGATAAATTCAAAAATTACTGCACCGACTTTCAATGCGTGTTCACCAATGGATATTGTGGTTCTCGAGGCAGGTTTAAGTATTTATATACATTAACGATATTTGTTTGAGGTGTTGAAAATAAGCCGTCTGGGAGCTTTAAACCAAAACGCTGTTTAAGCCCTTTGAGATATAACAAAATAATGTATGGTGGAATTGTGTATCTTATATTGGTCAACAGAAAAATCTGCGATGGCATATGTCTATCTCTTAAGGGTACTATATCATTTGTTGTATTTTTCACTAATTAAATAATGATAACATATTTTCCGATGGCTTTAAACTACATTTTTCCCAACTGTAATTTTCTTTTCTATTGACAGAACAGCGTCTGTCGGGTTAGTTATAGAAATGTTGAAATTTTAATGATAAAGAAACACATATGAATATATCGCGAGCGCTTGTCTCAAACTTGTCCAAGCACACGCGAGCTAAACCGGCTAAACCTATTCACAAGTTTGTGTTTGTGGATGCTTGGCTATTTGGCATGCTTGTAAACTTACTCAATGGACGTTAAGTAATCACTTCGGTGATTATAATAATTACCGTTCATGTAAATAGATTAGGAAAATTTACTTATCTACTCGAGTCGAATCGTGTGATAAATGGTTTCTTTCTCTTACAACTCCCTCCGTACCATCGCACACTTTGTACTTGTGAGTACATTTGTACAAGAAATATCAATTTTCATCTTGGTTTGATTATTTATTATAGTGGCAATACTTATAAGATTTATATACACAATGTAAATAGGTAACAAAATGTATGAACTATGCGGGACTCAAACCAGCGAACTCTCGCTAACAATAACAAATTGTCAAGATTTGAAAGAGCGACATCTCAAGTAAATTTCTTAATATGCAAATATCGGGGTTGAGCAGGTTATCAACTGTTAAGGAGATCCTGTAGATGAAGCCACAACCTGAGAGTTGAACAAAGACAAATCAAGATTTATGAACGATACGTCACTCGAACGGTTGGCTCAGTGGAAAGAGCGCTCGTACGGAACATAAGAGGTCGCGGGTTTGAGTTCTGCATCGTTCATAGATTTTGTTTATTAATTTAATTTGTATAATAACTCCTGGAAGTGAGGGCTAATTTGCTTTAAAAAATAACAAATTGTTGAGATTTATATTCTCAAAGCTTCATCTGTCCTACTATTACGGTTATGAAATACAGGCTACTGACAGAGTGACGGATGGAGTGACAGTTGAGCGTTCGCTCCAGGGTTCCCGTTGGTTATGTCTCATCATAACAGCTGAAAGACGTTCACTGTTGGACATAGGCTTAACCAGGTCTTCGGACTACCACGTGGGAAGCCTGCAGACACGTGCCTTTCGGTACGTGGAATTTAATCCAGAAGCTTCCATCCCCATCACCCATTCCTTCTATGAGCTATGTGACTCGCCCACTGCACTTAATTTTGGACAACTTTTCGTAAAATATAATATAACTAGTAGTTGCCCGTTGCATTCGCAACTAAAGGTGTTATCTCAATAAAATGTTTAATATGAGAATAATCATTAACAGAGAGAGTTGTCATACTCAAACATACAGGGCAAGCCTGTCAGCCTGCACGGACGCATGCCAAGAAAGGGAAGATATTAGTAGAAATAATATAATGAAAATAATTTTAATTGTTTTCAAAATATACTTTTCCTAATCAAGTCAATACAATAAACAAAATTTAGTATTTATATTAAAGTTTTATCAGCTGAAGCCGAACTACGAAGAACCTGTATTTCGGCTTACAGAGCCGATCCCCCCGAATCACATTAAATAATTGACTTATATATTTGCATTTAAATATCATTAAATAAATATATACATAATATATACATCATTATATATAAGTTACAATACAGTGACAAACAAACCATCAATGCGTACCTTTAATATAAAGATCGTCGGTGAACGAGACAAGAGGCCGGTCGCTCGGATTTCCGGTCTCTTTTACAATGCCGATGTGACGTTTCGAACCTCTGTACTTCTGTGTGTAGACATTATCTTAGGGTTGTCAAAACATGAAAATTCACATGTTATTTTAATGTATGAATATTTCATTTATAAAATTTAATTTTAGTACTTTACTTCGATTTTTAAATTGTATAACACTTAGTTTATGACTGCACTTTTATTGAATTTTCTTAAACGTTCACATTTTACTGATCACTTTAAACGCTCAAAGACACGTGAAACTATATTATGTTTTTATTAAGCTATACCGAGAACTTTGGTGAAGACCCGTATACTGGGTTCTAGTAGATAAAGAAATGCAGAAAATAATAAGAAAGATATAAAGTGATGAGATGAGAAAAACCTGATTGTAAGTGTTACCCCCTGCCCAGTAACGCTCAGGATTCTGGATAGAGCCCAACATGAGCGGCACCACAAATGAGCTCGTTGCTTTAAGACACAAGATGTAAAAATTCATCAGGCCAGTAATTCACAACAACCGCTTACCACTGCTTCCTGGCAGAACGGGGAGCCGCCGTGGTGTCACCTAACCGGCATTCAGCATCCTATACAACGAAGCCACCTACAGCCCACTGGTAAATCATAATTCAGTTCAAGACTTTTTTATTATAAAATTGATTTACAAATCATTAAACTGTTTGAATTTGAACTATTGATAAAACATTTTATGTCAGAAAATAGCTTTTTTTCAAATTTGCTAAAATTACAACAGAAATAATAATTTAATATCATTTAAAAGCTTATGAAATATGGCAGTTTTTGTTGACAAAAAAAACAACAAATATATATTTATCTTATACGGTTAAAAATACTCATAAATTTATGTTGAGTAATAAATATAAATTTACTTGAAGTAATTAACTTGTCGTAGCTTCTGGTTCACAAAATTGACAGCTTGAGATTATGTGACAGCCCTACACGTGAACGGGTAAATGCTCGATTGTCATACCTCTTTGTGGATTACAATGAGGAATAAAAACACATCTCTCTTTGTTCAGACGGCAGTATTGCAATGGGAACTGACTCGCTGCCGGCTGCACATAATATCAATCCACTCTTTCCTCCTCCAACTGGAGCCTCAGAGTTCCATTCAGATTTATGACTTCGTCATTTTTAACTCATTTTTATTCAAGCATCTAGAGAAATGTGTTTTGGACTACTATTGGAGATTATAAGTCATTTTCATAATCAATACGCCTAAACTAACTGAGCTAAGTATACAAAGTGTTTTTATTGAATTCCCATAACTTTAGGGTTATAATCTTAGGGTTTCTTTAGGGTTATAGCTAAGATGAAAACTCCAAGAAACATGTGTTTTAAAATGCAGATTATGGGTGTAAAAAATGTTTTTAAATGTACATTGTGTCTTGATTGTAACCAGAATGCCAAGTCCTAATCTTAGCGACGTTGCCAAACTTACACTAACAAAGTAAATGAAAGGACAAAGCAATCAATGGAACTATGATAGTGACATATTTTTCATTGATAAGTAGGTAAGTAGAATCATTCATAATTTGAAGCTGTTACTATGCAGCGTTGCCAATTTTCTGACATTGATAATATAGAGGTGAAACGGATATCCGGTAACTATCCGGTATCCGGCCTATCCGGCCGAATACCGGACTACCTACTATTCGGCCGGATAGGCATCAGGCCGAATTAAAAAAAATCTGTGTAAAAAAATATATTTTTAAGTAATTATTTGCTTTATTTAGTTAGTTTTAGTATCACTTAAGAAATATAATTAGTTTTAGTTGTAAATTTTTAATCACACCATAGTAAATGAATGTAATAGAAAAAAATTAATTAATTATATGTAGTACTCATTCTGCACTAAACGCAAATTATGGTGGATAAATACTAATTTCTCTGCATTGAGAGGTAGCAAGCGGTTTCGCTTCTACCGAATCTAACCGAGTCTACTCGATCGTTCGCGCGCTGCCTACGCAAGTCTGTGTTTGTGTGTGCGATACACCAAACGGCTAAGTTCCACCGGATATCCGGCGGCCGGATATTCGGCTATTCGGCCACATGGTTGGCCGAATATCCGGTATCCAGTATCCGGCCAACCTGCTATCCGTTTCATCTATAATTGATATTTAATAATCCTTTTGAATTATTTGTATGAAAGATAAGAAACGCAAAAAAAGTGTATGTGTACTTATGTATGTTCGCAAGAAGTTCTACTTCTTTGGCCTAACGAAGCAAAAATCATTAAAATGATTTATTCCTCGTGCTATTCTACGTTTTTAGAAAGAACAATTTTGTAAAATGATAAAAAATGGCTTTGACAATGTATTATTAAATAATGAATACGGCTGTATGGGCTTGAACCCTTTGCCTGTCCTAATAATGGACGAAGAAACCAAAAATAAATAACAAATGACGTGAATGTCAGAAAATTTTAGGAAACAACTTCAACCTGTTACTTTTGTGTTACAGTGATGAGCGCGCATCTTTAGATTTCACTCTCATCAATTTCCATAACGCGCCCAAAGAAGTATAACTTCAAAAACATAATTAAAAAAATCATACACCATTTGAATCCAATAAACGGTCTCGTTAATACCTTAGAGCTATGAGAATTTGACATAAACGCTTAAAATTATACTTAATATAATATTATTATCACGGACGAGTAAAATAAATAATGACTTTCTTGTCACCTTACATAACAGTGAGGCGCCAAAACAAGCCGGTAAACGTGTAAATACATAGCCCCACGCACACACTTACAGTAATACAAACCGATCGGCCGCCATTATAAGATTTGCCATCGTCTGTGACAGATCAGTTTGCGTTGCAATAAAATATTTTAAAAATGCTGTCGTGCGTTGTGAAAAAGTGTAAAAACAATAATATAAAAGTATTTGTGGATATATGATTATTTAAGGGAGAAAAAATTGTGTAACTGGTATACCCCGTAACCGCACACACACTAGCATAAAGGTGCTTCACTTTCTATTATCACGGCGCGGAGTCCTTCTTTTTTTACTAGTCCGTGATTATTATAACATAAAACGAAAAATGACTTTATTTTACCGTTAGCATATGAATTGAAATGAAATTTTGTTTGCGTGAATCATTGTACTTAAGATGTTAACATAACATTATTTATAATCCAATATGTTTCGTCAATTGACATGCAAACTATGTTATGAGTTGTCTACATGATCGGTATTGACCCAGAATATTGAATATATAATAACATTTTACAACATAGTTTTGGTGTTTGTAAATTAGACAGATTGTATAGTCATTTCAATAATGACTTGCAAACGTGAAGCAGCAACCAATGCACTTCTAGAATCTCCAATAACATTTCTTTGTATATCAGAATTGGACCAAAAAATATGCGGATGAAGACTATGAAATTGTTTTTTGGCAATTCTTTAGTTAAGTCGTTACTACTGATGTGGCATTCTTTCTCTAGTTTTTCAAAAATGGCGTCAATTTTATCCGTAGCAGGGCGACCAGAACAAGGTGCATTTTTGACATTAAAATTCCCGGATTGAAAACGTTTAAACTAACTTTGTGTTTCTGTTACTGATACCCCATTAGGTTCATTATTGCTAAAAAAAATTGCTTGCGTTGCATTTTTCTTTTTTTGATAGGAACAAAAATAAACGAAAAATATCTGGAGAAAAACATTTTAGTTATTTATTTCCTGTTTTCAACCTTTTTAAAGGTCCTCAAAACCAACCACTTTCAAATAGTACAGCTTTAATTACAAGCAACTACAAATAAAATATTTAATTACAAGCTTAAACATACTCTATGCGAAGAGACTTTTTACCCAATCAGACTTTTCATTACATTGCTACGTACGCTTACGAAGATTAAAATATTGAGGGACTAATATAGCAATGGTGTTTAATATGTATGTGCTAATACACGCTTTTGGCACATTTTTCTAGGCATCATTCCGGATCCAATGAGCTGTCGCACATAATTTTAAGAACAGTATCTCTATTTGTACCATTTTCAACTTGTCGACTAGACTAATAATATACCGAATCAATACACATATTCCCTATAGCAACGATATTCTATATAAATCATGTTTTTAAATAGCGTAAACTACATAGGTGCATAGATTGTACTCTTAGTGATCCGAACCTTAATCAGAATTTAAAAAAAACATCTAATTGTCGCTTAAAGATCTCTACCTCAATCACTCTGTTATTATTGAATATGTAAGCTTCTCAGCTGGCGTTATGGAATGTAATAAGATACGTGTTTGTTACTGTGGTCATTACTTGTATGAGAGTCATAAGCGACGGAAAGGTTTCTCAATCATCGATTTTATAGGTAGTTTATTTCATTCTGAAAGCTATACTAACCCATGTTTAGTAAGGTTAAGAGGCAAGCGTACAAACATTTATAAAATATAAGATATAATTTATTGCAACAATGATATTATAGAATATAAATTAGTAACATTAGCATAATTAATACTGTAGAACAAACAAACATGAAATATTTTAAGATAAGTCACCAATAACTGTCAATTTGTCAAAGTAATTTGATCGCGTAATAAAGATGCATATTTGATTCGGACAATGTAAGTTATTTCTGTTTATTAATGGTAAGGTGAGTGTGAAGTATGATTGAGTTTTATTGAATTGAATTTTCCGATACTTGAATTGAGGCGAATGGCAATGCATAGAAAAAGAAGTGCATGGTTGACAAGCTACCACCCAAACAAAACACTACATACAAGATACATACTTTTATACCGCGTTCAACCGATCATTATAATAACTGATGTAGCCACCAGCTCCTTCGCTGGGTGCAGTTCTCGATACGGGACGTTGTCTACGGATATTAAAACCGAGAACGATGGAGTTATCCAAGCCTGTACTTACCTGCTACTCTGTTTCTTCTCCATATCTATGATGTGATGGATGCCTCAAGTATGTAGTGTTACGCAGATGAAAGTACCTACTAGCTAACTAGAGGCCGTAAATTCCGGCCATGTAGATCTGGCTCGGGAATTGTGGCCCAGTACCTTAGGAAACTTCTCTTCTATCGAGACCTCTCATGAATTCACGGATTATTGGGTAAAATGAATCTTGGTCAACTTAACCCCAGAAGAATGGTGGTTACAGCGCGCCATTCAACGAACCCCATTTGTCGTATCACCGCTTTTCGACAGGACTCCCCTAAGTGTCTCAGGATACAGGGGCTGGAAAACTTGAGCGATTACCAGCTCCGTGGTTATCTGGAAAGCAAAGCCAAATTGGTTTCGAAGAAATTAGAGTTCATCCATAGAGACATAACTTCGAGATGACATTGTAGTATTGTAATAATGACGGGTACTCACGATATATATATTCTACAAATTTTTTGCCGATATTTCGATCCAATTGCATGAATCGTGGTCGCGGCGGAACTGCGGTGGTGGCGAGACACTCTTGACATATTGACACTAAAGTACGTCAATCTGTCCACGTGGCGCCTAATTCGTTTTGGTCTTTGCTTCCCTAGTTCACCACACACCCTACTCACGATGTCATGTAGCGCTTTATAAGGCGCAGCGCTGACCGCATATGCAGTAATGTTCTAATCTCTGGTTTGATGCACCGCATTATCAGCTTGTCAACATTTGACCGTGTGTAAAACACGCTGCGATAATCGTCGAGGATCGCGAACTCTATGAATGGCTTGATCACTTGGCGTTGAGTAGAGACGTCGCTTCTTTGTATTTTTTTTTATGACATTAAGGGACGAAATGAGCAGGACGAGCTGATGATAATTGATACGCCCTGCCCATTACAATGCTGTGCCGCTCAGGATTCTTGAAAGACCCAAAAATTCTGAGCGGCACTGGGACTGCGCTCGTCACCTTGAGACAAAAGATGTAAGTGAAGTCTCATTTGCCCACCAATTTCACTAGCTACTGTGTCCTTCAGACCGCAACACAGTAATGCTTACACATTTCTACTTCACGGCAGAAATAGGCGCTGTTGTGGTACCGGCGGTAAAGGCGTCATAATAGAGAATACCTCTACAGAATGAGAGATGAGAAAAAGCGTGGTATGCTAAATCTGTTCAAGAATAAAACTATGTATTAAAAAAATATTGAAAAAGAATGATCACTTTTATTGTAAGTGGCAATGGTAGTTTTTGACGAACGATTTCGCAATAACGGTTGAAGGAACCGTTAAACTGGTTCCATGCTACATCGTGAGAGACCGAAGATATTACGGTACGGAGTATGGACAGATTTGTTTAGCTTCTGTGTTTAAAGATCAAGGCCTGTCATTAATTTAGTTGGTTTTAAACATAAGAAGCAAAGTTTTAAGATATAATTGCTTAAATTCGTCTATAAGAAACTATTAAAACTATTTTAGTCCTCTATAAAAGTTTAAATAAAAAACTTTTAAAGGATTAAAACGCGTGTAATTGTAACTGTTTCTGGATTAGATTTTTGCGTAAAAGTTACATTTTTATTTTAATTTTAGTTAACCTACGTTTCACTACCTTTCCGTCTCGTTTTCAGGGGGACAATTATACGCGTTTTAATCCTTTAAAAGTGTTTTTTTTAATGTGTAACACTCGCGTTTATCAAAGAAAATATTAAAATATTTTACCTCGTTAGTTATGATACTGGAATTAATTTCTTAAAATAATATATGTAATGTCGTGTCCTTTACCACTATTCTTACATTGTCTAGTATATGGAAAGACACTTCATTGTGTTCTATAACTATACTAGAAGCTGGTTTGTGCAAGGTTCACATGATGGTGGTATACGCTCGTGAGTTTCTACATATTTTTGTTCATTATCTTGAGAAGGTAGATAGTGGTTTTTCATTGTCACTCTCCTTGGACGACCTTGGTTGGGGCCTCATTATTTGTCGCTGATCACCCGCGCAGTTTCATCATAATATTTTATCTTATCTTTAACTATACTATCGCATCTTATCAAGTTTATTTAATATAGAGAAGTTAGTTTAATCATGTATTTGCTGTGCAAGCCTTATTAAAAGGCATAAATGGCATTTATTTTCTCAAAATTGATTCCTTTAGAATTCTTTTTGACGTCATTTCTAATAACTACGAGATACTACTACCGCTTCGGAAACAAATGGCGCTCTGAGAGAGAAGAAGCGGCGCAAGAAACTCTCCCAGCATTCTTTATTTGCGCTCTTTTAAAAATATACAATATTGTACAGTCATTTCTATCGCTATAAAATAATCTAGTCCCAGGCTGTCCGATCATTTAGATATTCAGCAGTGGCGTAATAGGATTTACGACAGAGCCCTTTTTTTTTTTTTAAACATTTAAATTTATTTATATATAATCCCTAAACAGTGGCTGGAACTTTATTATAGAAGTGTATACATTTACCCTTAAAGCTACTATGTATCTTATGAAGCCTACTAGAATTAGTTACAAGCAATCCCTTATTTCTAGTGTTATAATAATGAAAATCGCTATTAAGAGCAAAAAGGTGACGATTTTTGTGAACGTATATTAAATTTTCATAAATGTACTGACAATGAACAGTCATAATATTTATTTCTTTAAATTTTTATTTGAGAGACTGTCTATAACCAAGCTGATATATAGCACGAACAGTTCTCTTTTGCAGAGCAAACACTATATCAATGTCAGCAGCATGACCCCATAGTAAAATACCGTATGTATTACTCTCTATGGTGGAAAGTACCTATACTTTCCTGTTATTCTCATTCAAAAAACTATATTAATATTAAATTCGGAGTAAAATTACATACGTTCTGATAAAATAATCATCTTTTATTATAATAAAATATTTTTTCTTACCTTGGTAAGGCACCAATCACAATTCCATACACGACTAGCTAGGACTTATCACAATAGTCTCAGGGTCGCAAAGTACAGAAATATAGTCATAGTGGTGATCGATTGATTAGTATGCACAAATTAAATTTTAAAACAAACCTTACGAATGATGTGGGACTCGAACCCGCGACCTCTCGCATTCCGTGATTAGATTTTATTGTACCGTTGCTTATATTTGAAAGAGCGACATCTCAATTTCCTAGTATGCAAATATTGGGGTTAAGCAGGTTATCAACTGTTAAGTAGATCCTTTATATCATAGGTTCTCATTTCTCAACGTGGGCGATAACGCCCCCTTATGGGCGTTTGAGACTTTCGGAGGGGCAGTAGAAGACCCAGAGAAAATTAGGGGGCATTGAGATGCCGCAGATGGGGCGTGGGTAGATTAAAAAATATAGTATAAAAAGGCAAAAAAATACACGAAAATACTCAAAAAATGAAAACATATTCTCAAAGTGGGCGATGAGCAAAATAAGGTTGAGAAACTATGCTTTAGATGAAGCTACAACATGAGAGTTGAACAAAGACATATCAATATTTATGACGTCACTCGAACGATTAGCTCAGTGGAAGAGCGCTTCGATGGAACGTGAGAGGTTGTTTATATTATATAACATATAAAAGGCAAACATAGGCACAAGAGCAAACATATACCTACTTATTAATTATTTTCGAAATCTGTATTTAGATAGTAATCTAATGAAATTGTAGTGCTGCTCAGAATTTTTGCTGTTTTTCAAGAATCCTGAGCGGCACTGCATTATAATGAGCAGGGCGCATCAATTACCATCAACTGACCGTCCTGCTCGTCTCGTCTCTTATTTTCATTAAAAAAAAAATTGCTTGAAAACTCGCAGAGTATTGTATGTCTATACAATCAAAGAGTACAAAATGATATAAATATTTATTACTTTGTTCTCAAACATAGCTCGAAATATTTCCCAACATTGTGGGTAAATATAAGTTCGATTCACAAATAAAATTCATTCATAAACCCACGCGACACTAGAACGATATTGCGGCCGCTATTCATTGCCAATGTTGCTTTATGCGCCCCTAAATGTGTATCCACTATCGAGTTTCATTTCAGATAATGTATGGACAATGTTAAACGTAAGCTTTGTTTGACTTGAAACACATCGCTCTGCAAAATAATAGTTATCATGAATTTCACTGTATACGAATTCATGTTTAATATTTAATACAAACAATATCTAAATATTGAAATTGCAAATGGCACAGCGTGAAAACACAATTATTGGCGCAATATTGGCGGGATCACTCGCATACCAACCAACTGTCTAAGTTTGGTCTTTGATGTATAAACATAAATGAAAAGTATATATTTGCAAATGAAAAGAATTGATCGGTGGATGTTAGCATTCTTTTTCTTTGATTTGATTGTTTCAAACTTGTGTCAAAATAGGACACGTGACCTGATCGAAAATTCGTAAGACAGTCAAAAGTTCGAATTATAGATGAAAGTTGATTTTTCTGAGAGGTTAACTTTTTAATAAAATAATATTAATACTAATAAAAGTTAAATAATTCTAATAATTCTGAAGTGTGAAATTGTTGTGCGCAATAAATGAATATTGTATTTAGCCTCATAAATTCTAGTACTGTTATTATACTGATAAGTAAGCTTACTTTATATAAAAGAGTGGCAATGAGTTTCTTGCTACTTCTTCTCATTAGTTCAACACTTTACGAAGTAGCGGTAGATTCAATAAGAAAAATATTTTATTTCATTTTGACATTTATAAGTGTCATTTTCGTGACCTACTTGAATAAACTGATTTTGATTTGATTTGATTTGATTACTTATTTATACTGATAAATAAAGCAATTGATGTGAAATTATTCCCTTACCATTCCAAAATATTTAAAAATGCACAACGTTAATTCTCATGTTTTCACTTCTGCCGGCCCTCCCGGAGTGCAACCCGTATTTTTTTGAGGGCGCCCATTTCTATCGTCCTGGAAACACCACGTGAAAGAAAGTTCCATAAAAACCGCACTGTAGACAATCACCGCACTATAGCTGATACTGCGCCAGACAAGAGGTGACAGCAATTCTCTATTAATTTCTTTATGTTCATAAGTACATTGAGGAATTTTCTAGAAACTGTGACATTCATAATGTTAACACGAGGAACAAACATAATCATGTTATGCCTACTACTCGGTTGGGTCGAGTTAGTAAGTCTTTTGTTTGGCGGAGTATATGCTTCTACAATATGATCCCAGAAAATGTACAAAACAAATGTTAACACATTTGTTTTGTTGTTTGAAATTTGAAGAATAGTTAAAAAACGTTTGCATAAAATAGGTTACTATAGTATAAACGATTTTCTTAATGACACCACGAACTGGGAATAAACCGAACACCCTCAGGCTCTTTTATTATAAATGTTTATTGTACGATATCACATTCTAATCCATATTTTATATTAAAAAAAAGCCCGCCGAGTTTCTTGCGCCAATTCTTCTCAGGTCAGAGGCAGTCTCTTTTGAATGGGTGGTAGTTTTTGACGTTCAATAAGTGATTTTGAATCCTATTTTGAATAAAAATATTTGAATTTGAATTTGTATGACGCCCATCAATGTAATATTTAAAGTGCTATTTTATTTCCGTTAGAAATTTTTGTTGTAGCCTCCAACATACAATCTTTTAAAGTAATATCCCTCACTGCCGGGATTAACATTTTATACCCATCCCAAGTAAAGTGCTCAACGCCGCTAAAGAAAATTTCACTTCAAATAATAAGTAAATGTACGAATACAAATTTTAATCCAAATTTTAATTCCAGATTGCTGTAATTTTCACAAGTTATTTCGTAATAGATATCGCTGGCCTTCACCTTCGTGTGTTGTGTTATCAGTAGACAGAGCAATACGCCAGTGCGCTCACACATCCGGCCACTCGGTTCTGTTATCACTTCAGTGATTCATAGTCATTTTGCGTACAGTTATGATATTAACAATAACTATATTATCATTAATATTAATTACGTGAAGAAACATTTTGTAGATACGCATTTTTAAGCACGTTGGCATAAGAATATTCTGACCTCTGATATTGTTAATGATATGAGGCTGGTTTGTTTAATGTCCATCGGGTATGTCACTTGTTCGTTTTCCTCAATGGTATTATAGTAAATACCATTGGAGCTAGGGCAAAAATTACTGTTTTTTATTATTTTATGTACAAATAATTGATATCACCAATGTGGCTATATATTATAATCAATATTAAATTATTTTTTTTATAACATCAATGACACTTTCTTTACCTAATTTCAACTTTTACTACACGAACTCGTATTTTAGGCATAAATCACGGTATACGGTAAAAATTATATCTGATGAATTATTCTGTATTTTTTCCATTCAAATACGAAGCAATTAGCGAATTATATTTATCTCTTTTTCGCTTGCGATAATTGCATTTACTATCCTTCTTTGACGTGTAATCGTAATGTAGTGTGCTATTGCAATGTTAAATTATTCATGTGTGCGTTAGTGTATCATTTACAAACACCGAATGTTGTCTAGGTAACCTATCTATACTTTTAAATATCATTGGTTTGCCCCTTCTAATATAATGCAGAAAGGTAATACGAATAGCATTGTAAGATTGTAAGGTGAGTGTTAACAATTCTTTTTTTTTTTTATGAAAATATGGTACGTTCAGCTGATGGTGTTTGATACCCATTACTATGCAGTGCCGCTCAGGATTCTTGATAAACCCAATAATTCTGAGCGGCACTACAATTGCGCTCGTCACCTTGAGACATAAGATGTTAAATCTTATTTGCCCAATAATTTCACTAGCTACGCCGTCTTTCAGACCGAAACACAGACAGACACGAATGCTTACACATTACTACGTCACGGCAAAAATAGGCGCCGTTGTAGTACCCATAATCTAGCCGGCATCCTGTGCAAAGAAGCCTTCCACTGGTACTAGCGGGTCTGGATTTGTTTCCCGTTCCCGTTTCAAGGTGTGGTCTCTTTGTTCGTTAAGTAAATAATACTATAGAATGGTATCTAGGTAATCTTTATAACAAAAATCTCGATGGAGAACTAGGGAACGTTCCAACAATACACTGATATCTGTCAGCAATATTATTACTGTGATTAGATGATGTGTTAACAAGCAGCTACCAAGTTCATGAACTGCCACAAGATATCCAAATTAATAATTACGTTTATTTAACTACTGTTACTCATTACTGTGTTAGTAATGTTATTTTACATTCAAGTCCAAATATTTTTATTCAAAACTAGTTGACCCGACAGACGTTGTTCTGTATATAATAAATAAAATAATGTTTTTTATTAATTTGTCAATAATATTTCATATCATCAAGAATTATTTCGCAAAATATGCACCCTGTTGTTATAATGAAATTGTTTCACAGCAGATCTGTCAAACCGTGCGTCAATAAATTCTCTCATACAAAATATATCCATACAAACCAAATATCGGACGACGGGGGACACATCAAAGGAAAAACAAAATTGTTGTTTTTATTTAATTCCGAAAACTTTCATATTTATTCACCTTTTAAACCTTCTCTGGACTTCCACAAATAATTCAAGACCAAAATTAGCCAAATCGGTCCAGCCTTTCTCGAGTTTTAGCGAGACTAACGAACAGCAATTCATTTTTATATACATATATAGATAGGATGTGACATCACTTATTGAAAGTCAAAAACTACCATTCATTCCAAAACGAATGCCTCGAACCTAAGAAGAATGGGCCTAACAAACTCACAGGGATTTTTTTTTCATCATCATCACTATCACTTTAATTAGAAATATCTATAATGGCATATATATCAGATCTTTACTTAACTTTTTCATGTAAGTTACCACAACCTGATAGTTGAACAAGGCATACAAGATTTATTAAAGATACGTCACTCGAACGGTTGAGCCAACTGAGCCAGTTGGAAGAGCACCCGCACGGTACGCGAGAGGTCGCGGGTTCGAATCCCGCGTCGTTCATAATTTTTTTTTTTTTTTCAAATTTTATTTGTATTATGTAGTTGTTTCCAACACCATAGGAATAACATTCAGCATCATCTACTGTCAAACTAACAAATTCGATTGGCGCTTTATTGGTGTCTTAATGATGGTTCATTTTGATTTAATTGGTAGGATTATTACTAAAATAATAATAATTATTAGTATCTAATTCGCTAGAAAGTATCCAGAACAGAAACACAGCCTTAATCAATCATATTCTCTTTAACTAATGACCTCCATGATAAAAAGTTTTGTACATTGTTTTTATATTTAACTTGTAAATAAGTTCATTTTGATAGTTTAATTGAAAGTGTCATAAGATACGATAACAAGGCTTCGTCAATTGATAAATGTAATTGAATAGTCTGAAGGAGACCATTCAGTTCAGAGCCTGTTATTCTTTAACACAATGAAAATATTAGTTCCGACATTATTAATGTTTCAATTCAACTTATGCCACCTTTACGAACCAGGCGCCGCGATCCTTCACGCCGGCCATAAAAAATAAACTAAAGTGTCCACGAAATACGTTATCAAAGAACTCGCCGTACGGAACACTGCCGTTATTATCATACAGCAATCAGTTATTACTGTCATCTCTTTCCGTCTTCACAAAGCACGGTGCAACAGAAAAGGATGAAAGTATATTGTCATGATCTATGGCAATAACAAGGTGTTGTGACGTCGACAGGATGCTCGAACGCAGCTGGCTGGAACCTTTGTGTGTGTGTGTGTTTTTTTTTTCATAAAAAGAAGATTTGTTTCGCGCGGTTTGGCCCCGAACTTGTATTGCCCGTTTCCGTAATGGGAACGGAAAATGTTAATGAGACTCATACAAGTTAAATTATATGTTCTTCGAGGACCAGGCCTGTAATTTATTGGAGTTATCGTTTCGAGCGCTGGCAATTAATTAGTTAAACCGTCTATTGTGTTCGTTCATCGGTAATTAGGTTGGGTAAATATGTGAAAACAAATATTCTGTATGTCCTTACATTTAATATATTGGTGTCGTTACGTAAATTATTCTATATTCCAGCGATAATTCTTTTTGAATGGTTTTATAATGGCCATTTTGAGCTTACATCTTGTCTTTGATAAAGAAAATAATCAATTAGGTGTACTGATTCTTTATGATGTCGACTTGACATTAGTAGTTGAATTAAAATAATCTTAAATTGATTACCTCTTAACATTTGCAATAAAAAATAATCATTACATATATATAAAACTAGCTGACCCAGCAAACATTGTATTGCCGTTATTAAAATCGCGATACAAAAGTAACTGTTGGTCGTAGATGGGTGAAAATTTGAAGTTGTATGTATTTTTTAATGCTGACTCATAATCAAACAAATTTAAAAGAAAATGGCAATAATATAAAAAAAAATTCGTGCTAAACCCTTAACATTTAGGGGGATGAGAAATAGATGGTGTCCGATTTCTCAGCCCTACCCAATATGCACTCAAAATTTCATGAGAATCGGTCAAGCCATTTCGGAGGAGTTCGGTCCCGCACACCGTGACACGAGAATTTTATATATTAGATATAAAACGAAGTCCTCCGCCGCATCTGTCTGTCCGGCTGATCGCGATAAACTCAAAAATTACTGCATCGATTTTCATGCTGTTTTCACCAATGGATAGTTTAATTCTCGAGGAAGGTTTTAGTAAATAATTTGTTAAGTTTTTGTGTACGTATTTGTATACATTAATGATATTTATTGGACGTGTCGGAAAAAAATAAGCCGTCTGGGAGCTTTCAACGAAAACGCTATAAGCCTTTTGAGATATAACAAAATAATGTATGGTGCAATTGTGTATTTTATATAGATCTACAGGAAAAAATTGCGATGGCATATGTCTATCTCATAAGGATAACATACTATATCCATTTTATATGTTAAAAAATTGGCAGGAATATGTTTTTGTTTCATTTTTAACTCATTAACTTTGAAAATACATTTCCGATGGCGTTAGACTACATAATTCCTTAATACTTGCATATTTTTTTAGAACAGCGTCTGTCTGGTCAGCTAGTATTTGATAAATAAATAAAACATTTGAAGTACGCAATAATGATTCATCTGCAAAACGTGACTTAAAGCTTAGTCAAACTGTGACAAATTATCGAAACAAATACAATTCGTTTTACGATGTAAATAATTGATAAGTGTTATACTATGTATATACTACTATATATATGGTGATAGAAAATGAGATGGAGGCAAACGGGCAAGGTACTCACGTGATGGGAACTGGTGACCCAACCACTCATGAACATCCACAAACAAGGGGTCTAGAGATTTAATTTGAAAGTAAGAAAAGAAAAAAAAAGAAAGTCCCTCAGTTGGTTTGGGCAAACTGCAGCCCACTAAATATAATAACTCCAAATAATATATATTAATAATAATAAATAAATCATAACCACATATATATAATATATAATAGATATAGCGATGATATCGATTGACATGCAGAAGAACCGTTGTAGCACGCGCCCTTGCGGAACACGATCGTTTATGAGTGTTATGTCGGTGCACGTGCAATAGAATACACTGTCGATTTAATAATAGTGATACAAAATAAAAGTCAAAGTCAAAAAATCTTTATTCACTGTAAAACTTTATAAGAATTTTTTTGCTGGCGTTTTATTTTAAATAACAAAGATGTAGCGTCAGCAAACAGTATAATATCATGTTTATTTTGAATAAGATATGGTAAATCATTTACGTAAACCAGGAACAAAAAAGGACCCAAGATTGAGCCCTGCGGTACACCCATCGATATGATCGAGCCAGTTGATCTTTTTCCATTAATATCTACTCTTTGAATCGTATTACACAAGTACAATTTTATTAAATGTAGATCATCTTCAACATCTCTAACCCCATAGTGGTCAAAATTTTTTAAGTAAGGTTTCACGATGGACGCAGTCGAATGCATTTGATACATCACAAAACACTTCTAACGCATCACATGAATCCTCCCAAGCATCCAACATATTTCTTATTAACTCGATACTATCATCTGTGGTTAATAGACCTTGAGTAAAACCATATTGTTTATTATGCATGAGGTTATTATTGTAAAACTGGTTAATTAATTGCATTAAAATATTTTTTTCGAAAATCTTGCTAAAGGTTGGTAGTACTGATATGGGTCTAAACTTGGTAGGGTCAGCTTTATCTCCCCACTTAAATAGAGGAGTGATCTTGCTCTTTTTCATTAGGTTTGGAAATATACCGCAATCTACACACTTATTGAAAATTAAAGCTAAGTTTACTATATTAAAAGAAAGTTAATCACTGTAAGAAAATTACCCGCACATAATTATTAAAATAATTTGGTAATATTGAGAATAGAGCAACCGCTCTCAGGCTATTAAATAATAAATTTTATTGATACTGTATTTTTGTGAGAAAAAAAAAGCCCGCTTTTCGGATTTCTAAGAATAATTCGAATGGGTTGTAGTTTTAGACTTTCGATAAGTGATTTTACATTAAGTTCAACATATTGTGTTGAACACTTTTAAAAAAGTTCTATTATATATCTAAGTCTTTCTGTTGTTTAACGTTCAACAATCTTTAGACATTGCTTAAGTATATTTAAACAGAAGTCGAAGCTTGCCTAAGGTGTGTCTAACGAATAGATCATAATATAATATGAATATTATTCATTTGTAAGATTTATATTATATTATGATAAATAGATGACAGCTGACAAAAATTGCGTTCCGTTCCTTTAATTGTTCCTTTACACTTCAGCTTATGATGTGTTTAACGACGTTTTAGTTAAACACAAGCTAAGCACTGTTTTGTGATTGATAAACTCCATTGTAGACGTCGTTATTGTTAGGTCACTGTCTAACAGAACAGCGTAAGAGGTAGAATCGAAATATTAATCATCTTATTTTAGTGTGTAAAATTACGCACCTAGTAGGTAAGACGACATAAATAAAATAGATAAATGAGTACATTACTCTCAATTTTAAACTTAAAAGACGCCAATTTTAAACGTAATTTGTCTCTACAGCCAAAAAAATGAATGTACTTCAAACATCTTTTATAATACCTTAACTCCAGGTTGTCTTTGTTGCCAAACTGTACGAAATCATGAAAACGTATATACCTCACTGATATCCAACGGAACCATGAACTGAAATTAATAAATTCCACAGTTTTTTATTAGGCTTGACGATGTACAAACACCGTGACTCAATATATTCATGCGCACGTGCTGCATCTGTTACTTACAGATCTTCAAAACTGATGAATGGCTTCACTTCATATAATAATATGTACATGAACGTATAAGCTCCTGTACGAGACATATGTCAGGTAACTTCCTCTTTACAGCATCTCTTCTGAAGCATGCTTAATTTAGCTTAAGTACTATTGAGAAAATTTATATTATGTGTTGTCTTATAAATCGCGTGTTCATTAAGTCGATTTGAGTAAAATCGGTTCAATAATAAATAATAAACTCAAATAATTCGCGCAAAGGATATGTGTAACTATATAGGCCGAAACCTGTAATCTGTACTTTGTGGCTAAAACGTTTGTAAAAGGTGTTTCGTTGCCCCGACGCAATTGTTAAACCTTGAGTATATAAGTATGTATAGAATATTTCACTGAAATTTACACATCATTGAGTTGACGTTAATCACACATTTTCACATCACCACATAATACTCGTAGGTACTAAAGTCCATAGACACGAGTGCGCGACTACTCCCCGTTAGTACTCGGGTGCAGCATGAGTTTTAAATAATACAATCATTCTGCTTTACCAGTGGGAGGCTCCTTTGCACAGGGTAGGTACCTTATGGGTAGGTACCACAACGGCGCCTATTTCTGCTGTGAAGCAGTAATGTGTAAGCAATACTGTGTTTCGGTCGGAAGGGTGCCGTAACTAGTGAAATTATTGGGCAAATGAGACTCAACATCTCGCTCAGAAATTGTGTGTTTTTGAAGAATGCTAAGCGGCACTGTAGTGTAACGGGCACGGTGTATCAATTACCATCAACTGCACGTCTTGCTCGTCTTGTCCCTTATTTATATTTAAAAAAATCTCTGTTTGCTTACACTTGTATTATAATATTCCCCTGCAATAAATCATTTGGGGCCTGCTAATCATAAACAACTTCACTAAACATATCTAACATTCTCCAGAGTCCAGACCAAAAAGTGCCGTCATAAATGTAAAGCGCGCTTCCCCGCTGTTTCAACAAAAAAATCGTCATTCCTAAGAGTCTTATCCCAATTAAAACCTCATTCTCAATACCAAAAACATCCAGAAGGCATTGAAAGGCACATTCCGAAAACCGTATTGGCCCCATTTGAGCGCGGCAAGCATCATTGATTGTGCTCAACATTCGCATACCGAATGAAACAAATGTGCCTTCAAAAACATTTATTGAATTATTTCGTAATTATTGCTCATCCTTCTGTTCCGCGCGGAACGTGTTTTGAATATAAAACAATCGTCTGCTTTGATACCTTGTGCATAATTTTTTATGATCTCCGTCGACTTTTTGTTTGCCTTTCCTATATTTAATCAGATTTGTCACATTGACAAATTGAAGCCAAAAAGTCCGCGATATTGCTTTTGCCATCGTGAAATGATCGAAGAATAATGAAACGCATAATTTTAATATCTGAACATGATCGATACTACCGCTTCTTCGATGCACAAAACAAACGGATTTCCGTCCTTGTACACTTTCTGTGCGTATTCCGAATTATATAGCCCTTGAAAAATTATCTGTTACATTGTCAACACCTGGTTTTATTTTGAAACAGAAGGGCAAAATATATGCCTGTTCGAGAATGATGGTGTATCAGCCCATGCAACACCAGAGAACACCCTAGGTTGCGGTCATTGTAAGTGGGTTTTGAAGGTACCCAGCATATACCGACCAGGAAAACATGTTATTACTTAAATGGATTCAGACACCTGTAGAGCAGATTTAACATCCAACCCAGAAACAACCTCCGACCCAGAAAGTTAAATTTTTTAAAGTGCTTTATCGGAAGTCATCTAAATACACAATCGGCACTTTATCCAGTTTCTTGTAAAAACTTAAACGGTTATTTTTTTGGAGAGGAAGAAAATATATTTACTTATTGAAGACCCCGAAACAGGGCCTATATGTCGGGCTCAGGTGTAAACACCCGACTGGCTTAACACCTCCTCTGTGCTGATAGCCCTAAAGGGTTTTACAGCAAAGCCCGGCGGTGGCCTTAGAGGCCGAAAATGTAGCTCAAAGGCGCGAGGCGTCTCGGAAGGAGACTCGAACCTCTGACCGGCTGCTCACTAGGCTGGATGGAGAGAAGATTACTAACGATCTGATAAATCTGTTAGTCCAATGGACTCTAGGTTTGAAAAGACTTCACACTCTTCCAGCGAGTGCGGTAATATAAAATGTACGTGCGTTTGTATTTATGTGTGAATGTATGTATGTGTATAAGTGTGTGAGTATTAGTGTGTAGTGGAGTAGAACGAGTACTATTCCGTCGGGCTTCTAATAAAGTGTTTAGTGAACATTACATGACACAAAATACAAGACTTCAACCATCCAGTTACAAATAAATACAAACCCACTGAGACAGCTTTCTCTTCTTACCTGTTTATTACTCTTGGCTCTCAATTCTTTCATACCGATGGAGCAGCTCGTATCTCACAGCCAATACGTAATATTACATTTTTAAACTAATTAACACACTCCGGGGAAGGCACAGACGAAGAATCTCAACAATTTGTTCGTTTTATTGCGTTAATTAATCTCTGTGAAGAATGGCTACTGATTTCCAATTAGGTATCGTACGCAATAGTAAAATTTTATTTGTGGTTTATTATCATACGTTTCTTAGACAATGCCTACACGCCTAACGAAAGCGCTATTTTAGTAGTTTATAAATGTGTGGGTCTGAAATTGCTATATTTCACTCACTGTCAGGGTGTGAACTTTCTTTAATAACCTTAAATCATATGTGACGTGCTATGTCTAGTAGAGAACTAGAGACTCTAAAACTTAGAACAGGGCGCAATCTTAACAGTTTATATTTTTGCGGAATTCGGGTGACTTTTGTCTATGTTCATTCTGATGAATTGGGTTGTAAAAATGAAAATGACCAAAAAGCGCATTGGGTAAGTATTATTAAAATATCTTTATTATCAATGTAAGTAATATGTTCTAAAGCTTACATTAAGGATTGGTGTCCACTGCGCTTCTGGCTTACTCGAGCCAGTCTCGGACAATGTGTGACGTTGACATATGTTCTGTAAAACTAAAATGCCGGTTTGCGTTGTAAAACTTTGTAGAAATAATACTACAAGAAATAAGAAAGACACTGGGATTACCTATTATAAGTAATATTTTGTATTATATTTATTTTAATGTTAATACCATTGAATGTCAAGATACCACGCACACAAGCACCTAATAGTTGCCATAATAAAGAAGCTATTGTTCTTAGGTGTTGCCGTATCTAGTTGGAGCGCAGCAAAGATTAATCTTAAATCTAAGTTCCAAAGCTAGTGTGAAATAAACGTTATAAATATACAATGTATACTTTTATAATAGAGTCAATTGTAAACTTGTATTTATAATTAGCTCTGCAGTAAATGTTATTACTACTGCAGGAGTTACAAGGGTACAACGTTACGGCAGCCTGGAACTAAGTCTTATGTAGAAAATTCTCTCTCCCGGTGTTTGTTACCAAACTCCGAAACGGCTAAACCCATCTGTTTGAAAATTTGTGTGTATATTGGGTAGGTATGGCCAACATTTATTTTTCATACTCTTAAATGATAAGGTTCACCCACCCCTGAATATATTTTTTTATCTTTTGTGACTTTTTTTTTAATTTTTATTTTATTATGATTCAGCATTAAAAAATACATATAACTTCAAATTTTCACCCGTCTACGATCAACACCTATTTATTTATCCCGATTTTAATATTATTCTATTCCATCCACAGATACGCAATAGAGTTGCAAGATGGCAATCGAATATATTATTGTAGTACGATAAATTTTACGTACGATATATTTGGTAGGTCTGAGAATCGGTCGTCATCTATTTCTTATACCCCAAAAATTTTAAGTTCGAATTTTTTTATTACTTATTATATGGCAATACAGCGTTATAGCTAGTTATATTATAAATATCCGATGATTGTCAAATATCAATTAATTAAAGACGAAAATGTAAAAATAAAGGCGTTTTAGCGGATAGCTAGGTTAATTATCAATCTTAATTTTGGCTCATGCTATGTATCGAAATAAGTTTCTTTTTCTCCTGGATAACCAATTTAAATAACAACTGTAGAGCTCGTAGTGCTTAAAGCAATAATAATCATAATATTGACACACTTTTCACACAAATTATCTTGCCCCAAGTTAAGCATATATAGCCTGTGTTATGGGTTACAAGACATATATTTAATACAATATACTTACTTAAACATATAAAGATACATTTAAATATACATAAATACATTTAAACATCCATGACTCGGAAACAAACATCCATATTCATCATATAAATGCTTGCACCTATCTATTCGAACCAGGGACCTCTAGCTTAGTAGGTAGGATCGCTAACCACTCGGCTATACAGGTCGTCAAAGTCTGTGAAACAAAAACGAAGAGGTCTTTATATTTTACTTAGTATAATCACTAGCGAGTAGGTTCTCACCCAAAAGTTAAAATATATTCGTACAGAAACAAAAGATTTAAACATTCAATATGAAAATATCAAAATTTTTTTCCTTTTATGATAAAAAGAGCGACATCTCATGTCAATTTCCTAATATGCAAATATTGGGGTTGAGCAGGTTATCAACTGTAAAGTAGATCCTGTAGATGAAGCCACAACCTGAAAGTTGAACAAAGTATACAAAATTTTATGATGATGCGTCATTCGAACGGTGAGCTCAGTTGGGAGAGCACTGGCACGGAACGCCAGAGGTCGTGGGTTCGAGTCCCGCATCGTTCATAAAATTTTTATTTCAAATTTTATTTGTGTATTAATCTTAGGCTCGTAAGCAATTTAATTTTAACTTAATTTACTAAGTAGATTACAACTAAGAAAGTGTCCATTAGCACTATTCTTATTGTCTCTATTAAAGGTAATATAAACATAATATAACAATTTAATTAATATCATTTTATTCTGATAGGCTTAATCGGTTCAACTCGGGAGACAACTGATTGTTTGGAAATAAACACAGAAGGGAGTTCCCAAACACCGCAATGTCAAGCTCAAAAAGGAATTAAGGAATGGTATAACATATTATATCTTTTTTTATGAAAATATAGGACGAGACGAGCAGGACGCTCAGCTGATAGTCATACGCCCTGCCCATTACAATGCAGTACCGCTCAGGATTCTTGAAAAGACTAAAAATTCTGAGCCTCATTTGCCCCGTAATTTCACTATCTACGGCGCCCTTCAGACCGAAACACAGTAATGTTTACACATTACTGCTTCACGGCAGAAATAGGAATTATATGAACTATTTTTCATATAATAAGAGTTTATATCCAGAGAACTCTAAACCTAACACTAAAAACTTATTTATACTGTCTATACCATTTATAAGGTTAACGAGACATTTTGTTACTTTGAACGTGTCAATCTATTTCTACAGTTTGGATTCGTAATTTGTATATGATATCCCTACTAATATTATAAATGTAAATTTAAGTTTGTTTGTTACGCTTTCACGCCTTAACCAGCGCACTGATTTTGATAAAATTTAGTACAGAGTTATTCTAGAGCTTGAAAAAGGACATAGCATATTGCAAAACAATAAATGGAGGGGTTTAAATAGGAGATAGCAGTTTGTATAGAAATTCGTCACTATCGAAGATAAAACCATGAAACTTTGACCTACATGGGGATGAAATAGGAGATTAAAGTTTACAAGGAAATACTATTAAAGAAACTGTCCACAATGACTAGGGATATGCGCTGTGTCATAGAAGAGCGCTGCCAGCAGTGGAAAGAGCAGTTTGTATGTGTGTTATTTGAAAGGTTTAAAAAAAAAATAAAAAAATATTGCCCAAAGCAACTATTCAACGCTGACGAAGTCGCGGGTAAAAGCTAGTAATATATATAATAAACTCTACAAAAATCACGCTACACCGCACAGCTGGCTGTAATATTGATTTTTGTGAAGTAATTCGAAAGAAAAATCCGCTCTTGGACTGATTTAACCGCGGGCGGTGACGTAATAGATAGTTATATATAGATATATATATATACACTAGCCGACCGATGCCCGCGACGTCGTCTGCGTGGACGCTATGAAGCGCCAAAAATACTATGACCGCAACTAGCCTATATTATGTTTCTCGACCCTTTGTAAACATTCATAGAAAATTTGAATTTAATCTTGTTTGTATTTTTTGAATACTAATGGTACGTACCTAATTCAAAAAATAAATAATTGACTGATTGATTGATGTCTCTTTTTTGGCCTTTTAACATATTATTTTGGATAATTTACACTATCTTCTTAATATATATAAATTACGTGACACTTTGTTTGTCCGCGTTGGACTCCTAAACTAATTAACGGATTTTAATGAGGATTACTTCATGGAGTGCAGTTTGGTCCAACTTGAGAGATAGGATAGTTTTTATTTCGATTTGGGACTCATAATTATTTATATTTTCAATATTTATTTCGTATGGACATATTTTCTACCTTCATCTTATTACAAATAAAATATAGAAATAAGTAGCCATAAACCATCTACGATAAATTTTGCATCGAATGGTGGTAGTTTCATGTCGATACGATTAGTGGATTAGGCGTGAAAGAGCCTCAAACAAAGACCATTTTCATTATATACTCGTATATAATGTCTATACTAGATGACCCAGCAAACGTGTATTGCCGATATTAAGATCGCGATACAAAAGTAACTGTTGATCGTAGATGGGTGATATGAAGTTGTATGTATTTTTTAATGCTGGCTCATAATCAAACAAATTTAAAAAAAAAATGCGTGGAGGTGGCGTGGACCACCCTTAACATTTAGGGGGATGAAAAATAGATGTTCGATTCTCAGACATACCCAATATGCACTCAAAATTTCATGAGAATCTGTCAAGCCATTTCGAAGGAGTTTAACTACAAACACCGCGACATGAGAATTTTATATATTAGAAAAAGATTTATTGTGACGTCACCAAACGGCCCAACAGAAGACCAGCGTTTTCAAACCAGCAAACATGGTGATTTGGGGCCATGTTTTGAATCGTATATAGTAGAAATGTTTCAGTCTTTTTGTTTTTCGCTCGTCTATCTCTATCATAAGTTTATTTTTATTTTAAATCTTTTGCATTTGTGTATATTTTTTTATTCTTTCTCTCAATAAAATTCATTTAAAAATCGACAAAAAGAAAAGGTTATCAATTGAATGTCAAAGCATGATAACAAAACATAATGGCAATGAATAATTGAGTCACATCACTAATATACTAACAAATTACGTTGGTCGTTCATCGCGTGCAACCTTCATTGAACCACGTGTCCACACCACGCGGCTGTGATATCTATATCGAATGTTCCAGAAGTGTATTGTTGCAAGTTACTCGTTGCATTGCGTAATAATTCATCCTGTTTAAATAATGGTAAAAGTTCAAGAATATTATATACTTATATAATAAAATAGTACAGTTAAATAGAGATACACATTCTATAGCTTGATCGAAAGATAAACATTAACTCCTTATTCATAATAGTCTGTTAACTTAAAGCGTTACTAACTCTCACTCTGTCTTCTTCTATTGACCTAAGTCAGAATGAGAAAAAACACTCCTTAGCGGCTGTTTAAAGTTAGCGGACATACGGTAAATAATTAAAACATAAATAAATACATATTAAATCTGATTTAAAAAAGATTGATTTCTTTAGGATTCTTTTTGATGTCATTTCTAATAGGATTAATATTCAATAATCCTATTACTACTGCTTTGGAAAGTTGGAAACAAATGGCGCTCTGAGACAGAAGATGCGACGCATATTGTACTGTCATTCCTATTGCTATAAAATAATCATAATCTGGTCCCAGGCTGTCCGATCACTTAGATATTCAGCTGTGGAGTAGTAGGATTTACGATAGAGCCTTTCTTTAATAAAACATTTAAATTTATTTATAGATAATGCCTGATGCTGGAACTTTACTATAAATATTACGAAAAATGGAATCGACTCCGAAAAAATGTTGTTCGAAACTCTATTTCACGTTCTTGTGAGACACTGAAATATTGTGAAGAACGTTTGTCAGCTATGAATGACAGGTAGACTAAGACCCACTTATCGGGATATGCATATTTTATAATAAAACTAGCTAACCCAGCAAATGTCGTATTGCCATATAACATATTAAAAAACATTATAACATATTAAAAAAAAATCAATTATTAAAATTTTGATGCAACCGATTCTCAGACATACCAAATTTATCGTACTACAATTATTGTATTCGATTGCCATCTTTCAACCCTGTATCGGTTTGGTGGATGGAACAGAATTATATAACTATCGTGATACAGAAAATAGTTGTAAATCATAGAAGGGCGAAAATTTAAATTTGTATGTATTTTTCAATGCTGAATCACAATAAAAATAAGAATACAAAACATTTAAAAAAAAAATTGGGGTGGACTACCCATTTAGGGGGATGAAAAATAGATACGTACTGAATATGCATATAAAATTTGGTAAAAATCAGTAAAGCCGTTTCGGAGGAGTATGGTAACTAACATTGTGACACGAGAATTTTATATATAAGATATACAATCAACCTAAATGAAAACTCCTAAAAAGCCGTACTCAAACTATAATTATATCATCCAAGTAAACAAAAATATTAATAAAATGAAAAGTACTGGGCCAGACTATGTCTAATTTTTATTAGACCAAATAGCAAACATTCCGCATCAAACTAAAGATGAATCATGTAAATCGGATCATAAAATTAGGCGTAATCGGTGTACATACATAAAAAAATACTAATACTAATTGAGAACCTCCTCCTTTTTGAAGTTGGTTAAAAATTAGCCTAAGTTACTCCTTATCACTCGTGACCTCTCAGTGGAAAACGCGCCAAAATCGGTCAAATGGCTTCGAACTATTTATCACCGAGGCTAGAATACATACGTTACTATATGTATATATATATATTAATATATAAATTTCGTTCTATACATTTTTTATTGGAAAAAGACGTCAACTTATGATTACCTATTACTGTATTTAAGACCTTCCCTTTATAATCCTGCGGTGTTTACGTGCCCTTTGAATTGTATCGGGTTGGGGCGTAGCTGTGACTGTTACTAAGCAATATAATTGGTAAGTTGGTTAATTTTAATAATCCGAAATATATTAAAAAATAAAAGGCGTCAATTCCAATCTATTTGTTTACTTAACCTTTATTTAACCTTGAGTTAAGCAAAAATACTTAAATTTATACTGTGGTATTCATAAACGCGAAGTAAAGTTATTCCAAATTTAAAAAATCTTGTATTTATCTCATCTTTGTCACTACAGATTTACATGACAGGGAGATATAATTTTTAAGTTGGAGTAACTTTACAATGCCTTTATTAATAAGACAGGTAGTGAACATAACGCTCTCTAAACATAGTTTATCAGAAATTTTGCTATTATTAAAGGTTTGCTCTACACTTCACGTCATTCCAGTAGACTTCGCTTCTACCAGAAAAGCTCTTCGTTAGCTCCAGTTTATTTATTTATTTATTTCAAGGAATATCAACAGCTATTTACACAAAATAAAAATACAATAAAAACTTAGAGCTAATTACAGATATTCACTAATAGACAATAGAAGTAGTTAGAAGCAAAATTATAAAGAGTAAACATGAAAAATTATAATCTAACTAGCTGACCCGGCAAACGTTGTTTTGCCATATAAAGTATAATTCACGCGATAGTTTTATAAAATATTGCCTATATTATAGCCTGTACATCATTTTGTTCTATTGTCAATAGTTTTTGCAGCGCACGCAAAAATAGGTTTTCGATTTTACACCTTGTGTTACAAAATAGCAATTTTATTACGGATCCCTAATTTTGAAAATTAAAACATAGCCTATAGCCTTCCTCGATAAATGGACTACCCAACACTGAAAGAATCATTCAAATCGGACCAGTAGTACCAGAGATTAGCGCGTTCAAACAAACAAACAAACAAACACTGCAGCTTTATATATTATAATCTATAATCTAATAATAAGCACACTTGATATTTACAGGTTAGGATTCAAAAAATGTTTTCATGATACATTGTTTCATTGCTTTGACAGTTGTATTAAAATATTCAAATTAATTATTTCACTGCTTAGTTTATTACAGGTGGAGCTAGCTCGCAAGATATAACTATTGCTCCGGTAGTTAGTTGATGATTGAGGTATATACAATAAACGGCTATAGCGTAGTGCAGTTGACGAGATTCTCAATGAAATTGTCTAAAGAAGATCTGGACAATCAACCTTATTTTGAGCTATTTTCAAGAAGAAAGCAATGTCAGTGATCATACGTCGTTTCTCAAGCGGTAGTAAATGTTGCTTTTTACAATGCTGCTCGTAGGACTTTGAATTGTATCTGTCGTTAGTACGGTAGCATAGAAAGCGTAAGCGAAATAGCTTTTGATATAGTTAAATTTATATGTTGGTCAAATAATAGCTTCGAATCTAGTAAAACACCAAGTTTTTTGCTGTTTCGTTTCCGTTCATGTTTACTCAATTAGTTCGTATGAGGTGTGTGCATGAAAAAACGAATTTTAGCAGTGGGAGGCTCCTTTGTACAGGCTAGATGGGTATCTAACCATCTATCTACTACCTGTTGCTAGGTGGTAAAGGAGTTAGTGTAACACAAGACTTTATGGTAATTTAATGAAAACAAAACTTATCAGTAATAGAAAAATATTACCTATACCTACACAATGGCCTATGACGCAATGAAGCGTCCCCTGTTAATGCGCAAGCGCCGATCGCTTCCGAGCTTCGCGTGAAAGCTCGTCGTCACGCGGCTAAGTGCATGCATGAGCATGCTGCATGGCGCGGATTATGCACGAGGAGCCTACCTTAGTGTCGCACGGTTAGCTGCGCCTAATGAGAAAGTTTATCGAGCGTTTATTGCGTAGTTCGGCGGGAAGCTTGAAGCCGGCAGGTGTGACCCCCCCGCCCCGCGGCGCCCGCACCCCCGCGCGCCTGTACCGCTACGACGCAGCTTTCTTTAGTACGCGCCACTTCACGCCAGTCGACTGTCAACCATAGCGGAGAGAGCACGCCCCGCATGCACTCGTAAACAGATCCGTGCAAGTAAACACGACGCAATTGTTTCCGTTCGCGTACAAGTTAACGCATTGTGGATAAGTGTACGTTTTCATAATGGATGTACGGTGCAGTGTCGGCTCCGGCTTGTGAAGCAGTGTGGTTAGTGATCGAGTGCTTGAACGGGTTCCGCTGATTGCCGGTTCGCAAGCCGAATCTACTTTAGTTGCTACTGATTGTCGCGAGTCGCGCCGGCTTTCATCGCCTACGATCGCTATCTCAATGGATTTATCGAATCAACAGCGACGTAGATGGAAAGCCGGTGTCGCATTTCCATATTCACAGAATGTCAACAAACTATTAAGAATTCGAGTGGCCAAATGTTTGCTTAAACACTCACCTATCAACTATAATCTGAGCTCCATCACAATATGATGAGATTCTCAGTTCATAGAGCTTTTTTAATCGCCTTTAGCTTTTATACGCCTACAAGATTACTATTAAATATTTCTATTTATTAAAACAATGACATATAGGTACTTCAGCATCTAAAACACATTCACAGTAGAAATAAATGCAAATTACCAAATAGATTATTTGTGTACGAAAATATACATAATACATATGAAAATAATATTTCTAGAGCCGTCATAAAACATAATAGTTATTAATATAGCCAGTTAGCTTTGACATGAAACAATTTCAATCAAAAATTAATTAGTTAACTAAACAACATAAACGACAACAACATACAGACGAAAAACGAATTCCACGCGAATATATACTTCAAATTGCAGTTTAATGTTTAATGACTTGAAGTCGGAAACGCAAACATAATTACTCATTTCACACATAAGAAATTCGAGTTAAGGATTAATAAATACAGTTAAACACGAATTTAAATTGTTATTGCGTTTTTAATGCAGTTAACTAGCTTTTAAGCAATTATCTAGACTTTATTCTTTTATTCGTAACATTAATTACGTTATAGTTGCAATTTCATGCATTTACGCGCTTCAATATTAAGACTAATAAAAAAATATACACTAATAGTAAATACACAGTGATTTAATAAAAGGAAATCCTTCCTATTATGTTTTCAATGCTATTATGGTCAACAGATCAGTATAAAGAATAGTTTTGTCACTATCATAGTATTATCAACCTCTCACTATACTGCCACATAGATAACAAGTATCGCTTACACGAAAATAGAGATAAAACTCTACTAACCGGTGAAAAATAGTTCTCTAATGGCGCGAATGTTTGTAGATAATATACGAGATTATGTTATTATGATTGTTTAAGTGAGCGCCGTGGAACCGGAGAGAAAGGCCCGCTTTCACCAGCCCTAAGGCCCTCAAATATCACTATTGCAGAATTTCTCAGTACGAATATCAATTACAGCGAGTATAAATATAATTATTAGACGTTCTCCTTGTTACTTCTATCCGACAAGCTATTTATCTCTTCTAATTACGACGAATGTTTAATCACGACAACTTAATAATTATTTATTACTTTATTAACGGCAGCTTTTACCGTGCCTAATCTTTTTAACCTTTCCAATATAATCTCATGCTTCATTATACATATTGCCATAAACCCCCTTATTCATAATAGTCTGCTAACTTAAAGCATTGCTAATTCGCACTCTGTCTTCTTCTATTGATCTGAGTCAGAATGAGAAAAAACACTCCTTAGCGGCTGTTTAAAGTTAGCGGACCTTTATGAATAAGGGGAAAAGTCAATAAAAATAAATGCTACCGATTGTTTTTGTTAAATATTTTCCTACTGAATTAACATCGGCCCGTTTCTCGTTGGTCGAATGTCTCTCGTATGTCGGTCAATACGATTCTATTGTTCATTTTTGATTTATGTATTCCTCCATTCCACACTTCCTAATTCTTTGTGCTTTCTATTCTATTACATGTTCCGTTATACGTTAACAATACGACACGCGGCGAATTATGTGTAATCATCTTTCGTAGACGTCTGAACTTAAGCTAGCTTACGATCTCTCCTTGATTTCATAAGCACGAGCTTATATAAACATTTTGTGATTATTGTGTAATGCAGCACGTTTGGTTGGCTAAACTTTGAATGTGTCTGATTAAAAGACTTGCGTAAAAATGTTATGCAAATGTATACAGTGCGTTATAGAGCTGTTTATCGATATTAATTTCGAGTCGATTAAAAGAGCGTAAAGAATAGAAATAAAATAGTTTGTAAGGGTTTGTTTATGTAACGTAGCAACTAATTATGTTTGAATTCTAAATCCATACAATTTTAAGCCCACGGGCACACAGACGCCCATAATAAGTTAATGTTACTAAGTATCACGCCCTTATTCACGCCCAAGCCAAATAGCACCCAAACGTCTGCAACCGAACAACCCAAGCGGGCAAGCACCGACTCAAACCCTATCAATAAACATACAAGGAATAGTATTTTTAGTTATCTATTAATACGGCTTTACTCACGTTTTTGTCGGTGTCGGTACCGACTAGTTTCGGACCAAGCGGAGGTCCTTCATCAGGGTGAGTGTGGTGGGTTCGCGATAACGTCCCACTTTTTAAAAAGGACCTCCGAATGGTCCGAAACTAGTCGGTACCGACACCGACAATAACGCGAGTAAAGCCGTATTAATAGATAATTGAATAATTACTCACGAAAGTTTTAATAATTTAAGTATTTTTAGTATTAAATTAAATCTCTGTTGTGTTATTTTATACTTTTTTCGAAGTCGGTTTTTTAAATGTTGTTTTTTTGTATAAAATGATAATCGTTATTGTGGTTTAAATATGAGCTTCTTTACAGATCTATATTAATCAAATCAAAATAACTTTTTTCATGTAGGTCACGAAAATGACACTTATGAATGTCAAAAAATTATTTTTCATCACTGAATATACTGCCACTTCGTAAAGGGTTTAACTAAAATGAAGTGTCAATAAACTCATCAAATCATTTCAATCTTAATATATATAAATCTCGTGTCACAATGTTTGTCCTCAATGGACTCCTAAACTAATGAACGGATTTCAATGGGGATTACTTCATGGAGTGCAGTTTAGTCCAACTTAAGAGATAGGATAGTTTTTATTTCGATTTGGGACCCATAATTATTTTTATTTCCAATATTTGTTTTGTTTGGACATATTTTCTGTGAGAGTATTTTTGACGCGCGGTTTGACAGTTCTGCTGTGAAACAATTTCATTATAACAACAAGGAGCATATTATTATGTTACAATGAAAAATTATTGACAAATTCATCAAAAATGGTATTTTATTTATTATGTACAGAACAACGTCTGTCTGGTCAGCTAGTTACAATATAATATGTAAAGTGATGCTCCAAAAATACTCAAATGTCAAACAGTCAATGCCTTACACGAGTAAGTCAAAAAAGTAAATGTAAATTAATAAAAAACAAAAGTTATTGAGTACAGTAGCTGCATATGCAACTGCAATGAATACTCGTAATGAGCTGCTAAACAATCTAATAAACCTAATTATAATAAATATGTTTACTAATTAATTAACCATTGGTTAAATTCGCGAACCCAATAGGTAATTTTAGGTGTAATAATCCATTAATTGAATACAATAACTAGTTAACACTTGCGAGTCATACGATGAACCGCATTATAAATTGATTATGGTATCTCTGGGAACTCGCCAACAATCCATGCCAAAAGAGTTTTAACCGCGAGTTATTCTAAACTAGCGATCGGAATGAACTAAGAGATGTACTCAAATACTTTTATTTGATTGTCTCAGGTTTTAGGTTCGCGGGTTCGATTAGAACTAGTGTTTCATTTCCTAATCATAGTTATATTATACTAGCGGACCCGATAAACATTGTACTGTACACTCGTGTTAAATAACAGACGTAAGGAGATCACTAACACACGTAGGAGAATTGTATGTCGACTGTATTAAGAATCTAAATTCTAAACCAATCCCAAATTCACTGGAACATTCTAAGAAAATCCTCAAACTCGGTCCAGCCATTTAGGAGGGAGTTCAATTGTGAATATAACCATCCTCGAATCCACTTGAACGCACACAGAAAATTTTATTCAAATCGGTCTAGCCGCTTAGGAGGAGTTCACTGTCAACACACGTACAGAAAAATTATGTATATTGTATACATTGTTTTAAGTAGGTAGGTATTTAGCCTAATCAAAAAAGCTAGAAATCAAGATTTTCCAATGAAAAATAATAATGTTTTATAGTATTCGTATTGCTTACACTACTTTTTAGGGTTTCGCATACGAATGGTTACCAACTGAAACCCAGTCACCATGGCTCGTTGTCCCTCTCTGTCGCTGGCTGTATATCACACACAGTTTGACCAAAGTTTGTCAGAATTGTCGAAGTAACTACAAATAATAAAAACCAAAATAGTGAATTCCAAATTGACATATTTTAAAATATTGTTAAAGCGCCATCTGTTGTACGACGCGCGACGGTATCAAACCTTCAACTGCGAGTCCGCCTCACATTTTATCGATTATATTTTGATTTAATTTTATATAATTTTTCCCAAAAAGTTCCCTTCGAAGTGCGAATGAAGTCGCGGTCTACTTGCATACTACAATGTATCGGTAAAGCTCATTTTGATACTGTTGTCTATGCTCTACTTTATCTAATTATATATAAAATTCTCATGTCGCGGTGTTTGTAGTTAAACTCCTTCGAAAGTCTTGACCGATTCTCATCAAATTTTGAGTGCATATTGGTAGGTCTGAGAATCGGACAACATCTATTTTTCATCCCCCTAAATGTTAAGGGTGGTCCACACCAAATTTTTTTTTTAATTTTTATGACATTTTTTTTTTAAATTGGATTATGAGTCAACATTAAAAAATACATACAACTTCAAATTTTCACCCATCTACGATCAACAGTTACTTTTTTATCGCGATTTTAATATCGGCAATCCAACGTTTGCTGGGTCAGCTAGTTTTTCATAAACTTCCCACTAAATTGTCAAAAAACATATTAAATAAATGCGATAATTGTTAGATTACCCGATTTCCAATATTTATTTGCATTTCCTATAAATGCTAAACAAAATACAATTTGCTTAATACCGAGCAATTCGTTTGTTTTAATGAGCTGAAACAATTTATGATCTCGTTCGTATCGATTGTCAATATAAAAGTTACTTGTGTGAGTTCTCAATACTGATAAAGCTTATCACAAATTTTATTGAATATAGGCCAAAAGAATTATTAGGAGTTTGTTTCACGACAGAATTATAAAATCTCCGGATAGCTTCCAAAAGTCATGTTTTTTCAAATCAATTTACTTTATATTTAAAAGTCTTGCTATTTAAGCTTCGACTCTCACCGCATTTCCCCGGGCTTTTTGTAATTCATATTATATACGTTTTTCGTACGATTTAATATTTTTTTTTTTAATTTACTATGTATCCCACCCTACACCTTAGGGAGATGGGAAAGGCTGAAAACCAGCGCTGCATGAAAATATTATTTCAAGCAGCATAAGCTGAGCCTACTCCTTTTGTCTTAATGTATGTTTGTAATAAGCTGATGTTGTGTACTTAAATTAAGTTCAAGGCAATAAATTTTATTATTATTATTAATAATAATAATATTGACACACTTTTTACACAAATTATCTTGCCCCAAGTTAGGCATATTTATGTTATAGGTTGAAAGACAACGATATATTTAATAATATACTTACTTAAACATACATAAATACATATAAACATTCATGACTCCGAATGAAACCTCCATATTCATCATATAAATGCTTGCACCTACCGGGATTCGAACCCGGGACCTGTAGCTTAGTGGGTAGAAATGTTCATAAAAAATAAGCTCACGTGAATTTATGTTTATATATTAACTACAAGTTAAATATTCATATGTCACGCGCCATTGCATTCAGAAATCTTGATTTATTATGTTGTAGAGTCGTTATATATAAACAAGTTTAAATTGAAGAAATGAATTAATATAATTACCCTTTATTTGTTACGCCTGTTAGGCATTGATGTATGCTTAATAAGGGCTTATTATGGTGAAGGGAACCCACTTCGGCCGTACAAAATAGAAATGCGATACATATAGACAGCTCGCGACAAACTTATCTTGTTTTTACATCACTCATCACTATCGTTACTATATGTTCCCGTGTCTCTTTGCGAGTGCCCTTCCGACTGAGCCAACCGTTCGAGTGACGTATCGTTGATAAATCTTGTATGTTTTGATAACCTGCTCAACAATTTTACTTGTGTAATTAATCCCAGAAGTGAGAGTTATCACTTCATATAAATTGTTTAAATTGCATATTATTTATTTATTTGGATTCTCAATTTTGCATTATATATTGCACATTTTAATAAAGTTATTTTATATAGAATCAGTCTCTTAATCCCCAAAAATATTTTATATAGAATCAGTCACTCAATCCCCAAAAATATTTTATATAGAATCAGTCACTCAATCCCCACTTCTGCCACTCTTATCAACTTTCTCAGGGTGGCTGAGTACTTTATTTTGTTAGTTGAATGAGACTGAGCTGTCACGCTAGGTAGGATACGCAACCATCATTCGGTTTATAAGTAATTATATTTATTGTAAACTTTATATATCTTATAATATCATAAAAAATGTTGCATTTCGAATTATGAACATCATTTTGATAAAGTTTTCACTTCCGACGTTTATTAACTGTTGTACCTAATAATTACACACATACAGACCTAGTATTGAGATACAACTATCTGACAGACAGACAGCTAAGTCTTATTATAGGGTCACCGTTGGATACCCTTTGAGTACGGAACCCGAAAGAATTTTATATTTTACCTATTTACATATTATTAAATATCAGAACCCCATTTAGATGTAAAATATTAACTATATTATCTACTATAATATGAAAAGCTATAATATATTTTAGCTACATATACAATAATACTTTATTACTTTATTAAACTATATCATTTTATGATTTTTATTTAAAAAAAATAAGTTCATTGATGGTAACTGATACGCCTTGCCCATTACAATGCAGTGGCGCTCAGGATTCTTGAAAAACCCAAATATTCTGAGCGGCACTACAAATGCGTTCGTCACCTTGAGACAAGATGTTAACTCTCATTTGGCCCGTAATTTCACTAGCTACAGCGCCCTTCAGACCGAAACACAATAGTATGCATATATCAGTATGCCAAAACACAATAAACTTTAAACTTAATTTCGCCGCGCTTCTTTTACTACAGTCGTGTTACGAATTAGTCGTGGTTGAGTCAAGTTGTCTGTTTCACCAGGTACGTGGTTGAGGGTAGGTGGTACGAGGTGGGGCGGGGGTTTCCTCCGTACCAGCACCAGCTGTCGCGGCAGCTGTAGTTTGGGCTCGCACGTGCTCGCAACACCTATTATTTGGGCCATTTTTTGGATACGGAAGATTGTAAACGAGATCGTACACCTTTCAATTTGCCTCATTGTGGATCCTTTATTCGAGAACATCTTGCTTTTAAATTATTACTGGCAGTTAACTTAAGACTATTAAGTAGTTATATTGTTAGGTTTATCGTTCTTAAACAAACTACGTTTATGAATTCTATTACTTACAACATTTGGAACATTCTTAATATTCATAATTATTCTTGAAAACTTATTTTTGAAAATAACTTGTAATAGAAGTTCCAATTTATTCGTTATAGCTACTCTTTCTCTAATTAACCTTTCACTCTGCCAAATCTCTAAGTGCGCGCAATTTGCTTGAATATACCTACAACATTTACGCATTACGACGTATTTATAGAGATAATATGACTGATTTCTAAAGTGCTTTATTGTTAAATAAATCGTATAACATTTGTTGTTAAGGTAAACAATCATAATTATTATTGGTCGTGAGAGTTTATTGTGAAAGGTTTATATTATGGTGCCATTGAAGTAAGTAGAATCGTGATAGGTTCTACGTCGCCATGTGTTCGCTGCTACACCGTGCACGATCGTCGATGCGTAACGTAACAGCTTTTGTCTGTCTCGATATCTCGATCTTATCTTTATCTTTACATATTTTTTGTTTCTCTCCATCTACGGACTCGATGTTATGTTTAAGTAAAACAAACTGTATTTTAAGTGGAGGCGAGACTTTTACCAGTGGAAAGCTCTTTTGCACAGGAAGCCAGCTAGATTATGGGTACCACAACGTTGCCTATTTCTGTCGTGAAGCAGTAATGTGTAAATATTACTGCGGTTCGGTTTGAAGGGCGCCGTAGCTAGTGAAATTACTGAGCTAATGAGACTTAACATCTTATGTCTCAAGTTGACGAGCGTAATTGTAGTGCCGCTCAGTATTTTTGGGTTTTTCAATAATCCTGAGCGACACTGCATTGTAATGGGTAGGGCGTATCAAGAGACGAGCGAGACGAGCACGTCTCATCCCTTATTTTCATAAAAAAAAGTACACCGATAAATTTGTATGTTTTACACTTGGTGCTCAAACTATCTTACTAATCCTCTGTTAGTGTCTTACCGAAGTTATTCTGGAAGATGTTGCCCTCGTAAAGACCCTTAATCTACACCCATGCTTTAAATCCTCTATTAAAGATTCTAAAACAGTTAGCTTATTGCCAACATTAAAACACCCAATGTCCTAATCACCATTACATCATCCAAACGAGTGTTGTTATGTAATTCAGTACAACATTATATCATCCATTTCCATAATAACACTCCTTTAGATGATATTATGGTTACTGGGACTGGCTTTTTTAATGTTAGCAGTAAGCTAACTGTTTCAGAATCTTTAATAGAGGATTCATATTATTGCTGTTGGTAAAGTCTTGTATGCAACTGTTGATAATTAAGTATTAAAACACTCAGTTGATATTATTATCCACATTCGTGTTTTAATACTCCTTATCACACAACAGTTGCATAGATAACAATTGCTTAACAAGTTTGCTTCAAAGCTTCCAATCCTAAGTGCCTTGCCAATGATCCTACTAATCTTGGGGCACGCAGCCCTGAACTGCAATGAAACAAGAGCTAGTATTAAACTATCAATCCATGAAACAATAACCCCCTTATTCATAATGGTCCGCTTACTTAAAACAGCCGCTAAGGAGTGTTTTTTCTCATTCTGACTTAGGTCAATAGAAGCAGACATAGTGAGAATTAGCAATGCTTTAAGTTAGCAGACTATTATGAATAAGGGGGTTAGTCATTATCTTTTAATTGCAACCCAAGTACATTCGTTACTGATTAAAGTTGGATAGATTCTGAAATATTATATTTTAAGATGTTTTTGGTTTATAGTCTCCTTCTAAATTAAATCATATTTATATTCATTCATGTTTGTCCATACGTGTGTTAATATCTCCGTGTTTAATCTTTAACGTCTCTTTGTACCAACGACGAAATAACTCTTAATAAACCTGTTTATTTACATGTGCCGTCATATAATATGGTAAAAGTTTTACTTGGGTTAAAGTTGTAAAGTCAGACATCTCCTCAAAAGGCATGCCGTTGATCGCTGTTGCTGAGTTCGTATATATCAATTATAATAAGGCTTCACTGGCGAAAATCGCGTAGGGGCCGGTTGAACATGCGCAGATCGGTGCGATGCGCATATCAGCGTACAAGCACCGGTCGCAGACATAATGTACGCAGCTTAACTTAAATTTCAGTTACCACAACGTTTTAACTTATATCTTACCCTATATATCATATACGAGAACCTCCTATACGCTCATAAAAATATTAGCCAATTTAAAAAGAATAGTGATGTACACAGTGTCAATACTCGAAACAAACATAAACTCGCAATTCCATCTACTAGGCTCCGTAAAATTGCTAAATCTTTTGAAATTTTAAATGAAATTAAAATATTACCTATTAAAAAATTTAAATGTGTCGTAAAAAATAAATTAACATCTAAGGCCTATTATAAAGTGAAATATTATTTGAATGATAAAGATAGTTGGAATTAATGTTCTAAATTTTGTTAATAAAAAATGTTATACTCATTTGAATGCTCTTGTAACTTTTCTACTTCATCCTGACTTGCACTAAATAACTTATGAAGTTTTACAGTGAATAAAGATTTTTTTTACTTTGACTATATAATACACACTGTTATTTATAAATTACTAAAAATAGCTACTTTGTTTTAAAAAACCTAAAAACAAATACTTATTAGAGAGAAATAAATAAAATTATATCAAAATATTATCCCATGAAAATAGCAATCATTGACAAATTTCGGTCAATTCACAATCTTATTAATAAATATAGAGTTAGTAGTATTAAATAGAGTTTCTACATTAATTACTTATGTCCTATGTTTATCTTTAATTCAAATTTGATACATTGTAATTATATTACAAACTTCAATCATTTATAGTCCGGTCAATATAGACCAAAAAATGAGAGTGAAGTTACATAAAGTCGAAACAAGCTGAAAATCAGTGAAATTGTTCAAAACATAATTATAAACAATGTTTAAAAGTTCCCCATCATTCCCGTGTATGGATTTTTTTTTATTCAAGGTAAAAGGTAAAAAAAATTAGTTTTTCGCGATTTTCAGCCAAACGGTAAGTTTCATCATTAAAGTAACTCAGACAAAAATTGTAGATCATAAAATTATCTATAAAAAATGTATCAATACTTTTTTCTTACGAGCCACCGTTTCTGAGATATAACGATTCAAAATGTTATAAAAGTTGTTATCGTACATTGTTGTATCATAGGTGTGCATATTAGGACGTATGTCTAAATTGACCGGACTATTATTTTACATAATTTTTTTTTGAGGTTATTAATAAATCACAATATTGCTGGAATGGCGTGTTAAAGAAAACCGACCTGCAACAAACCTTGAACAAAGCCGATGTTTTCATGACAGTTGAATGGCATACATAGACTACGAATTATCCAGTACTAGCTTTTATCCGCGACTTCGTCCGCGTGGAATAGTTACTTGAGCAGCTTACTTTTTCAGAGGTTTAGGCGCGAAAGCGTAACAAACTTGCATTCACTTTTATACTATTAGTAAGGATATACAGCCGTATGTTCGTATATCACATCCTCGGTTTTTAATACTCTGATTTTTCCATTTATATGTGTTTTTGTGACAATAAACCATTCGACTGGATAAAATTGGTGAAACAGCTTTTTGGTTTATGAGTAAGCTTTTATAATATTAGTACAGATCTAAAAGTAAGTACATAGCGGATTTTTTTTTTTGTAATTCAGCAACCTGGTGAGTTTAGTCCATTATATATATATTGCGAGTACATTCTAAGTAAGTTCAAGTCTAGGGTTGCCAACCGTATTCGAAAATAGAGTATTGTTCTCTATATCATATAGGCGTACTCTATAATCTATAACACTAATAGATTATGCTAAAATACTCTTTTTTACACAATTCTTATAAAAACCATGAAAATTGTTATCTACTGAAAAAACTACAAAAAATACCTTTTTAAAATATAAAATAAGTGATACTCTTTTTTGGAAGACCGTACTCTTTATTTACCTCCTTTGAAATCAGATATACCCTATTTCGTCTAATAAAAGTTGCCAACTCTAATTACGTCATATGGTTTTCAGTATGTATCCAGAATTAACTGGCAGTTTTCAATGCATTATGACATGAGTCTGCAATGGCCACGTGACGTGTGTTTGTGTTATAATTCAAGGTCGCCGGCAAACTGCGCCGTACACGATATAGACCGCTCGCAACGAACCAAATGGAAAACAAATTCAATTTTCTAATACGACGACATAACATATTTAATCTATAAACGAGTATTACTATATATTATTATTATTAATATATATTATTACAGATACGGCTACAACGTTTTTAATGAAATTTAGTGTACAGGTGGTTTCCGGAACGAGAAATCGATCTAGCTAGGTTTCAATTTTAAAAAATGTAGTTTGATCCGTTTTTTGAGAAACTGCTACATTCTACTAAGTACTATGCTCCATACAACCTGACGACCTGTATAGTTGAGTGGTTAGCGATCCTACCTACTAAGCTAGAGTAGAGTCCCTGATTCGAATCCCGGTAGGTGCAAGCATTTATATGATGAATATGAATATTTGTTTCCGAGTCATGGATGTTTATATATATTTATGTATGTTTAAGTAAGTATCTAGTATTAAATATATCGTTGTCTTGCAACCCATAACACAGGCTATGTATGCCTAATTTGGGGCAAGATAATTTGTGTAAAAAGTGTGTCATTATTTTTATACAGAAACATTAGAATACAAAGAAAAATTTTGCCACTATAAAGAATACTATAATAGCTCAGATGGGGCATTGGGTGATCCGGAAAGCAGAAGACCCCGGTTCGAATCCAGATATCCCATTAGTTTTTCTTTTGTTCAAGTTTTGTACATTCTTAAAAATCCGAGCAAGGCTCCGTCGTCCAGATATTGTTATTTAGACGAGGTCGGTGTAGAAAACGCTCCCCATCAGCTTAAGAGAATAGGTATGGGTTTAAAGTTTTAATGATCATTTTATATTTCTCCTTAAACTTAACTGAAATCTATGTGTCATATTGCTTTTTTTTAAAACGTTGCGCACCTTAGCGACCATTAAACTGGATTTTTCACTTCAGATGGCTAAAAAAAATGTTCTGTACACGCAACATATATATAGAAAATGTAAATGTAAATTAATAATAAATATAGTCTAGTTTGGGTATGAAACAAAATATTTTTCCTAGTGAAAACATACCCAAAATGTCGGTTTACGACCACTTTTATTAGTTTATTTGTTTAGACCAATGAGCTAGCTTGCGACCGCTATTTTATATGAAATATAAGTTTCGGTCACCGACCACTGGATTTTATCTTACTATTAGGCTTAAAAATAGCAAAATACTTTTAAATAATAACGAAAACTAATCGATTGTACAAAGCGATGCGCACTGTGCTTTTTTTTTCAACTCGCGACCCATTCATATACTGCTCAGTAATGACGCGCATTAATCTTTTTTTTTTCGGCTCTGGGGTAACTTACTTGTTCCAAATTGTGTAAATTCCCATTACATTATCATTTAACTAATAAGTAAGACTATTTTTTACTTATGTTATATTAAATATAACATATTTAAAAAACTTAGTCCGTCTAACTTAAGTTCTTTCTAAAATAAAACTAAAAATATGCATGCTTACATAGTAATAATTTGAGATATTTATTACAAAAGACTAAAAATAATCCATTCACCTTGATCGACCTTGAAGTACCTGATCGCTTGTGTACGATATCAAATTCAACTAAATTTCCTATTGCTATATTTGGACAAAATAACAAATTTTTTAAGAGAATTAAACACATTAGTCCTTATTATATTTGAATAGACGCTATTTCAAGTCCAATTTATATAAATAAAAACTATCATGCTATTATAATTATGCTAATGTCTTGGAAATATAGTCTAGATATATTATCAACTTACCAAATATTGTGTAATACTTCGAAAAAAAAATTCTGCGCACTTCACTATCACGTCGGTGGCCGATAAAGGCTGAAGTCCCGCAACATTTTTCCGGTCACTTTTGTATGCCAACATCCCATTCTGTTAGGTCAAATTTGTACAGAATTTAACGGATTTTTATTCTATTATAAGTTCAAAGTAAAATAGCAATTACTAATAACAAAATAAGGCGAGAAATCGAATGAGATCGTGTGGATTTCGTCGTTGAGTCAAATGTACTATCGGTGTCTCGTACTTTATTACGTATGGCATATAAGTACGCGCTAATATTAAATATTTCAGATTCCATGAGCGAAATTCCTGTGTTTTTTACATAATATAAATAAGATTCTGATATAGAAATGATAGATTCTTCATAAAATTTAATAATGATGTCATGTTTTATTACTTATTTAACTCAACAGCTTGTAGGACAAGTTTGTCTTTGATTCACAAAAAAAATAACTTTAGTGATCATAACTATTTAAATGAGGCAGCCTAACGTCGAACCGGCCGGTGCGGCAGATGGAATACTGGCATTGAATAATGTCGGAAAACAGCTTCGGCCATGCCACAGAATGATTAGTAATTATGAAGGCCACAATTAATTTGATTAACCATATATGTAACACTTGCTAACTTATCCGCGAATGTGTTGATTGATAACCCAGCTAATAATATATGTGTGCGTCAGATCTCAATTACAATGGTATATTAAACAGTTACGCAATATACTGTAGTTGAAATATGTAAATGTAAGTATTTTTTTTTATGGAATAGGAGAACAAACGAGCGTACTGGTCACCTGTTGTTAAGTGATCACCACCGCCCACAATCTCTTGCAACACCAGAGGAATCACAGGAGCGTTGCCGGCCTTTAAGGAAGGTGTACCCATGTCGTATCGTATCGTCCCGGAAACACCGCACAAGGAAGTTCATTCCACAGCTTAGTAGTACGTTGAAGAAAGGTCCTTGAATACCGCACTGTGGAGGACCGCCACACATCCAGATGGTGGGGATGATAACCTAACTTGTCGTGTCGTGGGAAGGTGGAATTCGGCGGCAGAAATCAGGTTAAACAGCTCTTCGGAACACTCCCCACAGTATTTATCAATTTAAAAAAAAACAAAATATAGTTACGAAATAATTTATTATATTATAAACAACAAATTAGCTTGTAATCCTTTTTTTTAAATCTGCAAGCGAAAACATCGGCGGAAGATGGTTTTAGAACATTAAGAACAATTTAATTTGAAGAAATAAAAATATGTAACATTAGTTTGCAAGCCTAGTTAGTACCTTTAATATTAATTATAAAATACTATTATTTATATATGTTATCGTTTTTGAAGTCAGTTTTTTTAAACGTAGTTTTTATTTATTTTTCACGTTTTAGTGGCTGTAATAGGTTGTATCGTAAACTGCAGTAGGTTTTTTCTCGATAACATCAGGTAAACTATAGTATTTCGTTATTTTGTCTTGTCATATATTAAATAGTCATTTTTAAGTAGACTATGGGTAGTCCTACGAAAGATGCCGCGTGCCTTAAACAATATAGATCCCAATAAACGAGAACGGAACACTATTTCTTGTTCGAAACTATTTCACGTTCTTGTGAGACAGTGACATAACGTGAAGAACGTTTGTTAGCTATGAATGACAGGTAGCACACTTATCGGGACACGGGCTAATAAATAAAATTACATAGTCCACGGAAAACAAATGTTCATAAAATTAAAACTACTGGGCCAAACTATATCAAATTTTATGGTAATTATTCCGCATCAAAATATAGAAGAATCACGTAAATCGGTTAATAAATACATAAATTATACCATCAAATTGAGAACCTCCTCGTTTTGGAAGTCGGTTAACAACAAATAAGTAATTAACGTGACTGTTCAGAACGATATATTAATAATTGTTAAATCATTATGGAACAATAGAAAATACTTGATAATCAAAACTGCGACGGCACTGCACCTTGTGACCTGCCAAGAACCGCATTGCAGTTTACTGACATTACACCGAGCTAAGCGTTTTATTCCCTAACATTTTAACAAAACTGCACACAGATATTTCATACGAATAAGCTGTTTTACACAATAACAATTAGCAGACAAAATATGTGCTATATATATTTATTTAGTTACAATTAGGTACAACAGATAACAAGATAAAACTATCATCAAATAACATGTACAGCATTTTTTTTGTGATCCTGAGATCCAATTAAAAATCATTCACCAAATACAGTGAACAAATAATAAGTGGACAGAACTGAAATTACATTATAATGAAATTTAAGTTAAACATTTAATTATTTTACGTAAACTAGCAAATTTTACGAAGAGTATTTTTAAACAAGTGTATTTTAAGGTTTTATTTGTAAGGAATATATCAAATTTAGCATACACTTAAATAAATTCTCTACAAATCCTCATAATCGGGTTGCTATGCGATACATTATTATTTGAGGAATTGATCGAAAATAGACATGGAATACGCGCAGATCGTTTTGGAACTTTAAAGTTTGGATAGTCATCTATAAAGTTTATCAATCTTTATGGATGACTATCCAAAACACCATTCGCAATTCACAAAAATCGTCACCTTTTTGCTCTTAATAGTGATTTTCATTATTATTACACTTGAAATAAACGATTGCTTGTAACTAATTCTAGTAGGCTTCAAAAGATACATAATAGCTTAAAGGGTAAATGTATACACTTATGTAATAAAGCCCCAGCCACTATAAATTTAAATGTATTATTAAAAAAGGCTCTGTCGTAAATCCTACTACTCCACAGCTGAATATCTAAGTGATCCGACAGCCTGGTACTAGATTTTCATTGTATATTTCATTAAAAGAGCACAAAAAATGAATGCTGGGAGAGTTTATTGCGACCTTTCTTCTCTCTCAGAGCGCCATTTGTTTCCGAAGCGGTAGTAGTATCTAGTATATTAGAAATGACATCAAAAATAATTCCAAAGGAATCAATTTTGAGAAAATAAAACTATTAAATACGTCACTTGCACCGTCAGAAGAACACAATTTTCATTTAGCCGGTGATTGTGATCAAACTTTTCCCCATATATTTTTATGAAGCAATCGATTGTAAATTGTGACGCCCTTCAGTAATATGTCACGTGACGTCGAAGTTTAAATTGTTAAAGGTCAGCTGAAGGAGCGGTTGGTTCAAGTTACCGTTACTTGTAGATTATTTTTAATACATTACTTTATGTTATGTTACTGTATTTATCCTTTCAATCGTATTATTTTACTTATGCATCTTGCGGCACCGTGTAAGGCAAAGAAAAAACTATTGCGTACTTATTAACATTATGTATTCTGTTCATGAAAATACCTAAGTGAATTTATTCCGAGTTTCCGATGTTTAAGAAAGACGGTAGAGTCGATATACATTACTTTAAAATGGCAACATATTATAACATACATTACATATTATATTTTATTTATTTATTTTATCAAAATACACACTATCATTACAGAATATTCCAATGCGATAGAGGTACATACATTATTACAAATATATATATAAGAGATTTCCACGTATATAGTCACTCATCACGATATCTCTGGAACCATTAGAGCTAAAGACTTGAAATTTGGTAGGAATATTCTTTTCACTGAGTGGAGGTCAGCTAAGAACGGATTTTACGAAATTCCACCCGCAAGAGTTTTTTTTTTATTATGAACAGAACAACGTCTGTCGGGTCAGCTAGTACATTATAAATGATGCCACTCTCGTATATTCACCCTTCCTTTAAACTTATTACTTAAATAAAAAATGCGTGTATTTATTACGTAAATTTGAGTCTCTTACCACTAGTAGGGATGGATGCTTACGTTTTCTATTACTTATCACACGTTTCGCTAACTTTGCAGCTAGCTTGGTCACTGGCGGCTCAATAGATTGATCGGAGTTGTAACAGTAGTCTAATGTGTGGATTGCTTAGTGCCAATTGTTATTTGGTTGTATTTGCTGAAGATGGATGCACCACCAGTGGGAGGCTCCTTTGCTCACGATGTCGACTAGATTATGGGTACCACAACGGCGCCTTTTTCTGCCGTGAAGCAGTAATGTGGAAGCATTACTGTGTTTCGGTCTGAAGGGCGCCGTAGCTAGTGAAATTATTGGGCAAATGACACTTGACATCTTATATCTCAAGGTGGCGAGCGCAGTTGTAATGCCGCTCAGAATTTTTGGATTTTTCAATAATCGTGATCGGCGCTGCATTGTAATGGGCAGGGCGTATCAATTACCATCAGATGAACGACCTGCTCGCCTCGTCCCTTATTTTCATTAAAAAAAACCATGCTACAATTACAAAAAATGTATACGTGCGTTTCCACTTTCAACGATATTACTCGTACTAAGCATTTTATTTTAATCAGTAATTTAAAACCTACTTGCATTACTCAAAGAAAACCACGTGTTCTCATTGAAGTTCTGTTATTGTTGTTCGTAGGTTTAAGTGCGGAAAGTGACAAATTAATATAAAAAACAAACTGTGCCTTAATTATAAGTTTGGATTGAACTCAGATTGCAGAAACTGTGATAAAAACTGTGATGTGTTATTCCGGATATTTTTATATGTGATTTATCAGTGCCCAGTACAAACCGAGTACAAAAAAAAACGGATAGAGTATTTATTTATACAATGAAAGAGGAATGCAAGCTGTGCAGTGTGGAGTGGTGCGGTCAGGGCAATACGGACTTCTCTATCAGCTCCCTGATGAGACCGGCGGCTCATCCTCCGGGGCAGGTGGACCCTCGACATGAAGCCGTACTCCTCTCGGCGTATCTGTTGAAACTAGGTGATTATTCATTATATCCGCTTCAAAATCCCACCAACGTCGGTGAGTATTGCGCACCTAGATTAGATATTGCACTCAATTAACATGTTACTAATCTGTTTCAATAGTAACTGAGAGGTTCCTAATGAGCTCTTTGTTATGGAATTTTCCATTTCTATTTATTTATATATTAATATTTCTACAACACGGACGAGTAAAAAAAGAAGGACTACGCGCCGTGAATTCGCAAGTGAAGCACCGCTATACTAGTGTGTGTGCGGTTACGGGGAATTCTAGTTACACAATTTTTGCTCCCTTAAATAATATAGGGCCACAAATACTTATACATATAGTATCGTTTTTACACTTTTTCACAACGCACGACGGCATTTTTACGCAAACTGATCTGTCACAGACGATGACAATTCTCATAATGGCCGCCTATCGGTCTGTAGTAGTGTGAGTGTGTGTGGGGGGCTATGTATTTATACGTTAATAGGCTTGTTTTGGTGCTACACTGTTATGTAAGGTGACACGGAGTCCTTTTTTTTACTTGTCCGTGCTCTACAATTGAATCTTTTTATCCGCGAGATAGTGTGTGTCATATATCTTACTATCAATTAACATGTTACTGATCTATTCCAGCACTAGCTGAGAGGTTTTTATTTTTGAAAAAGGAGGAGAAACGAGCGTACGGGTCACCTGGTGTTAAGTGATCACCCCCCGTGCCGCTCACATTCTCTTGCAATACATAAAAAGATCTACAACTTATGTTTTTACATTTTTTTCACATAACCTCAAAATTTATGTGAAAAATTCAAAAAACCAAGATTTTGCTTTTTTATTTTTATCTATTCCAAAATCATTTTTTCGAAATCACGAAATTTGGTGACTATTTACGTTTTTATGTCCAACTGCACTCCATGAAGTAATCCCCATGAAAATCCGTTTATTAGTTTAGGCGTTCACTGGGAACAAACATCAGGATCCTGGATTTATCGAAGTACTTTTTACTGAACAACATGAGGCAGCGTTTATGACATGATCATCCCTCCAAGCAGCGCCAGTTCACATGCATGACACGTGCGATGTGAACCATAGTTATGATATCTATGTGTAGTGACCACGGGTCATGAATGGTGGGTGCAATCGTTACATGTCGCCTATAGGTTCCTCCGCCAATCTCAAGATCGTGCATCACTTTCATACATTCATATATGTAGTACCTGATTATATATTCAGTATTAACTTATACATCGCTCCTGCTGTTCAGATCTGTTCTATTGTTAACCCAACCTTGTTTTAACATTCAGCTATTATTGAAACTGTCTTACTAATACCTGCTTACTATTTGTTGGTTTAATGTGTTTTATTTTTAGCGCTAACGGTTAAAACCACTAGTTTTAATTAATTTACACTCTTGCCTTCGGTATATTAGGTATATTGGTGATTACTGTGCTGTAATATAAACTTGATAGTTTATAACAAGTCCAATATTGAAATATTATTAAAAAGTCTATTAGTTGGTTTCAATTTCATGAATCCATTAAGATACTACGTATACAATTATTTTAATTAAAATCATGCTTAATCTAATTTTGGTACATGATAAATTTGAAATGAACTCGGTATTTTTTTATGGCAAAAGAGATGAGACGAGCAGGACGTACAACTGATAGTAATTGATACGTTCTGACCATTACAATTCAGTGCCGCTCAGGATCCCAATCCCAAAAATTCTGAGTGGCACTACAATTGCGCTCGTCACCTTGAGACATTATATCAAAGCTAAAACAAGGTAAAGCTTACGGCGCCCGTCATACAGACCGAAACACCGTAATGCTTACACATTACTGTTTCACGGCAGAAATAAGCGCCGTTGTTGTACCTATAATCTAGCCGGCATCCTGCAAAGGACCCTCCTACTGGTAGAATATATAATAATATTTTTCTAGGCTTTAAAACAAACTCATTAAAGCATTTTCCGGAACGCAATAGAATATCATGCAATATCGTGAATTATCGAAAAATCGGATGGTAAGTATGGTTGAGTGAGACGACGTGTGACGCACACAGCTAAGATAAGCTTAGATAAGGTGTGTGCGTTACACACACCGTCACACGTGGTTGTCGCTTAGCTCAATGTTTATGTTCTCAACCACTTTGACGCAGCCCACTATCTTTTCAAATTATAGTCCATCATATAAGTGTACCTTTTTTTTTTTTTTTTGAGAGGAGGAAATACTGTTACGTATTTACGCCCCGGAACGGGGCGTAATATGTCGGACTGTCTCCTCCTCTGTGCTGTTAGCAGCCCTGGCTCTCACAGCGAAGTAGGACGTGGGCCGTGGAGGCCGCAAAGACTACGCAACAACAGTCGCGGGGCGTCTCCTAAGGAGACTCGAACCTCAGACCGGCTGTGTGCTTGTGGGACATAAGTGTAACTGTAACATACTTGCTTTAAAAAAAATATAGAAGTAGGCGTTACTTTGCGGAAATCCATAATTATACAAATGATCTGAGTTTTCTTTAGTGTTAATTCCGCCAATATTTGTCTCAGGACGTATTGTCTCGCCAAAATCTGGTACGAGACTCAAAGTAGTAGTAGTAGTCATACTTGCTTATTATTACAATAAATGCTGGGACAGGAAATATGAAAGAACTACTTACTGTCAAGTACAGGTTGATCTCACGCCACGAGTGGTTTGGTAATCAATTAATCAATATTTATGTGATATTTTATGTTGTAATACTGAATATTACTTCCTGCTTTGTAGTCACAAAGTTTAAGAATGATTTCAAAATAATAATATAATCAAGGGGATACCTGAAAAGATATCTGTGTTAAATAAAACACTTTTAAAGGATTAAAACGCGTGTAATTGTAACGGTTTTACATTAGATGTTTGCGTAAATGTTACAGTCGCCCTGAAAACGAGATCTGGAAAGGTCTTGAAACGTCGGGTTAACTAAAATAAAAATGTAACTTTTACCCATACATCTAATGTAAGACCGTTACAATTACACGCGTTTTAATCCTTTAAAGGTGTTTTATTTAAATGTGTAACACTCGCGTTAATTAAAGACAATACTATATCTGTGTTAGGGTTTTAAGAAGTTTAGTGATCATATTCTGTTGGAGCAATAAATAAGATTTATATAGATTTTATCGAAATTCTATCAACTGTTCAAGTTATCTGAATCTTATTTTATATGAGAGGTTCGAATGGACAACTGCTCACCTGACAATGACATGGAGAAGTGCTGAAATTGTAAATTTTTGTACGCACGCAGCGTTGTCGCTTACCTTATTATTTGTGTCCACAACTACATCAAAGTCGACTTATGTCAACTGAAATTATAATTTATCACTTTAAGCCAATGATACTATACTATTAAAAGTGGTAATTATTTCACTAATACTTAATACAATAAATAATATAGAAATTTTGTGATAAATTTGAGTGGTTTTTGTTTTTCAGTAATAAAATAAGATTCGATTATAAATATTGATGATATATAAAAAATTCGCTAAATATTATAGAAGATGCGGGGTTCCACCACTCAGTAACAATATTGCCTACTTAATACTGCCAGTTGCCTCATTTTTTGGGAGAGTAGGACAAATGAGCACACGTATACGGATCGACCGATGGTATCACCGCGCCCCATATCACAATAACCTTGCTGACCTTATAACCGTCGGATAAAAGAACATATGAATTCGAAAACTGAAAATACATTGCTACGAAGCTGGTGAGGTTCGAACCAGGGGCTCCGTGGTGTCGGTCAACGGTTGAATCTACCGCGATACTGACGCTCATATGTAGGTATTAACGGAGAATGTGAAATTAAGTATTCGGAAGAGTTGGATAGGCGTACATTTCCCGATCGAATCAGGAATTAAAATTTAAGGGTGCCATTATAAAAAAGCTTACAATGGGTTGACCCTAGTAGAACTAAGAGTAGAGCGAGAGATGAGGTTGCTCTAAGCGCCTGAGCAATATTCCTGGACATCGTACTAGATACGCATTATGTCAGCGTATTCAGGCAAGTAAGAATACGAAATAGGGACAAAAAGAATACTTAATTAATAGATTGATAATGATCGAGGAGTATCCACAACCCATCATACGTTATTGGCAGAGTTCCATTTTCAAAATTCTAGCTTATTTCTACCATATTGCTTACAAGTGGCCAGTTCTAAAAATCTTTCAGTGTCCTCTCAAACAAGACATTTTAAAATAGTATGCGACTGTAATGGATCATTTACCCTGTTACCCAAATGATTAGAGCCGCTCCCAGTTATACGAAATGATAAATTTATTTACATTTCAGTTGCTCCTCTAACAGTAAGAGATAATCCGTGCAAGAGTAATAGGCGAGCAGTGATTCGTTAATAATAATGAATGTCGCTTGTCGCTTACGGCGAGTGATTGTCGATCTGTCGACCTCGTTGTTCGTACATCCGTGTACGACCGGCGCCGGCTCTCAGGCTATTTCGTCGAACTACAATTTTGATAGCCTACCACAATATATTTAATAGAAATCAGTTAAATTTTACGTATTTACCAAACCACTTCAAATAGAGCAGGAATGTAGCTTTATTTGAAAGGATATACCAGTGGGAGGCTCCTTTGCACAGGATGCCGGCTAGATTATGGGTACCACCACGGCACCTACTTCAGCAGTAATGTGTAAACTTTACTGTGTTTCGGTCTGAAGGGTGCCGTATCTTTTGAAATTACTGGGCAAATGAGACTTATCATCTTATGTCTCAAAGTGACGAGCGCAATTGTAGTGCCGCTCAGAATTTTTGGGCTTTTCAAGAATCCTGAGCGTTACTGCATTGAAATTGGCTTGGCTTATCAATTACTGCTCGTCTCAACCCATATTTTCATAAAAATAAGTAAATAAATATCTATCACAATTTAAATCTGAGATTCCTGTATTGAAATATAACATTTGATCTGAAAGAGAAATTGACAGAACTCCTTACTTTGGTAATATAACAACAAATATATAGTTAAAGGATTTTAATAAAAATGGTACTTCAAATTTCAAAATGTTGCAGAAAATACTTATAAATTTTAACCTGTAACCTCGTCAATTGGAGTCGGTATTATTGTTGGAATAGTTTTTAATTATTATAACGTGAAATTCACTTATATTATATAATATCTTATATTCCGTAGGACAATATCACTACATTGTATAAAACAAAGTCGCTTTCTCTGTCCCTAAATCCCTATGTATGCTTAAATCTTTAAAACTACGCAACGGATTTTGATGCGGTTTTTTTAATAGACAGAGTGGTTGAAGAGGAAGGCTTATATGTATAATAACATCCATTAAATAGTGGAGAAAAACTGTTATTTTTGTGGTTTCTAATATGATGTCGGAAATAATTACATTTTTTCAGCTTACATTGCAAACGCCGGCTGAACACATTGAAAAGGTCTACAGAAAACTCCGCTATGGTATATGTCTGTCTCTTATGGATATCCCACAATAACGTTTTTTTGTCATTTACTTTTTACGACAAATAATGGCTAATTTTTAAGCGATTTTAACCAATACAGCATTAATCCTTATCTAATTAAATACCTTAAATATATTGTTGTATATTAAATATATAGATCTATATGGCCCTTTATAGCATATGATTTGCAATTTTTTATTAATTTATGTGACGATACAACTTTTGCCAGGTCAGCTAGTTAGTAGATAATTTTAAACGAAAGAATTCGAATGAAAAAATATATTATTGTGAGCGAGATAACTTGAGAGAAGATACGTTACAATCGTATACTTTTTTAGACATTGTCAAAAATAAAATAGCCTTTTATCATTATTTCTAGATGAACCTGAGACATGAGCTGTGGAAGTTCTCGAACATAATTAATGTACAATTATTTTTTTCCATATATTTAATCTAATATATATAAATTACGTGACACGTTGTTTGTCCGCGATGGACTCCCTAAACTAATGAACGGATTTTAATGGGGATTACTTCATGCAGTGCAGTTTAGTCCAACTTGAGAGATAGGATAGTTTTTATTTCGATTTGGGACCCATAATTCATTTTATTTTCAAAATTTTTTTTGTATGGACATATTTTCTATGAGAGAATTTATTGACGCACATTTTGACAGTTCTGCTGTGATACAATTTCATTATAACAACAGGGAGCATTTACTACGAAATAATTCTTGATGTTTTGAAATATTATTAGCAATTTTCTATAAAACAGTTTTTATTTAATTATCTACAGAACAACGTCCGTCGGGTCAGCTAGTTAGACTATATTTTCATTAAAAAAGTTGACAGGATGGTTATCTAGTTCGATATGCTTTTTATGGCTTTTTTGCTTTAATTAACAAAATATGTGTGAATATGATATAATATATTACATTGAGACATACTAGAATATTTAAAAAATATATAATAAGTAGTCATAATAATTATATAATTTTATTACTATATACATATATACTAAGCAAAACTGAAACATCGCGGTGTGCCGAAAGCGAATGACGTCACGGGTGTAGCCAGATGACTCATGAATCTCCCGGACGAAGTGTAACAGGAAAATGGGAAACCATTTCCGATCTTGTTCCCGCTGAACTGAATTGCTTTTCAAATTAAACAAATGGCACTTATTCGGTACTGATGCTGTTTGAATAACGATTAACCCCCTTATTCATAATAGTCTGCTAACTTAAAGCATTGCTAATTCTCACTCTGTCTTCTTCTATTGACCTAAGTCAGAATGAGAAAAAAGACTCCTTAGCGGCTGTTTAAAGTTAGCGGACCATTATGAATAAAGGGGTAAGTAGTTCTGATATGATTTACTTAAAAATATTTTTTTTTAATAAAACCTTATACTATACTTGTATCATTTTCTTCTATAAACTATCGCTTAGTTGGATCAACTTGCTATTGCAGTAAGGAACCTGAAACAGAGCATACATACAGCAAACCAAATAATATTAAAGAAACCTTAGTAGTAGAAGTGAAACCTTCAAAAATTATGGCTTCAAGATAATGTAAAATTTCGGGAAGAAGATAATTGTAGGTTTTAGTAATGATCATAGTGATACAAAGTTTTATAATTATTTTACATTTTATTCGTATAGATTTATTCAGACTCAGAGCTTACATTTTCGGTAAATGATACAAGATGCTTATGGTAACTAAAGTATGAAATAAATACTTTGGTCTTAATATGGTCCACATATCTTTGGAATACTGTGCCAATTGTTTTTGATCTTGTTGTTGGTACAGTGCGACTGCTGCACATTTTCAAATTAAGTTTGGCTTCAAAAACTCAATCAACGGAATCGCTGCGTCTGATGCAAAATTTATATTAAAATCCCCACTTAGAATTATCGGAATTTCATCGTTATCTTTTTAAGAATTCGTGATACTTCAAATAATAATAATAATAGCAAAAAAAAAGCACAAAGGGAACCACGAACATAAGAAACACTATAATTAATAATATAATAATAAAACAATGTAATTCCTATCTCATTTTCTCCCACGTTAAATCTTATGAATTTATGTGTCTGTCCTTTTTACTGTCTCGCTTTTTCGTTTCATCGACTTTCAAATCACATAGATGCTTAAAACGTAATAAAAATAACTCAATTATTTCAATGAAATAACGAATATTATAAGAATAGTATATAGTTAATCATTATTATAGTGGAAATCATAATTTAAACACAAGGTTCTAAATCTCGGAACGTTCGGTTTATAGACTCATAAAATATTCAAACAAATTATGACTAACTAACCGGACAATTAATGAGTGTTTCTGAATTCTAAATGGGAGCTACAACTCTAGGGATATATAGAGATATATTGAACCTTACTTAGACTTTATAGAGTCAAATATATTTATTCAATTAGGCTTAAACAAAATTCGTTTAAAACTTCACTACAAATATTACTTTTAAATTACTGAATTTACCTTCTTTGTAAAAAGTTGAGCTCGTGAGAAGAACATATAAGAAACTCAACGGCCACTCTTTTCCATCAAATAGTGTTTTATAATGGCTGTTACTTACGTTAAACTTAGTTGAGTTTAATCAAAGCGTAGTCTTTGATTATGTTTTATTGTCAAGTCTTCTTCGTCGGATTACTCATGACAGAGCAGTCATGGTCACGTCGAAAGACGACCATTCTACGCCAGGTATCCCTGGCTGTTGTTTCTCTGGCACATGTGTTGAGGGGAGTATTGGTTAGGGCTTTGATCTGGTCTGTCCAGCGCATAGGGGAGCGTCCTCTTGACCTACTGCCGTTGACTCTCTGAACAACAAGTCTCTGTATGGCATGCTCTCCACGTCAAAATTTATTATCAATAGACATCTAAAATTATACTGAGCTTATGCTAATGCAGCCCAATGCAAAGGCCAAGTTCGCGTTTTATCACACTCAGCTAAGTTTCATGTGAGTAAAGGTTGAGCAAGTTTAAGTTCCTTCTATCCCAGCCTAAGTTAGTGACGCCTCTGAGCTGCTTCACACTTGTTGTGGGCAGTTGGGCTCACTACACGCATTGTCGCAAACAACCGCGACGTAAATTATTTTCTACATATTGTGCATCTTTCTGAAACGGTTGTGTAGTTAAAAATGTATTTGGCGAACCAATACTTAATTATCCTATTTGTATAACGATATTCTTTTTAACTTTTATATGACTTTTATAGTTCGTACTTCCACGACTTTCGCATCATGTCATTATATGACATTTTATATGTACATTTCTGTCCAATACTTAAAAAAACATAAACTCGTAATTCCACTAGGCTCCGGAAAATTGCTCAATCTTTTAAAGTGGATTGTGTTATATTTTATAATAAACTCCCAAATGATATTAAAATATTACCTATTAAAAAATTTTAATGTATCGTAAAAAATAAATTAACATCTAAGGCCTATTATAGTGTGAAAGATTATTTGAATGATAAAGATAGTTGGAATCAATGTTCTAAATTTTCTAATGAATATTGTTATACTCATTTGAATGCTATTGTAACTTATGTACTTCTTCCTGATTTGCACTAAATAACTTATAAAGTTTTACAGTAAATAAAGATTTTTTTGACTTTGACTTTGTCCCACTTTACTTTTAGAGCACGTCGTAGTCTCTCCCTGACCCTGATAGTATGTCGTTTGTCAATGGATCCTGAATAAATAACAAAACATTAATTTTGACACGATCAAATATATTATTTAAATATTAAAATACCAAACCTGACAGCGTGCCCCATGAACGAAATAGAATAGAAAAAATTTTTTGAAGATAAGTCCTTAATTGCATAAACTCTAAATAAATATGTAAACTTTTTTAGTAATTTTATTATTAATTATTTTTTATATTTTTATATGCTGTATAGTTAATAATATTTTGTTGTATTTAGGTTTGTCTTGTCCCATACTAAAAATATAAAAAAAATCTCGGGGGATGAAAAAAAAATTTGGTTGAAAAAAGGTTGAATTTTCTGATCCTGTGAACGCCAGGGCAGCGCTACACAGCATAAAGTGCAAAATTGTCGCACTCTATAAGAAGTTTATACAAAATGTGAAATCTCTATATTAAAACTGTTTCAAACGACCAGAATACCTTCTAAGATTTGATTTAACCCTTCACTGTATCGACCAATATGTATTTAAACCGCATAGCTCTAATAAATTGTGTTTTTGGCTCCAATATAAGCTGGCTGTGCCAACGCCGTTTTTATTATGAGCGAGCAAGTTATCATATTAATTTACTACAGATACTAATCCTGCTTTTAAGTTTGAAATTCAACATCTAGTAATATCATTTTTTATGTAATTTTTTCTACTTTAATTTGATATTTTTAGAATAATAATGATTAAATATTAAAATATTTAAAGTTTAGAATAAGTGAAGTCGCTATTCCTCACATAAACACTTAAGTTTCATGATGATGGCTTAAATTATTTTGTAGTTTGTTTCTTGCATATTTTGAACAATAAAAAAAAAGATGCAACATAAAATCCTTTCTTAGGTTTCCTCTATGAGAAGAAAGGAGTCCTTATAGGATCATTTCTTCGTCAGACAGTCTGTCAACATTATTTTTCTTCGAAACGTGTGGATGTATCAAGTTGAAATTAGCACAAAATACTTATCCCCTTATTCATAATAGTCTTCTAACTTAAAGTATTGCTAATTCTCACTCTGTCTTCTTCTATTGACCTTAGTCAGAATGAGAAAAAACACTCCTACGCGGCTGTTTAATGTTAGCGGACCATTATGAATAAGGGTGTTTAAGTATGCGGTTGCATAATGGTGTAAAAATTAAAAGTACTTAACGAAATGACAGGATAAGCCCATTTAAACTTAAATCTTAACACTAGCAAATGAAAACCTATTGAAGAAGAGGATACAGTAAATAACAAAATAGGTATGGTAACACAAAGAGTAAAATCCGAAAACCGTTACTTCTTATTACATTACTAGCTGAGCCGGCAAACGTTGTTTTGCCATATAAATTATTTATAGAGTTATTCTTGGACAATGCAACATTCATTTATTTTTATTAAATAAAATATTTTTTCTAAAATAAACGTAGCCTAAGTCACTCCTTATTACATCAGCTACCTGCCAATAATAGTCCCGTCAAAATCGGTCCTGCTATTTCAGAGATTAGCCGGAACAAACAGAAAGAAAAAATTTAAAAAATATGTTATATTGGTGTATGTACCGTATCTATACTAATATTATAAAGCTGCAGTGTTTGTTTGTTTGAACGCGCTAATCTCTGGTACTACTGGTCCGATTTGAATGATTCTTTCAGTGTTGGGTAGTCCATTTATCGAGGAAGGCTATAGGCTATGTTTTTTTTTTCAAAATTAGGGATCCGTAATAAAATTGCTATTTTGTAACACAAGGTGTAAAATCGAAAACCTATTTTTGTGTGCGCTGCAAAAACTATTGACAATAGAACAAAATGATGTACAGGGTATAATATAGGCAATATTTTATTACTTATAAAACTATTGCGTGAATTATACTTTATATGGCAAAACAACGTTTGCCGGGTCAGCTAGTATAATATATATTCGTATACATGTAGTAAAAAACGGTTATTTCAATTTGTATTACAAACAGACACTCCAATTTTATTTATATGTATAGATGTACAACTTTTATCGGGGTGTGATCGTAACCTTTATCGCGTTGGCAATATCTACATTGTACTGTCTAATTACTTTTATACGTTTTATACATGCCTGACTTGTGTCTATTCTTAGGTAATGGAATATTTCGACGTACTCGTTCGTATGTCACATTGTTCTTCATTTCAACTTCCTGCACTTCTCTGTGTGTCTGTCACAACGACTAACATTCCTCCGTGCGATAGTGTTCTTAAAAGTGATCAAAATTTTTCGCATTGCGTATCTTAATATATATAAATCTTGTGTCCTAATGTTTCCAGTGAAATCCTAAATTAATGAACGGACTTTAATGGGGATTACTTCATGGAATGCAGTTAAGTCCAACTTGAGAGATAGGATAGTTTCTATTACGATTTGGAACTGATAATAATTTTTATTTCCAATATTTGTTTTGTATTTTCTATGAGAGAATTTAGGGTATGTTCCGTTTTGCACTGTGACCACTGTACAGTGTGACGTCAATTTAGTATACTGTGAAGCCGTTCCTTTACAGCCAGTTATATTGGTTACTATTTAAAACGGAACGCAATCCCGTATACTGTCAGCCGCATATTTTGACGCACCATTCAAATGAGTGTATTAAAGTTTTCTAGATCTTTAAAAAATGCCGTCGTTGGAGTACTGCAAATTAAAAATATTTTGGTTTAAACTGTAGGTATTGTTTATAAAACGTTAGGCACTCGAGTGGTTTTGACAGATCACGTGATCAAAGTACTGCGAGTTACTCGCCTAACCTCGAAAACGCTCACCAGTGCTCACAGTAGACTATGGCGGCGATTTATGACGTCATATTTTTACTGCGGCAATATACTGGCAGTCCATAACGGAACGAATTTTCTACAGTGATAGCACTGTGCAGTGCTCGCAGTGCATATCGGAACATACCCTTAGTGAAGCACGGTTTGACAGTTCTGCTGTCAAACAATGTCATTATAACAACAGCGATTATATATTGCAAAATAAGGCTAATGTTATGAAATATTATTGACGAATTCATAAAAACGTCTGTCGGGTCAGCTCTTATCTTACTTTCTTTATTTCCTTATTTATCCGATATTATTTATAAGCATGTGATAACTCGATTGTTGTATTTCACAACATAATGTGAAATCGTTGATTAGATAATATTATTTAGATAAACATTGATATAATTTATTGTCCTTAAAAAATATAATTTAGTTGTTATTTTATTCCAAATTTATCTGAATGTGATTTATATTACTGTAAACAATTAATTGTGTAAGTTCTTTGCGAACGATACCGTAGGCCGAATGCAATATGAGATGCTCTGTTTCTGTCATATTATTGAACGCAATGAAAAGTTACTCCAAGTTTAAAATTACTTCTTCCTGTCATTTAATTCTGTAGTGACAAAGGTACGATAAAGCAATGGATTGCTTATGATTAGGATGATTTGAGTGAATGTATCAGAAAGCTATTGAAACAAACTGTGACAACATGTAAAAATAAACCATCTTATTAACAAAATAAGGATCAAAACTTGGCGAGGGAGTAGAGTGCCGTACGGCACACTCGGTGTTGGTGTATTTGAAAAATCTAGTGCCCTGGATACTGCCGATTTGGGAACGATAAATAATATGTAAGAGTAATATAGTAATATAGACTTTCTGTTAACATTGCGAGGGGTTAGAACGTGGACTAGTGTAAAAGTGAGACAATAACCAGTGAAGCGTTGCACCCTTCCCCCTTGTGTTCTGATGACTGTTACAAAGTGTAAATGTTCGTCCTTCTAAAACCATAAATAAAGGTCGCAAAGCTTGTTCGTAACTTGAGTACAAATTTTAAAGTGTCTAACGGATAGCTCATATTCGGAAGATTAAGATTATATGATGACAGACAGATGACAACTGACAAAAATTACGTTCCGTTCCTTTAATTGTTCCTGTACACTTCAGTTTATGTTCTGTTTTACGACGATTTGGCTAAATACAAGCTAAACAATGTTTTGTAATAGAAAAAGATAAACTCTATCTTAGACGGCGTTATTGTTTTGTTAGGCCACTGACGTTTCTATAGTTAAGTCACTGTATAACAAAACCCGTGTCGAAAGCCATGTTTAAATTATTTTTTTAGTAATAACACCATAAGTTTTAAGTGAGTGAGTGAGGATTACATAGCGACGAAAAGCGTAGGAAACTGTGATATTTTTTAATGAAAAATATCTGATACCTTATGTTCAGCGCTTTATTTATCGAACTCACATTTTCTGACGTGAAACATTCATGTCAAGCAATATTGTGTTTAGTTTGGAAGTCGCCGCAGCTTGGGTTCAATCAAGATTTTTTTTGGAGAGAGGAAAATAAATTTACGTATTGAAGACCTCGGGCTCGGGTGTAAACACCCCCTACCGACTAAAATCCTCCTCTGTGCTGATAGCCGCCTAAAGGCTTTTACAGCGAAGCCGGGCGGTGGCCTTAGAGGCCGAAAATGTAGCTCACGGCCCCGACGCGTCTCCGAAGGTCTAGGACTCGAACCTCTAACCGCCTGCTCACTAGGCTGGATGGAGAGATGATCGCTAACAATATAATGAGTTCATATTGGGCGGACGGCATGGCGCATCACTAAAGAACAGCTTCTGAATGTCTTGATCGTCTCGTGAGTCTCATAACATAAAAGATGGATCTGTGAACACAGATCACATTCATAGTACACAAAAGTATTCTCATAAGATTAAAGCGAAACTCACTTGCTTGAGAATTTTACATAAAATTATAACGTTACATCAATGTGGTATGTAATGACATGGTAATTATTTCAATTTGTGGGTAGTTTAGCAAATCATAACATAACACCATGAATGTTTTAACGGATTAATTTAAAGGAGCTTGGGCATTTTTGACCAGAGCTCTCGAAGTACATGTCTATTATTGAAATGCGGTTTGTTTTGAAGGGTTAGGGTTAACTTTTCTCGGAATTTATTTATTTTAATCCAAATGTATGGTGGAAATGATTTAACGCGAAGTGTAAATTGCTACTAACTGCGATACGATCTATGTTGGTCGTAAGGCGCAATCCATCTTGGAGTAGGGATAGAGCTTAGAGGGCAAATCCAGTCACGCCATGTTCGAATGAGACAATATCGAAGTTTAGAGCTTTAAAAGGCTCCTTCATGTAGTTGTATTTAGGTCAATTTTACTTTTTTAATAGTCCATTTGACGACGCATTTACAATAGATATTGGCTTGAACACCTATTGGAATCCTTTTGATTGATATGTGTGTATCTATGTACCGATTAGATCCGCGAATAAATCTGTAGCCGCGAAAATAGGAATTGGGTCGCTTTTCTTTAATCCACGAATAGTGAAAACGCGAATAAGGAGCTTTTACTGTATATATAAGAAGAGATATATATATAATTAAAATAATCAGTAGTTTTATTCGAAATGTTGAGCTTTTTTTGTAATTACTTTTTATAGTCTGTATGTTTTGTTCTAGTTTTTAAATTTATTAGTAATTGTTTTTTATGTTAATTAGTCAAGTGAATTTTATTCAGGTGAGGTCATGTGTCACGCGGGGGTCACAGAAGATCAGCGTTGCAAAACATTTGTGTTGGAACACATGCTGAGTGGCACCTTTTTTAACACCACATGTTTTCTATTCTTTTTTTATAATTTTAAATTCTTTCATTTTTGTCATTTGTGTATGTGTGTTTATAAAAAAACATTTTTCTTTCTTTGGATTTAATGCGGGTCATTAATGTGTCTGGCTTAGACTCTGTGGATTGACGCGCTGTTCAATTGAATAGTATGGATTTATCTTGGGAAATATAGTCACTGCTAGTTCTAGAAATTTAAGCGACTTGATATCAGGATATCAGCGTGTCAAATAGTACATTTTTACAATACTTGGTGTTGTAAAAATGTCCATATTCTGAGCTTTTTCTTCTACTGAAGTCCGGAACATAACTTCCAGAAATGTTTGGGTCCAGATGCAGTCTTGCTGGAAATAATATTTGAATATTATTATAATATTTTTATTTGTATCAAATATTTTATATAATATGTAAACATGTATGTTTGCATTACTTTTGGACCTGTTGTACCGGAATCTAAATTTACGATTTAGAATTTAAGAACGAACTTACACTCTTTTGAAGTCATTGTTATATAATATAATTTTATATATTTTAACTTCATAAGGGCCAAATAGCAGTGTTTGTATATCATTGATCTCTCCCCTATAATTGTTTCTTATAAATGAACATTCATCAAACATTTATAAGTGTCCAATTAACTCAATAGCTTATATAACAAATATTCGGAGGGTTTGGTTGGAGCAGTGGGAACATAACTCACAGATAAACAAGCCTGTTAATAATATGCTCAATTAAGTTAAGTTAATAGATCGCTTCTTGATATCTATCGGGTATTAATTAGATTTCGATCTCTAAGTCTTTCAAGATTAGATATATTGCAAGTGTTCAAGCACTAACAACGTCGTCGTAAAGATAATAATTATGACTTGTATTCAGTAAACTAAAGCTTGGTTTTAGTAGTAGTTTTATCAAAATAAGGGACGAGACGAGACGGATGTTCAGCTGATGGTAATTGATACGCCTGCCCATTACAATGTGATGCCACTCAGGATGATTGAAAAACCCAAAACTCCTTAGCGGCACTACAATTGCGCTAGCCACCGTCAAGTTTCATTTGCCCAGTAATTTCACTAGCTTTAGCGGGCCAGACTAAAACACAACATTGTTTACACATTACTGCTCAATAGTGAAAAGATAGAAGAAATAGACGCCGTTGTGGTACCCATAATCAAGCTGGCATCCTGTGCAAAGGACACAATTACAATTATCACTATTTGGGCAGAGTTTTTCCTGTCAATTCAGAATGAGTTATTTGGAATGTCCAAGAAAGCTCGTAACGTGGTCAAAAATGAACAATTAATTGGTGTTTATTTGTTTGACGTGAAGTTAAACAATTTTCCTTTTAACTCTCTAATCTTGATATTGAGTGTTACGTTGTCTTGATTGTGACACAAATTGTATAATCTTTTATAATACATTTAGTTGTTACACAATGAAATAACAAGACGGAATCATCTATCTAATAATAATATTTGCACGGTACGCGAGAGATCGTGGGTTCGAGTCCCGTATCATTCATAAAATTTTGTTTTCAAATTTTATTACTGTATTTATCATAGAAGTGATCACTTCTGGTTATCACTTTAAAAACATAACAAATTGTTTAGATTTACAAGAGCGACATCTCAAGTCAATTTCCTAATATGCAAATATTGGGGTTGAGCAGGTAGGTTATCAACTGTAAAGTAGATCCTGTAGATGAAGCCACAACCTGAAAGTTGAACAAAGCATACAAGATTTTATGACGATACGTCACTCGAACGGTTAGCTTAGTTGGAAGAACACCCGCACGGAATGCGAGAGGTTCGTAGGTTCGCGGCCCGCATCTTGGGTGGGTTCATAAAATTTTGTTTTCAAATTTTATTTGTTTATGTATATCGTATTAAATATATTTAGTTGAGAGCTAAATAATTTGTGTGATAATCAAACCAATTTTTATCCGTGTATTTAAAATAAATAAAAATGATGATTGTTTCAGGTAAGCCGGCCGAGTCCTGCCCAGTATGTGACGTCATGTCTCTTAGTCCTTACGGTGAGTCATTCAACTCTAATTGGACATAAACTCCCCCTTCACATTACTTGATACTTCCTTTCATTGTTGAATTTTAATGTAAATTATCACTTGCACACTTCGTTGGACTCTTAAGTTTTCGAAGATAAAACTTTTATACGACTTCTACTTATATATAAATGAGAGATAATATAATTGTTAGCTCTAGGTTTTATTTAATAATTTACAGTAGGTATTATAATTAACATCCGGACTGATATTATTGTATATCTTTAAATCAAAGTACATATAATACTTGGAATGAGTTACACAAATTTTTTGATTATTCTTGAGTTTTAATTCCGCCAATATAGGTCTTATCTAATATCCTATAGCTTCCAAATCCTACTAATATTATAAATGCGAAAGTTTATAAGAATGTCTGGTTTTATGTTTGTTGCTCTTTAGCCCAAAAACTACTGAATGGATTTTAATGAAACTTTACAACAATATAGCTTATACATCAGAATAACACATAGGCTGTAATGTATAAAGCTATAATGTGAAATATCCAAAATAATATGATATGTCAATGTCAAAAAAATCTGCAAACTGCGAGGTAGTATTTAATTAATATAATATAATTGCTTATAGTATTTTTACTGCTTCATAGCGTTCTACGCAGACGACGTCGCGGGCATCAGCTAGTACAATATAAGCCATTTCATACAAACGAAAAGAGATATGCAGGAAATTTTGTCAAGAGTCAGAACCCAATGGTCAATTATTTATCGGATAAATAATAGTTTTTGTCAAATATCTTATACAGACGTCGAGCATTTGCCAGTTACAATTATATTATATGTACACATATATGACGCACGACTGTCGCCTTGTAGTCGTAATATCTTCGACAAAAACAAGGTCAATTAAAAATGTCATTTGCGACTTACGACGTTTAACAAATTACTTAAATATTAGGTAATAAAAGGATATAATTTGTTTGTCACATCGTTATAAGTTATATGAGAATAACCTTATATAATACTAGCTGACCCGGCGAACGTTGTTTTGCCATATAAATTGTATTGATCTTGTGCTTGCTAGTTGATAAGAGATGGCGCTAGTTGTATTCATTAGTAACAATCACACTTCTTTTATATTTTGTATAATTCACACTATAGTTTTATAAATTATAGCCTATTTGTTATTCTGGTGTGTAAGCTATATCATTGTAAAGTTTCATCAAAATCTATTCTGTAGATTTTGCGTTAAAGAAGTTCAAACATACATCCAGACATACAAACTTTCACATTTGTAATATTAGTAGGATACTCCACAAATCGTATCGAATTGGCGGAACTTATAGAAAAGGTAGGAATTAGGTCTCAACGTTAAGAATCTAACATTTTTAAAAGGTAAGCACGGGTTATATCGTCATCGACTGTGCGCCTATTTGCGTGAGAAACTTCTTGTAAGCTGTTTAAGCCCAATACGATGTGGTCAGTTACACACATTACCTCTGAATATTTGTTGAATAAATGTAGGAATTCTGAACATAGGTTAACATTGGTGCGGTGCAGGCGGGAAGTGAACTGGCGTCCGCAGCTTCGCTTGTGTTTAATTTGATAGAAAATAAAAACGGTGTAGACTCTATTAAATTCCTCTCGATTTCCTTGGATTTTATTTATTTCGTATTACCGCTTTTTTTAATTAATTATCCATACATTGATACACTATATATACGTAATATATATTTATTAAAAGTACTTTAATGTTGTCGAAATTAATGTCAGAAGTGAAACCTGCATTGTGCATGAATTTCTAAGCTGCATATGAAGTCCTGGTTCATGTTGCTAGGATGACACATGATTTCAACCGCTATTAAGTAGGTACATTACTGTCACCACTACCATATCTATTGCATATGCGCATGACGTCAGGTATATTCGCGTCATACATAAGACGATCTCTTCTTCAACTATGATCGCCTGATACCAAAACACTGTATAATGCTTCCTATCTCATTTTCTCCCACGTTAAATCTTATGAAATAATATATTTGACTCTTTTTACTGTCTCGCTTTTTCGTTTCATCGACTTTCAAATCACAACGATGCTTAAGAAGTTTTCACTACAATAAGAACTGTACGAAGTGTACTTGGTATACGCAAGTTGATCCCTCTAGTGTTGGATGAGAGCGACGCTGGCGTTGGCCAACTGTGAACTAGTTTTTTTTTAATGAAATTAAGGGACGAGACAAGCAGAATTCAGTTGACGGTATTTGATACGCCCTGCCCATTACAATGCAGTGCCGCTCAGGGTTCTTGAAAAATACAAAAATTCTAAGCGGCAAAACAATAGCGCTCGTCACCTCGAGACATGAGATGTTAAGTGTCATTTGCCCAGTAATTTCACTAGCTACGGCGCCCTACAGACCGAAACACAATAATGCCTACACATTACTGCTTCACGGCAGTAAAAGGGCCGTTGTGGTACCCAAAATCATATGTTCTTCTACGTAAACTGAACAAGTGAAGTAAATTGTCGTAATAAGACGATATATAAGACACGCCCTTGGAGAGCACACAATTTAATCATATTAGTCGTGTTCATCCTTTGTCCAATTCAATCCAGTGCAGTAATCAAGCGGTTACAGTAGGTCAGCAGGTCACTCAGCCCGCCCGCATCGAGTAACAGGGTTGCCATGTGTGCCGTCCAGAAATTCCCAACCTTAATTATTTGATCACAATTACATTCCCTGGGAGCGGACAACTTAATTATGTCGCAGGGAACGTTTCAATTTTATTGAAAGTCAAATTGGAAATACTTACGTACACCTCAAATGAAGCTTAATATTAATGTTTATATTTATTGGTATTCATGGAAAAGGCACTCAAACCTCACTGTTCCTTCGATATACATATAATGAAAGGTAACTAATACAGACACATGTTTACACCAACAGGCTACTTGAACTGGAAAAAAATGTTGCCATATATCCAAAGAATATAATGTAAGTGTTGTTAACCATATATTCTATAATAATTAAAAATCTTTTATTTTTTTGTGCATATCACAGCATCGGCTGCTCGTTTAACATAATTATTATTTTTTCTTTACATAAATACTAATAAATAATGGATATAAGTAAAAAGTAGTTAAAATACACGCTTTTTATAGAAAACCTCTACTCTACGGAAAATTGCCTAATATGAGATAAATCGGTTAAAGATAATGGTGGAAATTTAAAATTTACATCAATTCCTGCCTTATAGACGATAGATAAAAATTAACATAAATCTTATTTTGCAAGTTGAAAAATGGAATAAATTTATCAAATAAATTTAATGTCGTCGGTCCTCGATATGAACGAAATCTGGCCGTTTAAAGTGTGTCTAAATCGCGCCCAAATGAGTCGGTTACAAACAAACATACAATCAGTTGTGAAAAAGATGTAAAAATGTAGTACTTTTATGAAAGTAAAAATTTATTCTATCTACGAGTGCTACAGAAAAGCTAGCTCAAACTCATAGCTTACTTCAAATATTTCTAAACGGTGTCTAGGCTGGTCTGGACCAGACGTAGAAGACACAAATGATAGCGTCATCAAGACGAGATTAATAATATGAAATACAAAATTTTTTTTACTCTGTGAACGGCTGGATCACTTGGCGTTGCGTAGAGAAGTCGCTTCATTGTGTGTCTTCTACCGCATTTATCACGGGGAGTGTTCCGAAGAGCTGTTTAACCTGGTTCCTGCCGCCTAATTCCACCTTCGCACGACACGCTAGGATATCATCCTCACCATCTGGATGTGTGGCGGTCCTCCACAGTGCGGTTTTCAAGGAGCTTTCTTCCTTGTTCCTCAAAGCTGTGGAATGAGCTTCCTTGTGCGGTTTTTCCGGGACGATACGACATGGGTACCTTCAAAAAAAGTGCGTACACCTTCCTTAAAGGCCGGCAACGCTCCTGTGATTCCTCTGGTGTTGCGGGAGATTGTGGGCGGCGGTGATCACTTAACAACAGGTGACCCGTACGCTCGTTTGTTCTCCTATTCCATAAAAAAAAAAACATTCAAGATTTAAAATAATGTATATAATTGTCATTGTGTATTAATAACTTTGACTGATTCACCCTTAGTCCACTCAATATGACTTTAGGTACTTAGCCGAGCATGACCGCTCAATCTCATTCAATAACCACAAAATGATTCACTTTATATAGATAAAATTTATTTGTTATGATCGTAGCAACCCTATTGTCTATAACATTATTCATAATTTTATGTGAGCTACAAAAAGCCCACAATAAACATTTCACCCTTATACTTGTGAGCGATCCCGGCCGCCCCAGAGTGTGGGAACACTGCGCATTGAATAATGCACTGCCATCATTTTGTAACAGTTTGTGTTTCTATTAATATTATAATATCCGGACGACCGAGCCTTGCTCGGATTTTTAAGAATGTACAAAACTTGAACAAAAAAAAAACTAATAGGACTTCTGGATTCGCACCGGGGTCGTCTGCTTTCCGGATCACCCAATTTCCCATCTGAGCTATTATACGTCTTGTGTATATTGGCGAAATTTACCTTTGTATTCTAATATTTTTGTACCTGTCTCTCATTAAAACACGGATAAAACTACTTTTTTTTAAATTGAAACCTAGATCGATTGATCGCCCTCGAAATCCCCTGTACTCAAAATTTTATGAAAATCGTTGGAGCCGTTTCCGAGATTCAGATTATAATACGATTACGATCGAGTATTCACCATAAAATGATAAGAAAGTCAAAAGGCAGCGGACTCATTAAAAGATTGGCGATTTGCGTAAGACAGGAGGGATCACATTTTGAGCATTTAATTAATTAATTTACAAAAATATTCCCACTTAATTGACTACTTTCTCATATGGGGTGTTTTTTTACTTTTAAGTCGTTTCGAGTCCCAGACGAGACAAGTAATTTTAAGAAAATCTTTGAATGCAGAATTACTAACATTTAAAAATAACATAGTCTTCTTTCAGTAAAATACCCTATCTACGATATTTAAGGTACTTTCCCTTCATGTCCCATAACTTTGGGACATCCTGTATATATAGGCTTTTTAAAAGTCTTGTTTAATACATCAATCTCCCTCTACAACTACGTAAAATGCTCATTAACGCTACATTTTCCCTAAATCGCAAATAATTGGTCCACATTAAGACTACAAAATTATCACAACAAACTTAATTTGTTTATAAATTGTCAAATTTTAATATCACGTTTTAAATAACTTTGAAGAGATATAACGTACTATTATTTTGCCATGGAGAGACGTCGATTTCATAATATTAAAGTTTTCATGTTCAAAACTTCTTTTGAAGGTTGATATACATATTTCTGTCATCTCATGGGGAGTTCATCAATGCCTTACGGCCGTTCCCAATATTCAGTCTATCTCTTACTTGAGATAAAAATCGTAACTATCGTTGACTTTTCTGTCCCAATAAAGTTATCGACGTTATCGTAACTCACCTTATCCGTACACGCTGTCTGTCAATGGGACGACGTATAGCTTACCAGCGATAGAAGTTTGTATGATCATTGCCAGCTAATTACTGACAGAAGACGGTAATAATTTATCTCTATCTGTAGATAGTATATTGGTAACGGCCGTTAGTCGGTTGGTGCTAGGTCTGGCGTCTGTGTTTCTAAATGTAGTTATAACTATTTCCTGCCGTGTGTAGAGTGTACGTTACTATACAACAATAATAATATCAGTGCTGGTTCCGCCATCGTTGTTCGAACTTCTATACATTGGATATCTGCTGTTGTTTATCCGGATCTGAGGAAGCTGTTGTGAATTACTCTATGGAATGACGGAACCCTTATGTATTCGTCATATCTGTCTGTTTGTCCGTCCGTATGTCACAGCCCCTTTTTTCCGAAACTATAAGACCTATACCGTTGAAACTTGGTAAGTAGATGTACTCTGTGACCGCATTAAGATTTCACACAAATATAGAAAAAGAACAATAAATTTTGGGGGTTCCCTATACTTAGCACTGTAACTCAAAATTTTTTTTTCATCAACCCTTAAATCTTTTAAAATAAGAGAATGATAAAACAAAAATAATATATGATGTAAGTACATTACTATGCAAACTTCCATCGAAAATTTTCCTTCCTGGTTTTTGGTTTGAACGAGATCTAGAGTCAAAAATATCTTTAACTTAAAAAAATACACTAATATATTTTAAAACATCGATCAAAGTTACAACGAACTACATAAACTTTTATATTATTTTACTTGATGCTACGGAACCTTCACGGATTCGAACTTTTTTTAAGCTTTGTAATTTTCCAATTTGATTCAAATCGTTCAATATTGTGGGTGTGCTAATATTGAACCATGCCGCTTATTCCATTGTTTTAACGGCTTTTTGAAATTTTATTTGTTTACGGGCTTCTACCATTGATATAATTCTTCAATATTTACCTCAGTGGATGGTTTTCCTCGTGTCCAACGCAAAGCAATCCGAATCGTCTAGAATTCAGTACTCCGTGAACCGTTCCATCGTTTGGAGCTGTGTAAAGATATCGCTTTATTGTGTGTGTCTTATCACATTGCTTATAACTTGCAACGATCCGAAGAGCTATTCGACCTGATCGAAGTTTTCAACTTTAGATGTCCACCAATTTAAATATCACCCTCATCATTATGTGCGGTGTTTATCCAGGGTACGGTTCTCAAGGAACTGTATTCCAAGCGCAACCGTTGTTTCCAGGACTGCATGGTCACCTTCGGTTTTTGGCACTGTAACTGACAGGGCGTATCACTGACCATCTGACGAACGTCTTGCTTCTCCTATGCCGTAAGTGGCTTAAAAACAATGTGTACTGGAGAAACACTTCTACTTTATATCAATATATTTTTATCATTAACACGTCTTTAAGTACGTTATTATAATGAATGTGTCACTATTAAAATCCCTTAAAACATTTCTACAATATAAAATTATTAATAATATAATGGCCATGCTCACGTATTCCTAATACTGTCCAAAATCCCATAAATCAAGTGTGTGTTATAAATATCAGTTGTGGTGGTGATTTAAACACTCGGTCATCAAACAGTAGTTCTTGCAGCACAGTGTTCACTAATTAACGCCCACGTGGCGTCCGTTTTTTCCAATCTGACTAATATGCGTTTGTTTCGTGTATTCCACCACATTAACAGTTTACTGTTGCTATTTCTGGACAACGAGACGTAGGAGGAAGGTATACGTGTCAGCTTTATGTGTTTACAAACGCTACGAACGTCATGAACTGTCATAAGACATTTGACATTTTTGACAGTATTTGACATTTAAGTTCACCATATATGATTGATTAGATTAGACATCGCAATTAATTATAACATTTATTTAGCTACTTACTGTGTTAGTAATGTTTTATATAATTGTAACTATATTTTTAGAAATAACTATAATAGCATATTATATTCAGATCTTAGATGATTCTTGATTCGTGTAAGTTAGTTGGCACTACTGTAGTGCCAACTAACAGTTGGTAGCATCATCACTGAGACTGTCGTGCCTTATATAAGCCAGTGCGCTCAGTTCGAGAGAACATTGTTATCAATAGCAAATAGCCAGGTTTTCCCAGTTTCCTGGATTCCCCCCCCCCCCCCCCCCACAAACCTCATGTATTAGTTTTTAAGCATAATAAAGTTTTATCCCTCAATACGTAGATAGGGTTGTAGAAATAAGTTTTCTAATACCTACATATATAAGGCTTAATTGTAAATTGCTTTAATAAGTAGATTTAAGTAATTTTGTAAAATGTATTTAATACCAAATATAGAAATCTTGAATTTGATTTTTTTTTTTTCGAGAGAACATTACACATTGTTAATTGTAACGGGTAACGCTGCCCAAATTGTATTAAGTAAATATAATAGTTATTAGTGGAAAGTGTAAAATACAGATATTTTAAGTGCGTTTAAATTACCAACCCCTTTTACATACGTCACACGAGTATGTGATAAACAAGAACATTCATACACACACTGTCACGCCTGCCTCTGGAGAGAAGAAAGGAGACATATTTGCTCTCTTCTTGATGCTCCTCATTGAGCTGCCTGGTAGCCCTTTTTGAACACACATCTGACCTGATCATCAGATATAAGAACACTTTAATACTGCAATCGATATTTGTTCTAATAATTTATAATTTATTCAAACAAAACAAATCTTACAACTACATTTACAATACTATGATTACATTAAATTTAAACTTTCACTCCGGGGAAGCATACCTAGAATACTGGCAACATTTCCGCGCTGGATAGCTGATGATGATCCGTTACTGGAATAGCTGGGAACGCTTTGGTTTCCAGTAGTCTTATTGAGGCACGAAGATAGTATGTTGTACATTCTCCGCGCCTCTGGGCCCTAATTGGTATAGTCAATCTACATAGGAACTTTGAACAAGTTTAAGTTAAGCATAAAACAATAATTATGCATCAAAAATACAAGGTAGTCAAGACCTTGACAAATCTTCGTAAATCTTTGCTGACTCTTCTAGCAATAAAGCATGATTGTATATGTGCCATATCACTTATGAATGTAGTCCCAATTTTGATCCTATAAGCTTTTACGAGAACCTAAGATCATTATACGTAGATAGACTATGACTGCCGTGGAAACGTCGAAAAAAATAAAGTTTAGAACTAACTTCTATTTTGAGCAATTCACGCACACTAACAAAGTGTCATACAAATCGCGAGTGTAAGACGTAGCTTGTCACACACACTAAACTAATATCTCTGGCCTGTTTTTATCGGTTGTCTGACAGCAAAAGACTCTATCTAGACGTATAAATTATCTAAGACGAGAACATTTAGTGACGATTATTATGAATGACGTAATAGATCAGAAATAATAAACGTATATTGTGTTTTGTACAAACATAAATCAAAAATCAAGATCGCTGTCAGTATTTAAGTAGGCTTCATTTATATCTTATCGTTGTCAATTATTCATGCGACAAAAGTGTTGAATTTAGGCCATATAAAAAGATTTATTATTAAATAGATTTTTGTGGGTCAAACTCAAAGAGATTAAAGTAAGCTAATAGAGCACGCGTACTCCGCCGTCTGTGTACAATGACGTACTATAAGACCGTGTTTAACGATTAATATTATGTATCCACGTGTATACAATGGCTGTTTCATTTAACTTTGAAACTTATTGAAAAACAAATGGATGCTATTTCGAGCTTTTTCCTAATAAAGAAGAAAATAAAAAAAGCATCGTTTAGTTTATGACAAAACGAGGCAAACATGAATACCTTATGACGTGTGTATTTCAGGGCACTGTAGTGTACGGCCGTACCATCCTTTTCTCGAAGCAATTCGGGCCATTTTCGAGAAGTCTCCCTGAAAATCCCATGGAGACATTGATGGGCTTTGAGAAAACTGTAGCTGAAGCTTACTAAGTAGTACCGGAAAAGAAAAAGAGTAAGACTACCTACAAAAATAAGAAAAGCTTATAAGACAAACAGTGGGCTTTGAGAAAATTTTGTTGTTGGTATTCAAGAAATAGAATGTACCGGAAAGGAATAAAGTTGGATTATCTAAAAAAGAAATGAGATGCCATCAATAACAAAATCTGTAAAAAAAGCCAAGTCTTGCAACTCAGTTCTTCTACCGTAAAAAGTTGTGAGATCCAAGTAATACCAAGTCGGTGAATTTATTTAGTCCCTACTTAAGGATCCTTCTGTATTACGTTATTACATAGGTGATTAGCTGAACTAACATCATCTTATAATGACCATATCAGTATGGAAAATATTTTGTTTTAAATATATTAATTAATTTTCTGTCTTGAAGCTGTTATGTGCAAGCTTTATTGCATTTCGATTTGAAGGATTTGAAGGCGTAGGTGTTGATACTGATCTAGTGAAACTTAGCATCTTAATGAATCTGTATTAATTATATAATAAAGACAAAAAGGCATAAAAGGCATTCATTTAGAATTCAAATTCAAATCAAATATTTTTATTCAAAATAGGATTTAAAATCACTTATTGAACGTTAAAATCTACCACCCATTCAAAAGAGACTGCCTCAGACCTGAGAAGAATGGGCGCTAGAAACTCAGCGGGCTTTTTTTTTATATAAAATATGGATTACAATGTAATATTGTACAATAAACATTTATAATTAAAGAGCCTGAGGGTGTTCGCTTTATTCCCAGTCCGTGGTGTCATTAAGAAAATCGTTAATAATTTTAATATTACTATAAAATTCAAAATGTAAAATTAACACTGAAGTTATCTAATCAAGAGATCAGGAAACAACTTAATGGTGTTAACATTTTCGAGCTGGAATAGTGAGGTCGAGACGCTGTCATCTTAACTTCCTCAACATTGTATTTGTCTGCAGTATGATCTCATATCCGACAAATAGATGCGAGATAAACTAGTGTAAACATTTGGCATTATATTAAATTTAATTTATAACTTTGTTAAGCAAAAATTTAAAAAACGTGATGTGTTTAGGTACTTAATCGATTAATTTGAATCCACCCCATTAAATCATTTTTGATGATATTAGAAGGGAAAAGGAGAGTACAGTTGACCTGATGCTAAGGGAATGATCGAGGGGCGTAGCTACCACCATATCTGCCGTATCAATTATAAGGGGGCCCCGGGTAACGGGGCCCCCGACGTGCGTAAGCAAAAATTAATAAATACTTTTACTGCTTGTCGAAAAATTGGCAATGAGAGTGTATAATTAAATTTGAATTGGTTGTAAAAATTTTGGAAAAAGTGACAGATAGTTAATTATGATGAATAAATATTTCTTTTAATTTTATGCAGACTGATTTCTTTTGTGAGAAATCTTTACCCTTCAAAAGGTCCCCAAGCAAATTTTTATACGGGGCCCCGCCAAGGCACACACGCCACTGGAATGATTCTTCAGCATCATGTCACCTGTAGACTGATAAACTGTGCAGAGATTACTCAGCTCATGTTTGCCAGTCTTATTATAGTAGGTATTGGCGCCTTTTTGAAACTATCCAGGTTACATCGTCCTGGAAAAACCGCGCAAATAAGTTCATTCCAAAGTTTGATTCTGTGTACAAGAGAGTTTTTGGAGAAAATCCACACATCTATTGGCGAGAAAGATATTTTTGTTTGTAGCGTGTTTTTTTATGAAAATAAGGGACGAGACGAGCAGGACGTTCAGCTGATGGTATTTGATACGCCCTACCAGTATTCTTGAAAAACCCCACAATTCTGAGCGGCTCTACAATTGCGCTCGTCACCTTGAGACATAAGATGTCAAGTCTCATTTGCTTAGTAATTTTACTAGCTACGGCGTCCTTCAGACCGAAACACGGTAATGTTTACACATTACTGCTTCACGGCGGAAATAGGCGCTGTTGTGGTACCCATAATCTAGCCGGCATCCTGTGCAAAGGAGCCTCCCACTGGTGTATTGCGAAGGTGGGCTTCGGAGGCGAGAAACAAGTACGATTTCAATAATCCTTCTAACCGTCTGTTGTTAATGACAGTCAAAGACATTGTATGAACGGAAGTGGTAAACTGGACTATCCAAAAATTATCACTCGTCAATGCGACATTTATATCAACAACCATATATTAAGATAATGTAAATATGGTACGTTATGTAAATCGCGCTAATTTTTGCGAAGGTCGGTAAGACCTCGCGAAAAGCAGTTCCGACCTCGTGGATTATCATCGGAGTGATACGCTGATATGCGCAGTTTGATGTTCCTACGATCATTTGTAACTGTCGCTCCGGCCAATTATTGTCAAAGTGCGCGCGCGGAGACTGGATAACTTGACATGTGGAAGAAGCTTTACTTACGTGAGTGTTTTCAATCAAACTTTTTTAAGTACCTACTGTATGTATCTAGTTACAAATTACTATAGAACTATACTTCAGGATAAGTTGTCAAAATTATGCGTTACATTATAAATATTGATGTCGTACAAATGCAGGTTTCCGCGCTCCAACAAATAGTCTTATGAATTCATTCAATAATAACTTTGTCTCTGTTGATATTGATTTAGATTTTAATATATTTAAGTAAGCACAATTTAAAAATATAATATACAAGAGAATTTCTGCAATACATGATTTATAATGAAGCTTATACATTCTGTAACATTAGTCTTTTTTGACGACCTGTATAGCCGAGTGTTTAGCGATCCTACCTACTAAGCTAGAATTCCCGAGTTCGAATCCCGGTAGGTGCAAGCATTTATATGAATATGGATGTTTATTACCGAGCCATGGATGTTTAAATGTATGTATGTATGTTTATATGAATTTATGTATGTTTAAGTAAGTATATTGTATTAAATATATCATTGTCTTGTAACCCATAACACAGGCTATACATGCTTAACTTGGGGCAAGATAATTTGTGTAAAAAGTGTGTCAATATTAAGAATTAAGTCTTCCTTATTTAATGTTCTTTTTTAGTAATCATTACTCAATTAAACTGTCATTGTCGCATTAGAAACTTTAAAACTTTTTGAAAAAAATTCTGAGGAACAATTATGGTTTTAGCATAATATATTAATATCCGGACAACCGAGCCTTGCTCGGATTTTTAAGAATGTACAAACTTGAATTTAAAAAAAAAACTAATAGGACATCTGGATTCGAACCGGGTCTTCTGCTTTCCGGATCACCCAATGTCCTGAGCTACTATAGTCTTGTATATATAGTGTTGAAATTTACCTTTGTATTCTAAAGTTATTGTAGCTGTTTCTCATTAAAACGGATAAAACTAAATTTTTTTAAATTGAAGCCTAGCTAGATCGATTTATCGCCCCCGAAACCCCCTATATACTAAATTTTATGAAAATCGTTGGAGCCGATTCCGAGATTCCAATTATATATATATATATAAAAGAATTGCTCATTTAAAGATATAAGATATGGCACTTATATGTACCAAAATTTTAGATAATTGATGTGTTTTTTTCTTCAAAAAAATAAAAAAAATATTACCAATGTCTGCGATTGTACTGTAATTGTATTATCTATCCAAAATAATATTACGTTAAATATCCCCGATTGTATAGATAAATTTAAAACTCAATATTCTATGCAGTTTTAAATTCCCATCAAATTAAAACAATTTTATTACTATTTACATTTATGTGTCCATATGTCAAATGTATCGTTATCACAGTATATTAAAGTAGTTCATTATTAGTCTCATAAAAACGACCTTTATGTCTTTTGTTATAAATAGCGTATTATTAATAATGTGTGAATCAGTTTGTGTAAATCAAGGCGTTGTTAATTATGAAGAGTCGCTTGCTTTTAAGGGGGAGAAATTAGGGATGAAGAGTTATATCTCCGACTAGTAGTAGTTTTACCAGTGGGAGGCTCCTTTGCACGGCGCCTATTTCTGCCGTAAAGCAGTAATATGTAAGCATTACTGTGTTTCGGTTTGAAAGGCGCCGTAGCTAGTGAAATTTCTGGTCAAATGAGACTTGACATCTTATGTCTCAAGGTGACGAGCGCAGTTTTAGAGCCGCTCAGAATTTTTGGGGTTTTTCAAGAATCCTGAGCAGCATTGCATTGTAATGGACAGAGCCTATGAATTACCATCAGCTGAACGTCCTGCTCGTCTCGTCGCTTATTTTCATAAACAAAAAACAAAGTAAAGTAAAGTTATGAACCGAAAATAATAAGTGTTTAAATATTTACTTCAATTTGGCTTTTAGTTAATACCGTATCAATAAATAATTCAATTATATTTAAGTCAACTCTGTGTCTATTAATACCTGGTTGTACACACAACTATCTTGGATATTGGTTGGTTATTATTAGATCCAATATAACTAACAGAATGTATCAATAGCGAAATGTTAGTCACGTATAAAACTTTTATGAACTTGAATTTAGAACAGAACTTTCAGAATCAAGGTAATAAAAAGTGCGCTGTTTCTTGTTTCTATTGTATGGACTCTGCTTAGACAGTTATACCGAATCGTAAGGATCTTGCTGACGTGTTTGTAGACTGATTTCTCAATGTTAATTCCACATTAATATTAATTTAATACGACAATAATTAATATATATTAGTAATTAATCACTTTAGCTCCAAACAAATCTTATCTTATATCTTTAAACTAACAATTCTTGGTATATAAATATTTATATAATATAATAATGAAATTTAGTATACAGGTAGTTTCAGGGGCGAGAAATCGAAATGTAGTTTGATCCGTGTTTTAATGAGTAACAGCTACAATAATATTAGAATACAAAGGTAAATTTCGCCACTCTATACAAGACTATAATAGCTCAGATGGGACATTAAGGTGATCCGGAAAGCAGAAGACCCCGGTTCGAATCCAGATGACCTATTAGTTTTTTTTTTGTTCACGTTTTGTACTTTCTTAAAAATCCAATCAAGGCTTGGTCCGGATATTATTAATTAAATAAGACAATAATCACTGTAACTAATCATTTTAGCCCCAAATTAAACATAGCCTATATGAGTGCGAGATATGGCAGCTTGGAGGCTTTCAGGCTAGTAACCAGTAAGCCACGAGATCGTCGTAAAGTCAACAATATCTTCGACACTTGTACCGTTTTCACATTTAATTCAGATCTTATCTGGTGGCGCGTATCTGGCGGATAATTATCTCAGCTCTCAGCCGTAGATAAACTAACAAAGCTTTTACCACAAGAATATTTGATGTGAAGGATAAATAAATTATGAAATTATTAATTTTGTGACTAGATTAAGTCGAATGTGTTTTAAAATATTGATAATTATTATATATATTCATTAAACAATGCCTTTGTTTCTTAGTTTTATTACACTAAAATTCGTTCATAAGTAACGTTTCTCTGTGGGGAAGATAAAATACAAAAAGCCGTGAAAACTAAATAGGATATGACATCACTGAAAGTCAAAAATTACCACCCAATCCAAGTATGCCTCAGACCTGAGAAAAACGGGCGCAACAAACTGAGCGAGGTTTTTTTTTATTTTCATACAAAAATATGGTTACAAAGTAACATCGTACAATTAAATTTATTATTTAAAGATTGATAACAATAACAATTATATTAAAATTAAAATTTTATGCTCAATAAGCTAAGAAGAATAATAAAAAAAAATGTATTCCTTTCTTTACTTTTTTTATCAACTTGTTTGTATAGACAATAATTGTAATTATAAATCGATTATCTAATGTAAATACTGATTGTTTGTCTGTACAGATAATTAAATTAAAGCCAATCAAGTAAGATTTTTCAGTACAGGAGTTGAAAGCCGAAAATCGTTGTTAAAAAGTTTCTTTCGAGTATTGTTTGATTCAAGTAAAAGTATCGAGGATCCCTTTGTTACCGCATCAATAAACAACAGTTAAACATTTAACGTCTGCACAAAATGTACTTAAGAGATGTTTACACGAGTTATCAACAGATGTAACGACTTTAGTGGCAAGAGTCGCGGTATTTTCGGTTTCGTCAACTATAAATAGCTGTTTCTCTCTATGAATACGACACGTGCTGGGTTTTATTCAGATATTCATTCAGCTTTTTGTTATAATGACATTGAGCGCTGTATTGTTTTACGCCCTGAAGGATTAGTCTGGGGCGCCACCATAAAGCCTTTTCCATTTCTAACGTTCAGTATTGGGCATTTTATATTTAATACTCAATTGAGCGGTTTTTATCTAAAATGTATATACATTTCTTTATTAAAATACTAGCTGAAATACGTTATTCTGTATATAATAAATAAAATACTGTTATTTATGAATTTGTCAAATACTATTTCATAACATCAAGATTTGTTAGATTTATATATAAATTTATAAACTAGCTAACTGTCTTATAGGAAATACTGTTTTATAGGAATTAGCCAATAATATTTCAAAACATCACAGCAGAACTATCAAGTTCTGCTGTGACATGGTGCCATGGTTTGATAACCGTGCGTTTATAAACTCTCTCATAGAAAACACTTCCAAACAAAACAAATATTGCAAATAATAATAATTATGGTTCCCAAATCGAAATAAAACTATCCTTTCTCTCAAGTTGGACTAAACTGCTCCCATGCAATAATGTCAATGTTAATTTCTTTAAATTGCTCTTAATGATTCTTTAACTCAGTAGTTTTAAATTATATACCGTCCCAATTGTTTTTTATGGCACAAGAGATCAATCGAATCTGAGGATAACCTTATGGTAACTGCCTGCCAACGATGACACAACTAAAATTGAAGGTATTTTGAAAATATTTCAACATCATATCCGCAAATAACTGTAAAAACCGTATTAAAATATCACTTAGCAAAAAGTGTAAAATATGAGAACATAATTGTTAGTAGCGAGTGGTTCGATTGATTCATACTCTGATAAGCGAATATTAATGACGTCACTGGTCACATTTAACACAGTATTTCGACGCGAATTGTTTTATTATAATAACTATAGTATTTTGACCTTTCAATTTATATAATTTTTTTTCTAGAAATCTTCCTACAACTCATACATTTATTAATATTTTGACTTACTTTCACGTATTAATGCCTAGATATGTAACCAAAACTGATATTAATTATTTATTATAAGCGCCTGCATTTAAAAAGAGTTACTATAAAAAATATTTCAACTGTGTGTTTCTATGGGCATTACATGCTGCAACCTCATTTATATATATACTAGCTGACCCGACAAACGTTGTTCTGTACATAATAAATATAATACTGTTTTTCATGAATTTGTCAATAATATTTCAAAATATCAAGAATTATATTGTAAAATATGCTCCCTGTTACAATGAAATTGTTTCACAGCGGAACTGTCAATCCGTGCGTCACTTAATTCTCTCATAGAAAATATGTCCGTACAAAACAAATATTGAAAATAAAAATAATTATGGGTCCCAAATCGAAATAAAAACTATCCTATCTCTCAAGTTGGACTAAACTGCACTCCATGAAGTAATCCCCATTAAAATCCGTTCCTTAGTTTAGGAGTCCATCGCGGACAAACAACGTGTCACATAATTTATATATATTAAGATTATGCTACATACCAGGTACCTTGAGGTTTATTATCTTAGAGGAGGACCAACGAGCGTTTGGGTTACTTATGGATAGTGATCACCGCCTCAAACACCGTCGGTTACAACAGAGAAATCGCATAGTCGACGAGTTGTCTTCTCAGGCCCTATGTGAGGGTTGTAGGAGGGTGTCACGGCTGAGCCCTTCATCTCCCAAGCTATGGGGAGTCATTGGGTAATGTTGGAGTTGTCGCTACTTGCTCGGGTTACAACGAGGTTTTTTCGTTGAGCCTTTGCTTGTAGCTTTGTCAGTCAGTCAGTTCATTTTTTGTCGTTTTCGGGATCTTGTGGGATTGTTGTCGTCCTCCTCTTCAATAGTGCAGTCCCTAGAGTACGCCTTCATTTTTCGTTCCGGGGGTCTTGCATGTAGTGGGGCAATCTAGAAATCGCAGGATCTTTGTCTGCCTTTATGGCTATTTATATATATTTTTAACATGCTTTTATGGGAATACGTACAGAACGTGTTAAAATTTTCCGTGAAGATCGCACTTGGAGGAATACCACACATCCAGATGATGATGATGATTAAGTTTGTGACGTGTGCACAGAAGCTCGAGGTGGAACTGGGCTGCAATCATCAGATCAAACAAAGAGCTGCAGATACACAACAAAGCGACAACGGTGTGATGTGTTGGTGCTGGCGATATTGAAGGCAGTTAAGACACTTCATCTTAAGGTCTCAGAGTAACGGGTTCAGTTCACAACGGCTCCTTTGCACAGAAAGCCGGCTAGATTATGGGTACCACAACGGCGCGTATTTCTGTCGTGAAGCAGTTATATGTAAACATTACTGTGTTTCGGTCTAAAGGCGCCGTAGCTAGTGAAATTTCTGGGCAAATGAGATTTAACATCTTATTTCTCAAGGTGATGAGCGCAATTGCTCCTGACTTACCATCAGCTGAACGTTCTGCTCGTCTCGTCCCTTATTTTCATAAAAAAAACGGGAGCAGTGAGATTATCCAGATCTCGAACAAAGGCGATGCGATTATATCGTTTTTGATATGGTCGAATGATAGCATATCCAAGCTATCTCCACAGTTGGATGTGTAACAATGATATTAAGTAATGTATACGATCAGTGACACAATTCTTGCAATATGAAATAACAAGACAGCGATGCTTCATTTAAATTCGAGAGACATCGGGATTTGCCACTTCCACGCTCCTGTGAATTCATAACACTTTTGACGGGAAACCATGGAGAACTGATTTCAAATTAATATCTGATATTGCAAAAAGAGAGAATATAATATTTTTTTTATGAAAATAAGGCATGAGACGAACAGGACATTCTTCTGATGGTAATTGATATGCCCTACCCATTACAACGCAGTGCCGCTCAGATTCTTGGACAACCCCAAAAATTCTGAGCGGAACTACAACTGCGCGCGTGACCTTGAGACATAAGATGTTAAGTCTCATTTGCCCAGTAATTTCACTAGCTACGGCGCCCTTCAGACCGAAACACAGTAATGCTTACACATTACTAGTTCACGGCAGAAATAGGCGCCGTTGTGGTACCCATATTCTAGCCGGTATCTTATGCAAACGAGCCTCCCACTGGTAAAATAAATGCTAATAAACTAGAAGTATGTAGGTATATACTTTTTTATTTTATCGTTTCTTATTAATCAGTAGATTATATTGTAGAATTTAAATTACCAGGGGACAAGTTTCAACTGTCTCTGAGGTAATAATAATAAATATTTGTACAAATGATTTAAGTTTTCTTTAGTGTTCATTCCGCCAATATTTGTTTTTTAAAACAATTCGACACGTGTTTCGCCTCTACACGAGGCATCCTCAGGACGTGTTGTCTCGCCAAAATCTGGCCCGAGACTGAGAAAAAACATACATTGGCGGAATTAACACTAAAGAAAACTTAAATCATTTGTATAATTATGGATTTCCGCAAAGTAACGCCTAATTCAATAAATTTTAATAAATATTCGTCCAACTTTCGTACTGAATGCGTTATAAGTGTGATTTATGTCAACGTGTCTGCTAAATTGATTCGTTAGAAAAATTTGAGCAGTTTCATTTTTTAAGGAATCTAGTGGTACTGAAATAGGAGGGATTTCAAGTATGAAGAACGCCGTGTGTGAAAGAGCGTTGAAAAAGGGCCCTTAAACTGTCCAAACATTGATTCCAGTTAAGCTTAGGTCAACTTCTACAAATATTCGACCGTGAAAACATAATCAACGACACTTTAAACTTATTTTATGTCTACAAAAAGTTTACATAAAATACGTAAATATATTAAAGTGACGTCACTTGAATGGTTGGCACAGTGGAAGAGCGCTCGCACGAAACGCGAGAGGTCGCATTTTCGAATCCCGCATCGTTCATAAATTTTGTTTTCAAATTTAATTTGTGTAATTAAACCCAAAAGTGAGGGTTATCACTTTGAAAATAACAAATTGTTTAGATTTTGAAAGAGCGACATCTCAAGACAACTTCCTAATATGGAAATATTGTGGTTGAGAAGGTTATCAACTGTAAAGTATATCCTGTAGATGAAGCCACAACCTGAGAGTTGAACAAGACATATTAATATTTATGAACGTGGCGTCACTGGAATTGTTGGCTCAGTGGAAAAGCGATCTCTCGGAAAAGCTAGAGACTGCGGGTTCGAGTCCCACATCTATACTAATATTATAAAGCTGCAGTGTTTGTTTGTTTGAGCGCGCTAATCTCTGGTACTACTGGTCCGATTTGAATGATTCTTTCAGTGTTGGGTAGTCCATTTATCGAGAAAGGCTATAGGCTATGTTTTTCAAAATTAGGGATCCGTAATAAAATTGCTATTTTGTAACACAAGGTGTTAAATCGAAAACCTATTTTTGCGTGCGCTGCAAAAACTATTGACAATAGAACAAAATGATGTACAGGGTATAATATAGGCAATATTTTATTACTTATAAAACTATCGCGTGAATTATACTTTATATGGCAAAACAACGTTTGCCGGGTTTGCTAGTCGTTCATAAATTTTGTTTTCAAATTTAATTTGTATTAACGTCTTCTGCGATTTGAAACGAATTGCTAAAGATTTCAACTAAATGCGCTAATATAGTTTATTACAAACGTAAGTATTAAACAAAACGTCTACCATATCATAGCTATAATAAATACTAATATAATATTGTGTTATGTATTTAGAGCACTTATCAGGCGGAGTATAAATTTTAGTTCAAGGCGGTCGTGCTAATGTGTGTGTGTATAATTTATAAAGCTTCATGTTCAACATGTTTTATGAACTTGCCTTTTATAGAAAGCTAACACAGTGTGAGCCTCGTAATAATTGTTTCCAACTTCTTTGTTTTATCGAACTTGAGGTTTGGTTCGAGATTATTTCCTCGGGGATGTAAACTTTTGTGATCGTTTTCTCCAACGTTTGTCTTGTTTTTATGTATATCTAACCGTTCCGGCCCGCTTTGGTGGGCGAATTTTGAAAGGAAGGAATGTTGAAATTCGTAAAATAAGCAGCCATAAACCATCCTACTAATATTATAAATGTGAAAGTTTGTATGTCTGGATGAATGTTTGTACTTCTTTAACGCAAAAACTACTGAATAGATTTTGATGAAACATTACAATAATATAGTTTACACACCAGAATAGCCTATGTGTTACATAGGCTATAATTTATAAAAATATTGTTGCTATATTATATTAACCCGAAAAATGAAAAGACTTTTTCGCATTTATATGGCAAAACAACGTTTGCCGGGTCAGCTAGTCTAGGATAAATTTTGCATCGAATGGTGGTAGTTTCATGGCGAAACGATCAGTGGTTTAGAGCCTCAAACAAAGACCATTTTCATTATATATAGATGAGATTTTAATCTATCCGTTATTATGTATCTTGGTTATACTGTCTTTGTGGATTCCGTACCCGAGGGATATTCAACGGGAAGACTATTTCAGATCTTGCTGGTCGTCCGTATATTTGCCGTCGAGCTGAATCCCCCAGTTTGCTGAAATTGTGACAGAATGCGTAATTAAATTTGCGCTTTAAAAATAAATATGGCAGATTCAAAATTGAGAAAGATTTTACTATAAGCTATTCTTATATTGCGCGATGATACGGAACCCTCCGTAGGCAAGTCCGACTCGCGTCGTTTTTTTCTTTGTATTTTTTATAAATGTTTAACAGTAATGAACATACTCATCAATTAACGTTAAATTTTTATTTGATAATACTCTACTTTAGTGTTTCAATTCAATTTTAAAGTGAATAGCCCGAATATATTTATTTGTGGCAAAAACAAAGATACTAAAACTCTTTATACAATTCCATTTCTTATAAATTACTAAACTGATACAATAAATAGAAAATAATCTGTTTTAAATGATAACAAAATAATGGAACAACTGAATTCGGTCAGTTGACAGTTGACACATGCGTTAGACGACGGTAGTCCTGGTTAGAATATGAGGGCAAAAATATGATTTTTTGTCTATCATTGACGATTTGAAGGTAGATGTAACTTATATTCAAAGATTCCGCACAAAGATCTTTAAATACATACATACATACATGCGGTGAAAAAAATGTTTTTAATTTCTTTATTAATAGTCCAACGGCTACTTGATGTAAGGTGATAATTCCCGCCCATAACAACTCCTCTTCGGTTGAATCATCGTGCAATGAGAGATAAAAATAACTGAACATGTAAGTACAATACGAAATCAGATGGTATATTTAGTGAAAAATTCTTTCAACACCCAAACAACACACGAATAACATAACAAAATCCCAGGCATGGAAAAATGAGACATACTTCGGAATCGAACACGCTACCCGTAGCTCGATGGGCTTCTTCCCTCAAAAGTTTCAACCGCCAGGCTCATCAGAATCATTGGAAAATAATTGCATGTGATAATAACGAAATATGAAACAATTTTCTCAGCACAAAATAACATCGTTACTCATTGTTCTATTAACATAGATACGCCAAAGGGATCATTGACCTCCCAATAAACTTATTACAGTCAACGGTTCGTGCTGTCTATACAAGATAATCTATAGTTTATTGCAGTAGGTATATATGTACCGTTTTAACTTTATTGTTTTAAGTTATGAGGTTATGTTGCCAATCTGATATTAGGAGTGATCTTTTACAGATTTATATATAATACGGTGGGTAATAATAATATAACCAGTGGGAGGTTCCTTTGCACAGGAAGCCGGCTAGATTATCGATATCACAACGGCGCCTTTTTCTGCCGTGAACCAGTAATGTGTGAACGTTACTGTATTTCGGTCTGAAGGGCGCCGTTGCTAGTGAAATTACTGGGCAGATGAGTCTTAACATCTTATGTCTCAAGGTGACGAGCGCAATTGTAGTGCCGCTCAGAATTTTTGGGTTTTTCAAGAATCCTGAGCGGCACTGCATTGTAATGGGTAGGGCGTCGTGCTCTCCCCTTATCCCTGATCTCTTCCCTTATTTTCATAAAAATATACATATGTATATATATATATATATTAACTATACATAAAATTTATTATCACGACCTCTTGGCCCAGTTGTTAGTGACCCTGATTACTAAGCTGCGGGTGTCAATTTCGAATCCCGGAACGACAAAGGCTTATGTGATGAAAATGAGCAGAATTTATGCTTATGTTACTGACTGATTTATCAGCTTTGAACCTGAAGCTGGCCTTGCGGATTATTTTTTTAAGGGGGAAAGAGAAATAAATATTGAGTCGGCAATCACTGAAGAATTCATTATTCCTAAATCTGCAGTTTATGTAAACTAGTCCCGACATTGCGAGCATTTTGTCATTATAAGTCCTTAAATAAATATTTAAATATATCGAAGGCAAAGTTTGTTTAAACAAAGACACAAAAAATGTCAAGGTTACGTGCAAAATTGACGAAATCACGGAGCTCGACTTGTTTGAATAGTAACGCAATCGGAAGTGATTTGGCCTTTAAAGATCAAATATAAATATATATTAATATGCATAGCGCAATGTATGTATAAATAGAGTAGATACGTTAACTGCACGATTTGAATGTAATATGAAAAGTATGCATTTTTAGGGTTTTAATATGTCGGAATGAACACATTTGACTTTCTCTAAACCAGTTAGAAATGAGGAGACACGTAGGAGAACCAAAGTTATTGACATAGCCCAGATGTTTAGAATACGTAGATAGAAGACGTAGTGTTAGTAGGTCCCCCACAAGATGCACCGATGATCTGGTCAAGATCGCCGGAACACGTTGGATGAGGGCAGCGCTGGACCGATCGTCATGGCGATCTTGGGGGGAGGCTTCATTCCAGCCGCCGAAATCCACCTTCGCACGACACGCCACAAGTTAGGGTATCATCCCCACCATCTGGATGTGTGGCGGTCATCCACAGTGCGGTTTTCAAGGAGCTTTCTTCCACGTACTACAAAGCTGTGGAATGAACTTCCTTGTGCGGTGTTTCCGGGACGATACGACATGGGTACCTTCAAAAAAAGCGCGTACACCTCCTGTGATTCCTCTGGTGTTGAAAGAGATTGTGGGCGGCGGTGATCACTTGGTGGTCACAGGTGACCCGTACGCTCGTTGGTCCTCCTATTCCATAGAAAAAAAAGGCTTTTGTACAGCAGTGGATTCCGTCTTCCGACTGAAATTATGATGATGAACCCATTGGCAGTGATTATCTTATAGCAATAATTTAAATACAGTTTCTTGCGTCGTTTCATCTCTCTCAGACTGCCATTTGTTTCTGAAGCGCTGGTAGTGTATGAATTATCGTCAAAAAGAATTCTGAACGAATTATGTTTGTTAATTTTTTTGAAGGGAAAACTTGTTTAGCCGCGTTGGGCACTCTGTCGTAGGGGAAAATCTTATGGGTTCTCGTCACCGAGTTGCCCATAACTGGCGCACGCAATAAACAAATAATTTTTGGATGGGTTAAATCTAGTGAGTCCGCGTCACCGAAATGCTTACAGCAGTATATCTGTAGCTATACAGCTGACGTATTGTACAACAAATGAATTTTTCACTACTATCGGTAATCTCTACAACTGCCAATTTGTATACTCTAGTTTTTATGCTCTAGGCTCAATAGACTTGATCCACAAAGCTAGGGATCCCACGTTCGAATCCTAGTAACAGATACGAAAGTTTCAGATGTTTTTAATTAATTATTAGAGCCCGTAATTGAGGCTTTTTTGTTTTGCTTCAATAGTTTTTGTGGAAGTGCGTGTCCCACATAGATGTTGAACAATCGTCTATTACATACAATGAAACAGTTACTATCGAGAGTTATCTTTTGACAGGTAATTTATTGAAAAGCTCCGAAGCAAATTCACGAAGCTAAGTAGGACGGCTGACCGCATTCTGAGATCTCATTTCACGAGTTCGCCCGGCGGTTGACGGCTCTGGCCCGATTTACTTATTTCCTACAACCTCAATTTGCCTTAGCTCTAGAATTGTCTAAATTCGCTAAACTACAGTTCGCCAAGAAATAATCATTCCATAACTAATAATTTTAAAGATACCATACAGTTTTCACTCAGATGTAATAAAATATAAGGTTGCCCTAATATTTTATTTTAAGACTAATAGTGATACCATTCGACGACAGATTGAAACTGATAAAAAATTACATGTCAGCAAATTTGTATTATATGAGGTATTGGTATGAGCTTAGTTTCAAACATTCATATTTAGGGTTCGAATCCCGGTAGGTGCCAGCATTTATATGATGAATATGGATGTTTGTTTCCGAGTCTTGGATGTTTAAATGTATTTATGTATGTTTAAGTAAGTATATTGTATTAAATATATCATTGTCTTGTAACCCATAACACAGGCTATAGATGGTTAGCTTGGGGCAAGATAATTTGTGTAAAAAGTGTGTCAATATTATTATTATTATATTAAATTATAACGGAGGACAGTTATTGGCTGTATATATAGCTGAAAGCAAAAATCAATCGCCGGAATGGGTTGCATTGCTTTTGATGAATTGGCCAAAGAATGTAAATAAAATTCGAAGCATTGATTAGAAAATAACTGCATTTTTTTCGGCAAATCGGGACATTACCCTACAGTAACGCTTACAAGCTAAGGGATAGTTATTGCAAATTAATTCATAAATACGTGCTTGCCCAAAGTTTTAAAAAAGGGTTGTGTGGTTTTATGAAACCACGGTAAAAGTAAAACTTTTTTTCACATTACAGACATTTAACTAAAAATTTTTGGAAGAATATTCCAATAAGGTTATAAAAATCGCTTTATCAATCTTAATTTTATGTATGGAAATAATAAAAACAAACAAAATAGCGTGGACCACTGGCACAAATTAGTAATAGTCTATACACTACACGGTCAGCTGCTGCAAACTATAGTTTCGGGCGGCGCCTATAGGCGCCGCCCGACCGTCACGCGACATGCAGCACACAGACGAAAAAGTTTGAGACGATGTAAAAAAGTTTCACTATAAAAATGATTGCAAAGAACATGCTCATCCCTCATAACGACAACGCCTCCTCACACGTCTTTAAGGTAATGAATGAGTTATTAAAAACCTCAAAAAAAAACTATAATCCTAAAATCGTTTCACCTGCTACATCTAATTCATAACCTCACTTTAAATAACCCGACAAGAACCCGACAGTTGTAAATAGTAATCATGTATTTCCTGCTATTTCCTATTCATTTTTGGTGTTTGCAAACGACCCGCAATTCTTGTGTAACGAACCGATTTTTAACAACTAAACAAACCGACTTTAAAGTTGTTTCATTCTTGTATTGTTTTACAAAACATTTTAGATGATATCTAATGTAATACTATTAGTTATTTTTAGAATCAATATGCGAAAAATTTTAAATGGTGTAAAATGTTCACACTATTATTTAGTGATTAAGTTATTGTAACACTGTAAGTTTTCCAAATAAAATAAAATAAAAATACTATACTTTAAACTAAACCATCATTTCTTTTTATTTTCTATATATAGGCCGGTAACATACATAAGTGTTCACAGAAAGAAATTGAGACGATATAACGGTTATGTGCAAAATTTGACTTTTGCGTATATCGGTATATCTTTTTTAATGCAAATTTAAGCGATAAAATATGTATTTTCTTTTTATGTCAATTAAATCACCGATTTATGAAACAAATAGTGTTGTTATGTGATAAATATAATAAAACATGAAAATTATTATTGTTTGCACTCGATTGATAATATTTTCATCCACTGCCAGACAAAGGCATCCCCGTTGGGACTGGTAGGTATGACTGCCGGCTGGTATGATTATTGACTACGTAATTAATTGCTGAAGACAATCATATTACCAATTAATTTTCGGTTTTTGAATTCTGTAAAGTTTTTGAATATGTTCATTTATTCGACGTTGATTCGATTTGTTAGGAGTTATACATATAAGATTTTTTTTTTATGAAAATAAGAGACGAGACGAGCAGGACGTTCAGCTGCAGGTAATTGTTATGCCCTCCCCATAACAGTGCGGTGCCGCTCAAGATTATTGAAAAACCCAAAAATTCTGAGCGGCACTACAATGGCGCTCGTCGACGCTTTGTCGGGAGTGTTTTTTTATGAAGATAACGTTCAGATTGATATGCCCTGCCCATTTCGTAATGCAGTGCCGCTCAAGATTATTAAAAAACCCAAAAATTCAGTCCCTCATTCCAGTCACATTGAGACATAAGATGTCAAGTCTCGTTTGCCCAGTAATTTCACTAGCTAAAGCGCCCTTCAGACCGAAACACAGTAATGCTTACACATTACCGATTCACGGCACAAAAAGGCGCCGTTGTCGTACCCATAATCTAGCCGGCATCCGGTGCAAAAAATCCTCCCACTGGTGGTTCCTCTTCACGATTATGGGCCGCGATGATCACACGACAACCAATGACCAGTATTATAATTCCTCGTATTCCGTAAAATAAATAAATATTTATAAAGCGACAGTCTATATATATAAATCACCAATTTGACTTTATCAATTAAAACGCTGACAGTGATTGAATTATTTTTAATTGCAAGTCATATGAAATAAAAAACTTTAAAATATTCCAATGAATGATAAGATAATAAAAATATGTGACGCCCACGACCCAACAAGTGCAAAGCAACAAATAAAGAAGCCTGTGTCTAATTTAATTTAATGTATTTCTAGGGACTAAGAGGACAAATTTCTCCACATTTCATTTATTTTATATCTAGCTGACAGACCCGACAGATGTTGTTCTGTACATAATAAATAAAATACTGTTTTTATGAATCTGTCAATAATATTTCAAAACATCAAGAATTATTTCGTAAAATATGCTCCCTGATGTTATAATGAAATTGTTTCACAGCAGAACTGTCAAAACGTGCGTCAATAAATTCTCTCATTGAAAAATATGTCAATACAAAACAAATATTGAAAATAAAAATAATTATGGGTCCCAAATCGAAATAAAAACTATCCTATCACTCAAGTTGGACTGAACTGCACTCCATGAAGTAATCCCCATTAAAATCCGTTCATTAGTTTTAGTCCATCGCGGAAAATCAACGTGACACGTAATTTATATATATATTAAGAAGGTATATATATCTTAATAATTTCATTCATAGTGCTCTTCTGCATACACATAATATATACTTTAACAATACCAAATCTTCCTTCATTCTTATTCCACTGATTTATACAAAGATGCTGAACTGGTTTTTTTTGTCTATTTATGTGAATAATATATTTTTATGGATAAATTAGTATAATATGGTGTTCTCGTGACTTTTATAAATTATTAGCTGACCCGACGTTGCTTTGTTCATAATAAAAAATCTCTTGTGGGTGGAATAACGTAAAAGACATATAATTTATCAAAATTAATTCCTGTAGAATTCTTTTTGATGTCATTTCTAATATACTAGATACTACTCCGCTTCGGAAACAAATGGCGCTCTGAGAGAGAAGAAGCGGCGCAAGAAACTCTTCCAGCTCTTTTTTCGCTCTTTTTAATAAAAATATATACAATGTTGTACTGTCATTGCTATTGCTATAAAATAATCACAATCTAGTCGCAGGCTGTCCCATCAATTAGATATTCAGCTGTGGAATAGTAGGATTTACGACACAGACATTTTTTAATAAAAAAAAAACGTAAAATCCGTTCGACGAAAGGAATATTCGTACCAAATTTCAAGAGTCTACGCCTTATGATACCAGAGATATCGGGATGAGTCAATATATAGGTGGGAATCTCTAATATATGTATTATAGATAAGTATTGTCAACTACTAAGTACTAAAGTACCAATTACAGGAATAATAATGCGACCCAGTGCATTACATATCCAGTAATACGATTTATATCCCGATTTAGCATTATGACGTCACTTATTGCGTCATCAGTCGCCACCCCTCTTTCATCGCAGCAAAATGTTAAACTCAGGCCCTCGAAATGAAATGATATATCCCTCTTAACAACAGAGGCTATTTTAGAAGGAGCCTGAAATATAATGTTTGTTTGAAATAATCTTATTTGGCTGAAGTTAAGATTACCGCTCAAGATCATTTATTGTTTACGATATGTGGTGATAATTACATGGCGAATCGCGATTATGTTCTAATCATTAACTAACCAATGAGGATGCAGCACACCGCGCCCGCTCACCTCATTTGTTTGACTGGATTGCTTACATTGTCAATATATAAACCGTATGAGAAATCTCGAGGTTATAAGATCGATGGAGCGAGTTCTCTCCTATTTTTTTTTTATGAAAATAAGGGACAAGACGAGCAGGACGTTCAGCTGATGGTAATTGATACGCCCTGCCCATAACAATGCAGTGCCGCTCAGGATTCTTGAAAAATCCCAAAAATTCTGAATGGCACTACAACTGCGCTCGTCACCTTGACACATACGATGTTAAGTCTCATTTATTAAGTAATTTAATTAGCTACGGCGCCCTTTAGACCGAAACACATTACTGCTTCACGGCCGAAATAGGCGCCGTTGTGGTACCCATAATCTAGCCGGCATCCTGTGCAAAGGAGCCTCCCACTGGCTCCCTATTGCGTGCACTGTAGGGTCACTGGTTATTACTTCCAATTTTTCACCGTGAGATGACCGGCACAATCTCAGTGGAGCTTTTAGATTTTCAAGAATCCTGGGCGGTAGGTACTTAAATATAACGGTATCACATACCATCGGGTAAAAGTCTGTATCGTCTCGTTACTTCGTTTCACAAATGTCAGAAAAAACATGATGGCGCGTAACCTAAAATCGTCACGACACTGCTATAAAATTTCTCTCATAAGTCGATAAAGAAGTTTCACTCCAATAAACAGTATTATTGATCTAAAACAGAATGTAATATTCTAATTTATAAATCTCTAAAGCATTGTTCCTACAAATAACAGGAGTGACAGCTGTGGCCAGACAGAGTTATTTATAATTATTAAATCGTTGAGATGCCAAGTGATCGATCAGCACGCTCTCACCCAATTAGCTCGCACTACAAACATAGCTTGCTTATGTTAACAAACCGACAAGCTGCTTGCTCCAACGGCGTTAGTAGACTTTAGAACTGTGTGGGTCGAAGCAGGAGGGAGCCTAATAGTAAGCATTTCCCACAGGATATTTGTAGCGTTATTCATAATATGAGCTCGCATAGAAATTGCTCGCGCATCTTTTATGAAGATAAGAAAAGTTCTTTGCAGCCGTCAACCAGTGGGAGGCTCCTATGCGCAGGATGCCGGCTAGATTATGGGTACCACGACGGCGCCTATTTCTACCGTGAAGCAGTATTGTGTAAACAATATCGTTTTTCGGTTTGACGGACGCCGTAGCTAGTGAAATTACTGGGCAAATGAGACCTTGACCATGAGGTCCTTGTCCGAATGTAGAAGAATATCGAGTTAGTGAGAACCATCAAACAGCGTTATATTGCGTACTTTGATCATATCTATACTACGCAACGATAGGTACCGCCTGCTGCAAACTATTTTGATGGGGAAAATTGTTGGAAGAAGTAAGAAGTCTTGGCTCAGAAATATAAGGGAGTGGACTGGCATCAAGACAGTCCAAGAACTATTCCGCTTAGCCATGAACAAGGAGAATTTTGAAAAGCTGACTGCTGACCTCCAGAAATAGAACGCGAAGAAGAAGAAGATTCATAATATTATGGTAAAATCAAATTGTGCCGGTGTGCTTACAGACATATTTACATCTTTTGTTTAAGGATGACAGTTGTAGTACGAAATAATCGGGGTCCTATGGCGTGTGAACTATGCCTACCCATTATTGTATCTGTTGTAACCGGATCACCCGCATCAGACGGGCCCTCTGTTCGTTCTGTCACTTTTACCCATAAAAAATACTAATTTATTAAAAAAGATAATGGATCAACTTTTCACAGCATGCTTCAAATACTGATTGCACATTTCGGTATCGGTTTCCATTCCCCAGTAGTAGCTGACGTATTCGTTTTTAATGACTAACTGGTCGAGGAATTCTGATGCATTGCATGTTTTAGTTTATCAATGAATTACCACAATGCTTCTTCTTCTTCTTTAGCCGTTCTCAACCTCTAAAGTGTAGGCCTCCTTCAGCTTATGCCATCTTTTCCGGTCTTGAGCAGTTTCCAACCACTTTGTTCCTGCCAGTCTTTTGATATCGTCGTACCAACGCATCTGCGGTCTTCCTCTCGGGCGTTTCTCACCCCACGGTCTCCATTCTATCACTGCCTTGCACCACGAGCCATGCGGGCGACATGGCCAGCCCACTCCCATTTCAATTTCGCAACACGTGCACATTGCTTATCACCCAGTTAATCCCACTTATCACCAAGTAATCTCCATCCTCGTCGAACAAGCTAACCAAAAGAAATACTAGGACTAGTAACAGTAAACAAGGGTAATCTATAAATTGCTACCAAGTTAATTGGACTATATTATTGCCGATGTGCATCCGCTGTTTATATCGAGCCTTTGTAACTCAGACGAATTATTGCAAATAATTGGTTGTAAAATCATGTTTTATTTTTATTTTGGCGTTGTTTGCTTGTGTGTTTATTTTTCGAAATATAAGAGATACTCAATATACTTCGGATCTTTGTAATCACACAAGAATATAAAATTAAGGAAAGTTGTGACAATGGTCATTTAGTGTCGACCGAGTATCGGCTTATAACAGCTAACTTTAGCTTCATCTTAAGCATGTTCAAAGTTAATTTAAAATTGTTTGCAAAACGAGAAATCTCGTCCATTTACAGCTAAAACCCAATTGATTTACATGCACGTTCACCGCAGCTCTACAAATATAATCTGTTCCACTCTATGTACCACTTTACATTATCTATGGTAGCGAAGGGGCCAACCCTTCGTTCGTTCAAGGTCATAGGGGTGAGCTGTGCCGTTGACGATACAATTAACTTTATTTATATTCCATTCGCCATTTTAAAATGCACCGACAATGTATTGCTTTATTTATGTGTGGAAAGATTTTCAATGACGATTAAAGCGCTTTATTGTTATTTGATGTATTTATGAATTTAATGACTTGTATTAATATTGAATTCACATCATCGAGGCCTTGTAAATAAAAGTATTTGCGAATACCGATGAAGGTAAGATAGGTAAGAAAAAAAGTATACCTATATATTCCTGCATACATGAACTTGGTCAAACATTTGATGAAATTGCGTCTATAATGGAAGGTTTTATGAGTTATGGTTGTTTTACTAACAAATATGTACTCAAATTAAAAGCATTTAATAGTGATTATTATTTTGACATTATACTTATTTCTTTTTTTTTATGTAACTGTAAATATTTACTTACTTTTGGTAACTAGGTGAATCCAATTAGGTAATGAGTTTTTATTGCCTTTTCATAAAATATATTTATTTAATGAAATAAACCTAGATACGTACAAGTTCTTAACATTTAGAAATACCGGTAAACTTATTGAATAATCCACAAAGCTTTCATCTGAATAGCTAAAACTAATTATCAACTAAAAGTCCGTGTCGACCGCTTTATCCCAACAACTCTAAAGTCCAAACTATGTGTATGCTGCGGGCATATTGTCGGATCTCAACGAATGATCGCATCGTCCCTCGCGTCGACCAGTTAGCGCTCTAACGACATAAAGTATCATCGACAAATCATAAGAAATCAATAACGTATTACCCTAATTGAAAGTTACTCCTAGGGGCCCTCAACATATTAACAATAAACATAAAAGGCATAAAAGGCATTTATTTTCTCAAAATTGATTCCTTTAGAATTCTTTTTGATGTCATTTCTTATACTACTAGATACTTCTACCGCTTCGGAAACAAATGGCGCTCTGAGAGAGAAGAAGCGGCGCAAGAAACTCTCCCAGCATTCTTTTTTTTGCGCTCTTTTCAATAAAAATATACAATATTGTACAGTCATTTCTATCGCTATAAAATAATCACAATCTAGTTCCAGGCTGTCCGATCATTTAGATATTCAGAAATGGAGTAATAGGATTTACGACAGAGCCATTTTTTTATAAAACATTTAAATTTATTTATAGATAATGCCTGAAAAGTGTCTGGGACTTTATTGTAGAAGTGTATACATTTCCCTTAAAGCTATAATGTATCTTATGAAGCCTACTAGAATTAGCTACAAGCAATCCCTTATTTCTAGTGTTATAATAATGAAAATCACTATTAAGAGCAAAAAGGTGACGATTTTTGTGAACATATATTAAATTTTCATAAATGTACTGACAATGAACAGTCATAATATTTATTTCTATAAATTTTTCTTTGAGAGACTGTCTATAACCAAGCTGATATATAGCACGAACAGCTCTCTTTTGCAGTGCAAACACTATATCAATGTCAGCAGCATGACCCCATAGTAATATACCGTACGTCATTATGCTGTAAAAATAACTAAAGTACACTAATCTAGCGGTCGCAACATTCGTGTACTCTCTAATCTTTCTAACTGCATATGCCGCAGAGCTGAGTCTATCTGCTAGATGGGTAATATGTGGACCGCACTGAAGCTTTTTATCTAACGTGATACCCAAGATGACCGTAGTGTCCACAAGTTCCAATCTCTGGTCATTTAGAAGTACGTTGGTTTGTACCTCCGCTGTGTTTGGTGTAATGAACCGTAAACACTTTGTTTTTTTACTGTTTAAGTGCAGATTATTCGTCTCAAACCAACGCACTATCTTTGAGAGTGCATTGCTTACCTCATCAATATCCGCACGTCGCTTCACTTTAAAAATAAGTGAAGTATCATCAGCAAACAATACAATCTCATGGCTATCATCTACCACAAACAGTAGATCGTTAATATATATAAGAAACAAGAAAGGACCGAGAGAGAACCCTGTGGAACACCTATTCCCACAGGTTTACCCGAAGACCGTTTGCCATTACATTTACATCGACTATCTGAACTCTTTCGCTTAAATATGATTTTAACAGATTTAGGGCTCTATTTTTCACTCCATAATGCTTTAGTTTTAGGAGTAATGTTTAATGGTGGACGCAGTCAAATGCTTTTGACAAATCACAAAAAATGCCCAATGCATCCTGTGACTCTTCCCAGGCGTCAAAGATGTGCTCAATGAGTCTAGTACCCGCATTAATTGTTGATGATAAATAACACAATAATAACATTGAATGATGTGTTCATTATATAAGAATTGTACCTATCATCAATTCATGATAATGTTCATGATCCAAATAAAAAAACATAAATTTAGTAAACCAAAAAAGTATTGTTCACGTTGTCCAATAGATGACCTCACTTTTTTAGCTTCAGCATGTAGATCCAGCTGATTTTATTTGGACACTTGTTTGTCACAGATAAAAAAGTATAAACATATCTATAATATTCGCTTTATCACATATTAAATATCCATTGCCGGAGTATGATTAAAATAAAACGATAAGAGTGTAGCCACTTAGTTTGCCATTTGACCATTCTTGTGAAATGTCTGCAGCATCACATGAACGAGCTGGCTGAGATAAGACAGAATTTGGAATAAAGTGCTATAATTATGTTACGGTAAAATCTGGTGAGTCAATAAATTATTATCAGTTTTTTTTCACACAGGAGGCTCCTTTTCACAGAATGCCGGCTAGATTATGGGTACCACAACGACGTCTTTTTTTGCCTCGAAGCAGTAATGTGTAAATATTATTGTGTTTCGGTCTGAAAGGCGCCGTGGCTAGTGAAATTACTGGGCAAATGAGACTTAACATCTTATGTTTCAAGGTGACGAGCGCAATTATTGTAGTGCCAATCAGAATTTTCGGGTTCAGCACTGCATTCTAATGGGCAGGGCGTATCAATTACCATCAGCTGATCGTCCTGCTCATCTGGTCCCTTATTTACATTGAAAAAATGAATTTTACTTATTTGTATAGTCCAAAAAGATAATATATTGCTAATATTTAGTTTGCTGGTAGTCAAAAATGAAGTTTTTATAACGTGGATTGTGTGTGTGTCCGCAGCTTAACTTGAGCAAGCCGCTGCCCGCCGCTCGTAACGACCGACACTGGTATGCAGATGTAGTGGAGTTCGCTGTCGTAGTTGACTTTTAATAAAGTTCTCCGTCAATTGAGATGGATAGAAGCTGTTTGTATTTGTACTTTCTACTATCCTATTATTATACAAGCTGTATTATCAACTCAATTCACAGAGAACTTTATTGAAAGTTTATCTACTGCATCCATGCTCATATATATATATGTATATAATATAATCCAAATAATTAGTCATCTAAAAGTGTGGGAGGCTCCTTTGCACAGGAAGCCGGATAGATTATGGGTACCACAATGGCGCCTATTTCTGCCGTGAAGCAGTAATGTGTAAACATTACTGTTTTTCGGTCTGAAGGGCGCCGTAGCTAGTGAAATTACTGGTCAAATGAGACAACACCTTATGTCTCAGAATTTTTGGGTTTTCAATAATCCTGAGCGGCACTGCATTGTAATGGGTAGGGCGTAGTAATTACCTTCAGCTGAACGTCCTACTCGTCTCGTCCCTTATTTTCATATAAAAAAGAGTGTATTTTTTGTATGGAATAGGAGGACAAACGAGCGTACCTGTTGTTAAGTGATCACCGCCGCCCACATTCTCTTGCAACACCAGAGGAATCACAAGAGCGTTGCCGGCCTTTAAGGAAGGTGTATGAAGAAGGTTGACTGCACAATTCTATAGAGTGAATATAAATGAGAAATAAACTTAGAGAAAGGGCCCGCTGATCTGTGTGCGCCTGCCCTTTCAGGTCTGATAATTATCTTTTTTTTTTTTTAATCTTTTAAAACATCAATGGTTTCCCGGAGTTTTTTACACGTATATTTGTTGTATAGTAATGACTTCGGCGTTGGTAATTACTAACTATTATCAGGTGTTTGGCCTCGTTTTAATAAAAACAGTTACATAGGCTTGCCTACTGCTCAAAATAACCGGAAGATAAAAACTGTCATTTATTTGTTAAATGTATCTTCAGTTAACGGGATCGAATCCGATAAATGTAATTTTTATGTGGATTAATTGCTTTGTTTTAGAAAAAGTACGTTAACATTATATAGGTAAGAACTGGACATTATGTCGTTCTTTAACCTTTTCTCTTAGTAAATCGAAAGAAATAAAACTTGTAAATTAAATTTAAATAACTAATCACTACTTTTATTATGCTGTATTTTTTTTTAAGTTTATTATGCTGTTTTATATTTTATGCTTATTATTGCACACATGTATTACAAGATAAATAATGTCTCGCCTTTTTCAATATTACAGAATAAACTGATGCAAAGATAATTTATTTCTTAACAAATTATAAATTCCCGGAATATTCGTCTGAGCAAAAGATACACAATGAACTAGGATGTTGGCATTTTGTTTGTCATTTGGCGTAGGTGAAGCTTACCTTTACAACGAATAAGTATCGCTTTCATATACTTACGCATATTATATTCGTTTAACTATCTAACTTGAAAAAAAATGTTTTTTATTTTGTCTTAACGAGAATTCGGTAAATTTAAAAAGTATTAATTCTCGTATAATAGACAAACGTAACTACTTGTACAGAAATTCCTAATAAGGAATCAAATCTGACCGCTAACACTGATCTTACAACGCATACTATCATACTTACTGTAATGATCGCAAGATAAAATATATATATATATTGTAATTAGTAATTATTATGACGGGTACTCACGATATATACTTTATTAATTTGATGCCGATATTTCGATCCAATTGCATGAATCGTGGTCGCGGCGGAACTGCGGAGGCGGCTAGAAACTCTTGACACATTGACATTTGACACTAAGGGACTACGCGCACTTTTTCAGCTCTTTTCAGCTTATGTCCATAGAAAACAACAATTTTGTATGGAGACGTGTACGCGTCGATTCAGCTTTCCGCGTCCATTCTGCTTTCGCGGCAAACCAGCATAAAATGAGGATAAATGTGTTTTTATTATGCGAATGCTATAGAGAGCGTTCGGCGCTGTTCGTCGTCGAATGCCGTGGAACAGCACTTTACAGGGATGGTTCGCGACTCAGAATCGACGCGTACACGTCTCCATACAAACAGTTGTTTAGTATGGACAAAAGCTGAATAGAGCTGAATAAGTGTGCGTAGTCCCTTAAAGCTATTATTTTGATTCTTACGACGCCGTACGCGGCTGATAGAAGCTGAGCTGTATAAGTGTGACCAAAATCGTTCAGCGAAACGCGAATGGAGCTGAATAAGTGCGCGTAGTCCCTAATAGTACATCAATCTGTCCACGTAGCGTCTAATTCTTTTGGGTCTTTGATTCTCTAATTCACGACACACACTACTAACGACGTCTATACTTTCAGGTCTTTTTATTGCATTTGTACTGCAAAGTGAGACCATGGGATTCCATGTTTGCGCTAGTCTAAAACCATCCTCCCTATTAAAATTGTTTGGATGCTTTTTAATTGCAACAGCTTTCCTAACAAGCCATGGTATTGGTTTTATATATCGTGAGTACCCGTCATAATAATTACACTGTAAAAGTTCGGCAATGATAAAAGTTTAAAAATATATGTAAATAGATTTATCTACACCCATGCTTTAAATCCTCTATTAAAGATTCTAAAACAGTTAGTTTATTGCCAACATTAAAACACCCAATGTCCTAATAACCATTACATCATCCAAGCTAGTGTGGTAATGAAATTCAGTACAACATTATATCATCCGTTTTCATAATATCACTCATTCGGATGATATTATGGTTACTAGGACTGGCTTTTTTAATGTTAGCAGTAAGCGAACTGTTTCAGAATATTTTATAGAGGACTCTTACTATGGGTGGCGGTAGTCTTGTATGCAACTGTTGATATTTAGGTATTAAAACACTAATGTGAAACCCACATTCGTGTTTTAATACCCCTTATCACATAACAGTTGCATAAAAAAACTATTACAAAACGCATGTACCATAAACAATATTAGTGTAACTACCTCCTTATTACTCGGTCCATTAATATTTAATCTGTGCTCGCAGCTCTACATTATCTCTGCGAATGAAAAGCCGAGGGTAATGCACGCGAACGACAAAAAGCTAAAAAACGGCGAGTCTAGGCGAGCGTCGACCTCGCGAACACGATCTTTGACTCCCAAATCCTAGAGCAGCCGTGAATGAAAAAACCAAATAGTTATGAAAAAAGTTGTTGCGATGACCGCGTCATCCTTCTTTATACCTGTTTCAAATCTTTATGTGCGTCTCAAATATTATCTTTGAATTATGTAATTAACTCTTGTTATTTGTGGTTAAATTTAAATATGTTTGTTTTTTATATAAATGATTTGAGTTTTCTTTAGTGTTAATTCCGCCAACATTTGTCTTCGAGTCTCGTGCCAGATTTTGGCGAGACAACACGTCCTGAGGATGCCTCGTGTAGAGGCGAAACACGTGTCGAATTGTTTAAAGACAAATATTGGCGGAATTAACACTAAAGAAAACTCAAATCATTTATTTAATTATGGATTTCCACAAAGTAACGCCTACTTCAATAATTTTTTTTTATTTATTTTTTATTATTTTAAGCGATTTATTTCAGACACATTACAGTATTATAACAAAGACGATGTAAATACTACGTAATAAGAGGCGAGACTGCCTAAGTTAAAATTGAAATTTATTTAGCATGCAACGTGCATAATTTGACATAAGTTTTTGATATTCGTAGTAAGTATCGCGATTGGCCACGAAGTATAATCCGGCTAAGTTTGAAAGCGAACAGTTGCTTAAAACGTAGTGGATTTCGGCTATCTACATTTTTTACAAGATTATAGCCGTCATCTGTCAATCTGTCAATGACTGCCGATTTCATACAATCGAGTGAATCGCTTTTTTCTTAGAAAGTTCCGCTAGGCTGTATTATAAAGTGACGATGTATATAATGTTAAAACATCTAACATACTTTTGTTTGCTACCTTGAGCAAGTTTAAAACCGTTTTGAACTGTAATTATTAGATTAGCCATTATATGATAAGCTATTGTAAATTGTAGCATATAGTTAACTAGTTATTGTAAATAGTTTTATTAATTTTTATCATTTATTACACGCCTTATAACCAGTTTTAAATTACAGCCTGTAAACAGATACAAGAGTTAGTCAAATACGTTAATAAAATCATATAATAGATTACTATAAGAACTTATAGAAGAGGTTTACTATAAGTATTTAAACTTAGATATTCAGCTGTAGGATTTACGATCGACGATTTACTTTATTATAAAAGTTTACTCTTAAAGCTATTATGTACCTTATGAAGCCTACTAGAATTAATAACAAGCAATCCCTTATTTCTATTGTTATAATAATTAAAATCACTATTAAGAGTAAATAAATATATTATAATAAAAATATTTTTTTAATTTACTCAAACGTTTGCAGTCCTCGGCAAAATATAGTCAAAATATAACACTAAAGCTACTTCGAAATCAATTGTCATGGAAAAATATGGATTACGTCATAGCTGCGGTCGATGACTGCCTGCAAAATAAAGGCCAGATGCCACTATAGCGACGATGTCCCTACACTAAGAGATATAAACATTACTTTAATAATAAAAGGATGAAATTTTTTAATGTAAAGTAAATAGTAAGAATCAAGTAAAAGATCATTATAGACATAATACTCGATGTTTATATAAAAACATAAAATTATTATAAAATTGTACAATTATGATAGATAAATCACGGACTAGTAAAAAAAGAAGCGACGTGATATTAGCAAATGAAGCACCTTTATGCTAGTGTAAGTGCGGTTACGGGGTATACCAGTTACACAATTTTTTCTCCCTTAGATAATCATATATCCACAAATACTTTTATATTATTGTTTTAACACTTTTTCACAACGCACAACGGCATTTTTAAAATATTTTATTGCGACGCAAACTGATCTGTTACAGACGATGGCAAATCCTATAATGGCGGCCGATCGGCTTGTATTAGTGTGTGTGCGTGAGGCTATGTATTAACACGTTTCACGGCTTGTTTTGGTGCTTCACTGTTATGTAAGGTGACACGGAGTCCGTATTTTTTTTACTCGACCGTGAGATAAATAATTAGATTCTAGCATCTTGAGTATCAAATAACATTGTCCCGTGAAATATTATTGCTACCCACGCTTGTTGTTTTCTGTAAATGTCCACAGAGTTGAGATGTACTTATAGAAAATAATGAGTGCATTTATTTTTCTCTATAGAAACCTGCATTCATATATCCTACAAGTTCCGAAACTGCGCTTTTAAGAAAACTTAGTGAAACTGTTCATACATACAAAAACTTAACAAATTATATTCTAGAACCTTCCTCGAGAACCACGTTATCCATTAGTGAAAAAAGAATGAAAATCGGTGCTGTAGTTTTCGAGTTTATCGCGTACAGAACAGACTGGTGTATCCGATACACAAGGTAACTAAGTAGGTACTACTCGTAAAATCAGCATTTTGGATGGGGCTTCATCACCAAATGCAGAAATCATCCGGTCAACACACTGTTTTTGTGTTAAACCACTTCGAAAGTCATAATAAATCATCGCTCTAGAATTTTCTCAAGTCAATTTCATTTTCTCAACGACTAAACAAGTTTGAAAAGACCTTGTGACAAGACCGAGAATCTTTTTTAATTTTTTAAATAAATAAATGGTATTCGATTTTTAAAACCAAGGAGTTTTCAATTAAAAAGATTTTAATATGACAGGAACAGTGGAAATATTCCATTCCCGATACTTTTAGTGCAGCCCTCGTAAAATCAGCATTGCATTGTTGTGACTAGCAAAGGCCAGAGGAATATGTTAGGACTGTTGCTGATGAAGGCCCGTTATCTATTCGACACCTGTAAATGCATAAAAAGGCATTTATTTTCTCAAAATTGATTCCTTTACAATTCTTGTTGATGTCATTTGTAATATACTAGATACTACTACCGCTCCGAAAACAAATGGCGCTCTGAGAGAGAATTCTTTTTTTGCGGTCTTTTTAATTAAGTATATAATATTAATACTGTTATTGCTATTGCTTTAAAATAATCCAATTCTAGTCCCAGGCTGTCCGATCACTTAGATATTCAGCTGTGGAGTAAGTAGTAGGATTTACGACTGAGCCATTTTTTTATAAAACATTTAAAATTATTTATAGATAATGCCTGTTGTAGGATGCTAAATTGTATTATGAATTAAGAGGCACAAACAATCGATAAGTGACCTGTTTGTTTAACCGAACCGTTTACAAACGAGTCCATGGTGTGATAGAAGGTCTAGCAAAATACTAGCGGCCTTACAAATAAACTTGGTATAAAGTTGTAACTGATGATAAACAAAGAAAATGCAAAATGTTTACAATATCGTTGACAACACTGTCAATACAATGATAATTCTGAAGTTTTCCTAATGACAAGCTGCCTTGCAAATAAACGCGGGAAACGTTATACGCCCGAACAAACCATTCGTAAGCAAAATGTCTATTTGTAAACATTTTACATATTCTTGGTTTATGATTAGTTGTAACTTTATATTTTATTTGTAAGGCCGAAGATATTTTAGTTCGAGTTGATATTAACTTCGATTCAATTTATTTCATTCAGTATTATCCACGTGTTTGAACTGGTTCGAACTGGTTTGATTACAGTATCCATCGTGAACACAGAATGGAATAGCATATATTTTTAATAAAAACGCCGAACTCTCTATTTGATTCGAACCAATGGAGCGGGCTGCTTCTGCCACATAATCTGTATTGATATTTTATTTAGTTGAACTTCAATCAAAGAGTTTATTGAAATTGTTACGAATATAAATATAGCCATTCACACTCACTTGGAGAATTTTTACTGTATATAATTAATAGTTTTAACTTATTTTTGAATAAAACACTTTTTAAAGCATTAAAACGCGTGTTATTGTAACTGTGTTTACATTAGATTTTGCGTAAAAGTTACATATTTATTATAATTTTAGTTAACCCGACGTTTCAGTCCCCCTAAAAATGAGATCTGAAAAGGTCTTGAAACGTCGGCTTAGCTAAAATTACACGCGTTTTAATCCTTTCAAAATTGTTTTATTTAAATGTGTAACACTCGCGTTAATCAAAGAAAATTAACTAGTTTTTTCAAGTCCTTGTATAGTATATCTCAGGAAAAAGCTAACCACAGAGTATTATCTGCCAGTTGGCCAGATATTTAATGTGATAATTGACTAAACAGAGGCCGACTGTATTGAATGTTATAAATATTACCACACACATTCCAAGCTTTCAATTAGGGCTTACTTACGACACGAAATAATTTGAAACGGTCAGATTATGTTGATACATGCTGTGTGTAGACTACTTGAGCTCACAAATATTTATTCTTAAAACAGATGAGTGTCGTTGAGTGCCAGCGCTCAATGAACGGAATGGAAAGTGAGATTCCAGTTATATCTTTGACGACGTTGTTTGAGACAATTTGTTTTGAAGTTATGTTTTTTATCCTATTTTTGTCTTGTTTTATTTTGCAGTCAGTGTAATTTATCGATCCTAAGTGACGAAACCACTTTAACATTGCTTTTTTCTTTAACTATTACTAGTTTTATATATGTGGTACATTTTTGTATTTTGAGTAATATGATCATCAGTGATAGGTGTCACCTATGGGCATTGAATACAAATAACAATAAAAGTAATGATGAAGTCTATGAAAAGCTAAGCTTTTCTCGTTCTTACTACCTATTGGGACCAATAACATAGGTACTAAATGATTTATCAAATTATTTACAACTTATTGTATATATGGCATTATGAAATACGACATGTTTCAGTATGACAGTTGTGTGTTGGTAGGTACTTTGAGCATAATTCAATGTACCTATTTTTCGAAATTTTGCAATAATGGGAAGTAATAATAATGGTTCTATAAGGGTCATGTAGACAACTCCGTAACATATTTTGCATGTCAATTGACGAAACATATTGGATTATAAATATCTATACTAATATTATAAAGCTGCAGTTGTTGTTGTTTGTTTGAACGCGCTAATCTCTGGTACTACTGGTCCGATTTGAATGATTCTTTCAGTGTTGGGTAGTCCATTTATCGAGAAAGGCTATAGGCTGTTTTTTTTTTCAAAATTAGGTATCCGTAATAAAATTGCTATTTTGTAACACAAGGTGTAAAATCGAAAACCTATTTTTGCGTGCGCTGCAAAAACTATTGACAATAGAACAAAATGATGTACAGGCTATAATATAAGCAATATTTTATTACTTATAAAACTATCGCGTGAATTATACTTTATATGGCAAAACAACGTTTGCCGGGTCAGCTAGTTAATTATATAATGTAAACATCTGAAGTACAATGTTTCTTGCAAATAAAAGAATTTCATTTCATTTCAATTGTAAATCTAAACTTAAATACGGTTTAGGAGTAGTTCAGTGAAAATCACAATATTTTTTTGTCGTAATACCGCATTTACACGAATAAATCATATATCTACAATATTCTATCCGAAATTATCACATCCCGTTATGTCTCCGAGAACATTTTTTTTTATAAGGGACGAGACGAGCAGGACGTTCAACTGATGGTAATTGATACGCCCTACCCATTACAATAAAGTCCCGCTCGGGATTATTGAAAACCCCAAAAATACTGAGCGGCACTACAACTGCGCTCGTCACCTTGAGATATAAGATGTCAAGTCTTATTTGCCCAGAAATTTAACTAGCTACGGCGCCCTTCAGCCCGAAACATAATAATGCTTACACATTACTGCTTCACAGCAGAAATAGTCTTGTGCTACCCATAATCTATTCGGCATCCGGTGCTAAAGAGCCTCCCACTGGTAATGATGAAGTCTATGAAAATTAAGAAAATAACATTTTCTCATAAAATTTCTGTAACCGATACTGTACTATACCAATAGGCACCAATTGTGAATCTAAACTAAAAACCGTTTTAGGAGGAGTTCAGTGAAAATCATAATATTTTTTTATCGTATTGCCGCTTTTACACGAACAAATCAAAAATCAACAATATTCTATCCGAACTTATCACATCCCGTTATGCCTCCGAGAACATCTCCAGTTACATGAAAATCAAACAGCACAAGAAAGGCACGTCGCGGATAATATTTCAGTGGAGAATATGATAAATAGCTAAGCGTTTACGTACACAAGAATATTTGCTTAGTTTCAAAGTTTGCATATCAAACATAATGTTTGCAGATGTTTTGCACAAATGTGTGCAGAAAACCGTGTAGAGGAGGTTAGAGGTTTATTGATATTATGGTGTAATAAATACTTATCGTAAATACGGATTAAATATCAATTGTTGAGGTTCTTGCTTCATAAGCAGGCAGATAATGATAGTAATATTTCAAAACATCAAGAATTATTTCGTAAAAAATGCTCCCTGTTGTTATAATGAAATTGTTTCACAGCGGAACTGTCAAACCGTGCGTCACTAAATTCTCTCATAGAAAATGTGTCCATACAAAACAAATATTGAAAATAAAAATAATTATGGGTCCCAAATCGAAATAAAAACTATCCTTTCTCTCAAGTTGGACCAAACTGCACTCCATGGAGTAATCCCCATTTAAATTCGTTCATTAGTTTAGGAGTCCATCGCGGACAAACAACGTGTCACGTAATTTATTTATATATAGATAAGAAAATTAATTCATTATTATACTTTTAAAAATACGAGGAATATATATTGACATCGTAAATGATACTACATATTATGGATTACATGAATTCTTGTGGTTCAAATTATTATTTTTTATTATTCATTGAATTTAAATCACTTATTGGAACTGAAAATCTACCAATTTTTCGGACAAGATAATATGCCTCAGTTCTAGGAAGAACAGGCGCAAGAAACACGGAGGGACTTATTATGAAGAGTTATAGAACTTAACTACGAGTACATAAACCTTTTACAACATTCAAACAATTTTATTGGTTATTGTGCATTTTAGTTAGTGGACTAGGAAAATTGACAAAGTTAATCGAAACGTGCAATCCGAAATTCAATATCCACATATTATTTTGAACGTTTCGAACACTCAAATGCTATTATAAAATTGAAATGCTATCATCGAGAATCGAACTTATACTAAATCATATTTGACCGATTCCAAAAATAACAAATAATTAGAATTAGATTAATTAATTAGATTGTATAAAAATACGCAATTATTTTTATACTTTTTAGTGCACATTATATCTATTGTTTTGGAATAGTGTTTTTGAAGTGGGTTGTTTTTTTTTTAATTTTTTTTATTAAATTTTCGTACGCCGGATCTTCTCTCTCAGAGCGCCATTTGTTTCCTTAGCGGTAGTAGTGTCTAGCATATAAGAAATGACGTTAAAATAATTGTAAAGGAATCAATTTCGAGAAAATAAATGCCGTTTTGAATTTTATCGCCCTATGGTTGCGACAACATGACAGAAGTGGCTCTCTCATTCAATAAGCACAGAATTGAATTCAATAAATATCTTCTTAAGAAGTTTTCAGAGTCAGCCACGCACACTAAATGTATGCTATTTGAAAACATTTTATTTGATTATTTTTAGAATTCATTATTTATTTTTGTTATATAGCTGCAATATTCATACTGTTAAAATTTCAGTTTTTGTGGTTTAGGAGGTACATTCCGCTGATGAACCCGTTTGATTATCCTTTATTTTATATATTATGCAAATACTGTATAAAATTCATGGTTAAGAAAATATTCTATTTTGTAACAGGCTCAAAACCATAAACAAACCAGCTAATTAACTTCCTTATTTTTACGATTTAAATAACAATAAACTGTATACCTTTTCGCAAACCTGGCGACTATTATCGTAAAGATTAATCTAAGAGTCATTAAAATAAGTTTGTTACGTAAATTAATCAATCTGAAGTCGACGCAGTAATTGTTAAAATGAGATATTAGGGCGGTCGCATACGGGTGTTGAGGCGGCCGGCGATCGGTGTACGATAATCTAGCTTTGTAGCTAAAGAGCTAGTTACTGAAATCTTTTATGTTTATGTTTTGTTTTTGAAGTAAAACTTCTTTAGAATCATTGTGATTTGAAACTTGATGACACGAAAAAGCGAGACGATAGAGACAAAAATAAGTAAATGTATTGGATTCAGCCGGCGAGAGAATGAGATAGGAAGCATTAAACAGTATTTTGGTACCAGGCGATCATAGTTGAAGAAGAGATTGTCTTATAGAGAGTATAGCTTAATTATTTTGAAGCCAAAATTTTTGAATTTCACTTCTACCACGTGTGATTTTTTTTTTGTCTTTTTTAATTTTATTTTAATAGGAGAAAGGTTTTCACATCCTTGCTTTCTATTGGAAAATTCATACTTATGCCTTCGTTGAGAACCGGTGCACGACACTAATTTTTTTATTGCACAACTGAGAGCAACTAAGCTTACATGATACGTGTTTATTGTATGATAGTGAATCATTTCTTTCGGTCGACGATGTATTAATTTATTACAGAGACGCTAAATATGAAACAAAAAGCATTGTTGGTAAAAGTTGAACTAGTAAAGTTGAAATTTCCAGATTCAATTGCTATCATTGATCCGAGATACATATTTTAAATTATTTCCTGCAATTGACATTAGACTAACTGAGATAGTTGTAGTGCTCGCTTTTTTCAGTCAATTTATGGTCATGACATATTGGTATTTTAAATTGACATTCGTATGACTCATACAGATAAGTGTTTTCTATATTAAACTTAGAAAATATGAAGTAGCAATCTTGACTTGCTACTTCATTCAGGATTAGTAGAAATATGACATAAAATCTGTATAGGTATCATTTTAAATAAGACACTTTTTGACACTAATTTTTATAGTTTAATGCCACTTTAGACGATTAATCTGGGGGCATGTCAGGGTCCCTGCCAAGTCGAGCAGAAACAAGCGGCACGGCCGTACTATCTCGAAGCAGTTCAGGCCATTTTCGACTCCCTATAATTATTGTGAATAAAACTAGAAGCCTGAATTAACTAAGATAAAATATTTTTAATATGGTCACTATAATATGTTGCTTTGTTAGCTAATTACGTAATAAGTTAATACAGAAGGACCCTTAAGTAGGAAATGAATTAATCCACCGACTTGTTATTATTACATGGATCTCACAACTTTTACGGTAGAAGAACTGAGTTGCGAGACTTGGTTTTTTTACAAGTAATGTTTTGATGGCTTCAATTTAATCAATGCTAAATATAAAGATGATGGTGGATAAAATTGTCTGAGAAACGATAATAGCTCTTCGACTATAGCGATATCATACATGGTGCTTTTTACGGTGCGTTGCCGCGTGCGTATTTCACGCTCGGTGTCGCTAATTGAACGTTTAGCGATTACCGCTAATCGACATCTCACTCTGTTTAGATATCGTTAACGAAACGTTAGAACGTAAAAATACATTTTAAACAATTTGTTATGTTTTTAAAGTGATAACCCTCACTTCTGGTATTACTGCACAAATAAAATTTTAAAACAAAATTTTATGAATAATGCGGGACTCGAACCAACGACCCCTCGCGTTCCGTGCGAGTGCTCTCCCAACTGAGCTAACCGTTCGAGTGACGTATCGTCATAAAATCTTGTATGCTTTGTTCAACTCTCAGGTTGTGGTTTCATCTACAGGATCTACTTTACAGTTGATAACCTGCTCAACCCCAATATTTGCATATTAGGAAATTGATTTGAGATGTCGCTCTTGGTAATCTACACAAATTAGTTTTTTTAAGGTAAAAAGATAACCCTTACTTCTGGAATTAATACACAAATAAAATTTGAAACGCACGGAACGCGAGTGGTCGGGGATTCCAGTCCCGCATCGTTCATAAAATTTTGTTTTCAAATTTTATTTGTGTATTATATTTTAACTCAAATTATGTTTTACATGAACTCTGGGAAATTGTAAAAGTCTTTGAAGAAATTGTAAAATACTTATATATTGCTGTCGAAGTAAATAAATGAAACAGGTAATGAAAAATAAATAAATATCATAATTGGCATAAAGTATCTGTTTAGTTTTACCCGAACGTGCATAAGACACTCGTGGATCCTTGCATTAGGCGCGATAAGATGTATCATGTATCATTTTTGTAAATACTTATTGAGAATTTTAAGAAGAATACTTTTTAGTTTGGTTTTCTTTAAAGCATGTTATTTCGTTTTTTTTAACTATTATTTTATCTACATAAAATATCAGGTGTTTTTACTTGAAATCATTAAGAAACAATATTGTAGAGAAGAGAATCTGCCATACGACCTCGTCAACTCAATTCAGTCTGCTCGTATTAAAAAGTTTGCAGTCAAAAGTTCATGTATATGTATTATTAACATGAAAAGGAAATTAACTAACAACACACTACCTCAAACTACTTTGAGTTTGATTTCTTAATATCGCTTAGGGAGATATAAATTAATTCAAAATCCAAAAAAAAAGGCATTAAAGACATTTATTTTCTCAAAATTGATTCCTTTAGATTTATTTTTGATGTCATTTCTAACACTACCACCGCGTCGGAAACAAATGGCGCTCTGAGAGAGAAGCAAGAAGCGGCTTAGCTGTTGATATAGAAACGTGAATGGAAATTTTTGACAATTAACTTTTTTGCAGTTTACGTTTTTGGCTGAAATTATTGCCTTTCATTGAAAGAACTGCTCTGAATCGAATACAAAATATAATAAAAACCACGACAAAAACATCCGTAGCTAATTAAATGTATTGATTTCAAATGATATCAAAAGTATGGCACCTACGGGTCCATATTGGCTCACCTAAAGTTATTTACCCCGAAATTGTTCTTCCTAACTATTTGTAATCCGAATGATCATTCTTCCTAAAAATTTTCATCCTAAAGTTTTCATTCATACTATTTGTAGTGCTACCGGCGATGCTGATGTTTCCTAAAATTGTAATTATTAACATCATTAATGTAAATATATTTAAACTCCTACTGTTTTTTATCATAATGCTTTTATCCCTAAACATACTCACCATAATATTTTCACGCATACTCAGAAAGAATTGTAATAAAATATTGTGTAATAAAAAATTAGAATTTTTTTTTATATCATAACCTCAAAATGTTCAAAAATGAATAAATAAAATTTAAATGACACAATTTAGTTAGTTTTATTAATTACTTAAAATCGGTATATTACTTTGAGTCTTCTAGATTCTGTTTTCTGAAATATTACTATATATAATGGGTGGGGTTTTTATCGGAGTTGAAATTTTAGGTGAACTTTGGCGCACCCGGTACCTTCACTCAGTGGTAGAAGGAACAAAATAATTTATAGACATATCTCAGTACACAGATGGATCCTTTATACGGTCTGAGCTCTGTAAAAAGTAGAGAGGCTTTTAGCCAGGTGTGAAACAAAGTAAATTATTGTACGTCGCGAAATTCGTACGTACCTTATAGTGAAATTAGTTTAGGTCTTCAGAATGAGTCAGATCATACATAACAATTTATTTATTTATTTAAGATGTACCAACAATAACTCAACATTAACAATTGATTTGCACTTACATACTTATTCTAGATTGGTTATTCTAATTACGTGCATTCAGCATTTTAATTATGAAAAAATTAAGTAACTTAGTAATAAATCTTAATTCTAGAAACTATACAATGTAAATAATTATAAAGTGGTAAGTGTGGAATTATAAAAAATAAAAGTAAGTCATTAACAATCTAATAAAAACTATTATCTACCGTGGTCGTTATTTTTTTTTAAAACTTTATTTCTAAATGACATAAACGTGTCGTGAAAAATGTCAACGTCATTATTGTTGATATCATTGAATGTTGTATATATTCTATTATAAGGACCGTATTGTTTCACATTCGTTCTATATACAGATATCACTATGTATGTGTTCCTGTCAAAGCACGGGTTGTCAATTTTTATTGTATCTTTTAGATATTATTAAATGCCTTACTTTTTACACAATTAATGAAATAAAAATGTTATTATTATTCAAAAGTGTTGAATATAATATTATGAGTTTTTTATTTTCAACTTCACTATGTTCGGATGCAAAAAATACATGTTGTGAGATTATTAAAAACGTAGAAAAATAATATACTACATGTGTGTACATTAATAATTGAAATGTATTTTGTAATATTAAAATTAAGCTTACAAAAATAAAAAACAGTATTAATATTTTGATGCTGCTTAATCCGGGTAGATTTTAACGGGACGTTCACCGATAGGTCATTATATTAATATTAAAATTAGGAAAATGAAAGCCTCTGAAATTTTAAACAAAATCAACTACGTAGCCATTGTCGCGGGCGACACGTCGAATTATTCAAAAGAATTGTCAAAAAAAGTTTATGTGGTTACTATAACATAAATTAATTTCTCAACGATACCACAGAATGGGAATGGAGCGACCGCTCTCAGGCTAATAAATAATAAATTTGACTGTAACAAAATTTTATAAAAGAAGCCCGTTTAGTTGCTTGCGTCTGTTCTTCTCGGGTCTGAGGCATACATTTCCGAATGGTTGGTAACTGGTAGTACTTTCAATAAGTGATTTCATATCCTATTTTGAACAAAATATTTAAATTTTGAATTTATTATCATCCAAATACTTGGAACTCATTTGTACAATATCTTTAAGATAGTCATAATGTTTCGAGTCCATTATACCACTATTACCGATAAGGAATTGATGGTAATTCCTCGTATTGCACTCATTTTGCATATCTACAATCTACGTTTCAATTGTGTAAATAAAAAATATGCAAATATGCTACCTTTAACAACGACTCAATGACGTGGCTATCAAAGATCTCTTTGATCTGTTGGCCTCTAAAACTTCCTAGATTTTTACAAAGTTTATTTGGCGTGTATCCGTTTTGTATTCTTTCATTTAAGATGAACGGTAAGTGCATTCGAGATCTGATAATAAACTTATTTTTGAAATGAGCATATTTTTTTCAGTAAAATTTTTCCATGTGATAATAAAAATGAGATGAGTTATCTGACATTAATGTTGATGAAGTGGAACTCAGGATTGTGACATTCATAATGTTAACACGAGGAACAAACATAAACTTGTTATGCCTACTACTCGGTTGGGTCGAGTTAGTAAGTCTTTTGTTGGGCGATGTATATGCTTCTACAATATGATCCCAGATAATGTACAAAACAAATGTGTTACGAAATTTAAAAGAATTGTTAAAAAACGTTTGTGTGGGAAAGGTTATTATAGCATAAACGATTTTCTTAATGACACAACGGACTGGGAATAAAGCGAATACCCTCAGGCTCTTTAATTATAAATGTTTATTGTACGATATCACATTGTAATCCATATTTTATATTAAAAAAAAGCCCGCTTAGTTTCTTGCGCCCATTCTTCTCAGGTCTGAGGCAGTCTCTTTTGAATGGGTGGTAGTTTATGACGTTCAATAAGTGATTTTAAATCCTATTTTGAATAAAAATATTTGAATTTGAATTTGAAATGAAAACTCAAAGATCTGAGGGAGCATTGCGATTGCGCTTGCCTCTTCGAAGCTGAAAAATATATGTTTCAGAAACCCAATGAATTAACTAGCTACTACGATCTAAAGTTATCAGATTTTTATATATCAATTTAACACTGCTATTATTGGTAATCGATCTAAAACTACTTACTACCTAACTAAAAATATGTACTTGGTAAAAAGTTCTTAGTGCTGTGGGTGATATTAACGATTCAAGTTTCTTAAGTCTTTATAAATAAAAGTATCATCATTAAATCGGCAATCGCATTTCAAATATGAAGGTAGATACTATTAATTACTTGATTAAATATTTATTTGGATGATTAAGAAAAAATGTACAAAATGATACTTTTACCAAGGTCGTAGATTTCTCACGCGATAGTCTAACAATGAACCGGTAAACAGAAGCCACATCAAAAATAGTGCCCTCGGTAGCAAGGTGTGTGCAAGTCTCAAGGCAAACCGCCTTTATGGTCGGGAGTTGGGACGCATTTTGTAACGCAAATTGCGGTTTTTTACCCGACTAGGCGTGCAAGTGTGATTTATGAGAGGATCACGTTTATAAATAACACTTCTTGCTATAAGAGGATAATGTTAATTTGATTTAATTATTCATTACTAGTTGACCCGACAGACGTTGTTCTGTATATAATAAATAAAATAATGTTTTTTATTAATTTGTCAATAATATTTCATAAAATCAAGAATTATTTCGTAAACTATGCACCCTGTTGTTGTAAAGAAATTGTTTCACAGCAGAACTGTCACACCGTGCGTCAATAAATTCTCTCATAGAAAATAATATGTCCAGACAAAACAAATATCGGACAAGGGGGGACACATCAAAGGAAAAACAAAATTGTTGTTTTTATTCCGAACACTTTCATACTTTTAAACCTTCCCTGGACTTCCACAAATAATTCAAGACCAAAATTAGCCAAATTGGTCCAGCCGTTCTCGAGTTTTAGCGAGACTAACGAACAGCAATTCATTTATATATATATAGATTTTACAAAAACAAATATAATGAAATTAAAGTATACATAGCATTATTTTCTTTGATTAACGCGAGTGATACACATTTAAATAAAATACTTTTTAAATGATTAAAACGCGTGTAATTGTAACTGTTTTTACATTAGATTTTGCGTAGGACTACAGTCCCCTTGAAAATGATATCTGGAAAGGTCTTGAAATGTCGGGTTAACTAAAATAATAATAAAAATGTTACTTTTACGCAAAATCAGTAAAAAATTAATGTGAAAACAGATACAATAACACGCGTTTTGATCATTTAAAAGGTGTTTTATTTGAATTTTAGCAGCATTGATTTAAAGCGTTAATCTTAGATAAAAAATTGCTTAATTTTATTACTAGGCCAATTGATGAGGAAGGTGAAAGGCTGTTTTACATCTAGATTTGACCCCGAGGAGCGGAGCAACATTCCATTTAAATTCTGTAGGTTAAAGAGAATCGAGGTCTGGAGACAGGCTGGCCAGCAGATAATATAATTGTTTCTTTTAACCGTGGAAATCGGGAGTATGTATACCTTATACAAGTGGACATTTAACACTAATGGAATGTACTTAAAATACTTTTTATGAATTTTGAATACAGTTTTGTTTCTTTTTAAGATTATCAGAATGTTTTCTTTCAATAAATTTTCCTATCATCAGTATTTACAGTACTTTTAGCCATCAAGTGGCGCAAAAAAATTCCAGGCTGTATATATTATGTAGGTTACTAGATATGGTCTTTAAATTTCTGTATGACGTGGTATGATATGGTACCTATGCTTTTATATTTCTTTATAAGAAGAAGACGTTCACCTACTGGTAAGTGATACGTCCCGCCCATTACAATGTAGTGCCGCTCAGGATTGTTTGTTGAACCCAAAGTTCGGAGCATAGTCAGAGTTATACCATTGCAGATCACAAAATGTTAGGAACATTTTCTAAAGCCTTGACTAACAAAACTTTCTTATTACAAAGTAAGTTAAATATCAGAGCCGTCCAGTATAGAAACACTTTTAATTGGCTCATAATTATATTAATCGAATAAATAATGTTAATGATGTGAGATGACGGTCGAAGTTGAGTTATCTTTCATTTATAATGATTTGCTTTATCAGCTTTATAAAATTATAGTTGTATTTATAACTGGTAATTTATGTGTTAAGATTATTTTGTCGCATATATTTCTATTAAATTTTTTTTGGATATTTTTGAACTTAATAACCTTATATTATACTAGCTGACCCGGCAAACGTTGTTTTGCCATATAAAGTATAATTCACGCGATAGTTTTATAAGTAATAATAAGTAAGTAATTATAGCCTGTACATCATTTTGTTCTATTGTCAATAGTTTTTGCAGCGCACGCAAAAATAGGTTTTCGATTTTACACCTTGTGTTACAAAATAGCAATTTTATTACGGATCCCTAATTTTGAAAAAAAAACATAGCCTATAGCCTTCCTCGATAAATGGACTACCCAACACTGAAAGAATCATTCAAATCGGACCAGTAGTACCAGAGATTAGCGCATTCAAACAAACAAACAAACACTGCAGCTTTATAATATTAGTATAGATTTAAGTGTTAACCGCCTTTTTTAATTGGTATTTAGACGGCATTTTTGATCTATTTAAGTATGTGTGAGTCGTGGCGGATGTATTAGTGGAATTTATTTAAAAACTTACATATGTACATATTTATAACGTTTTAGCTTACAAAAAACGAATCTAGTAAACGCATTTATTTAACGGTTTAAGAATTTTCAAATCACTTTATTTATTTATTTATATTATTAAAACAAAAAACAAATATCATTTATACATATAAATAAAATTGGAGTGTCTGTTTGTAATATTGAAATAACCGTTTTTTACTACATGTATATGAATATATATACGGTATATACACTAAAATAATATTTTTTACAATATTTTTCTGTCTGTTTGTTCCGGTTAATCTCTGAAATGGCTGGACAGATTTTGACGGGACTTTTATTGGCAGGTAGCTAATGTAATAAGGAGTAAAAAAAAACTTTTATTTTAGAAAAATTAAGTAATGTTGCAATATCCAAGAAACGGTCTAACTCTAAAAATAATTTATATGGCAAAACAACGTTTGCCGGGTCAGCTAGTATCTAATATAATTATTTCACAAGAATATATAATAAAGTTCATAAAAAATATAGCCTTCTTCAAGTTATAGGTACTTTAGAAGTTGTATCATTGGTTGTTGTAACACTGGTTCTTGTATTGTTATATCTTACAAATGCACCGCGACGGCACCTGCCATATATAATGTGCACTTTATAATCTGTGGCCATTCTTATATGTTATTTTGGTTTCAACCGAAGATTATGTGATGATATGTACATCATTAAATGACACAATGAGACAGACGTTATTCTGTAGATAATAATAAAAACTGTTTTATAGGTATTTGCCAGTTATATTTCAAAACATCAAGAATTATTTCGTAAAAATGCTCCCTGTTGTTATAATGAAATTGTTTCACATCAGAACTGTCAAACCGTGCGTCACTAAATTCTCTCATAGAAAATATGTCCGTACAAAACAAATGAATGAAAATAAAAATAATTATGGGTCGCAAATCGAAATAAAAACTATCCTATCTCTCAAGTTGGACCGAACTGCACTCCATGGAGTAATCCCCATTAAAATCCGTTCATTAGTTTAGGAGTCCATCGCGGACAAACAATGTGTCACGTAATTTATATATATTAAGATTTCAGTTCTTATTTTATTTAGTGGCTTAATTTAATTGAATAGCGTGTCATTTTCGCCTATAATTGAGGCATCACTTACCATATTATGAATGTTATTGTTTTTGTATTGTAATTTATTTTTTTCATTTATTGTTCAAAACAAACCATATAATAAAATTTCTATCTAAATAGTACCATGAAAATCCGTAACCAAATCTTTTGACTGTGATTGAGTGACAGAGGTTCATTCTCTTTGTTTAGTGAATTTAAAACCTATATTTTTAGTATATGGGCAAAAATAAAACGAAGTAAGTAAGCCTTTTAAATAGTTAAAAAAATAAATGGTTTGGTTTTGTAGCAGAAGCGTAATGCACATCTAAATTGGTGCTAAAAATATCCACGTAACAAAACACTATTTAGCGCAGTAGTCAGTACTCCAGGCCAGTGCCTTGTCGGCTTCCTCGTCGCGCCGTTTGCGACGCAATAACGGTACTGTTGCTCACTAGCGCCACCATTGATTGAACTGTAACTACGAGTTTGTTTCAAAGTTGCATGGAAATTTCCGTAAATGTACCAAAAATAGCATATGTTTATTGTAATATGCACATTTTTATGTTATGTTTGAACTACAGAATGAATTAAACCAATATGAATAGTATTAATAGGTATACTATTTATTATTAATGTGTTTGTTGCATCATTTTACATTCTACATATTATATTCTAATTGAAATGATTTGTAAATCGATGTAAATGTAGATCTTGATATAAAAGAGTGGCAGTGAGTTTCTTGCTACTTCTTCTCATTAGCTTAACCCTTTACGAAGCAGCGGTAGATTCAATAAGAAAAATTTTTTTTTTTTTTGACAATCATAAGTGTCCTTTCCGTGACCTACGTGAATAAACTGATTTTGATTTGATTTGATTTGAACAATCCACAAATAGAGGTTTTTTAGATATGATAGAGCGACATCTCAATTCAAGTCCCTATGCGAGATATATGCAAAGGCCATGGACTAACTAACTAATTATTTTAGCGGCAAAAAACATTTAGCAATAATAATATTTATATTTGTTTACATACATTCAAACCCACACAATGTAAAACTAACAACAGACACTGTCAGACGTTAAGCATTCATTATGTTAACTTCACAAGTTAAAGCAAAACAGTAAAAATCAGTTCTCCATAAACTTTTCAAAATTTCAAAATACATAGTTTTTTTTTAAATGAAAATAAGGCACGAGACAAGCAGAACGTTCAGCTGATGGTAATTGATACGCCATACCCATCACAACGCAGTGCCGCTTAGGATTCTTGAAAAACCCCAAAACTTCTGAGCTGCACTACAATTGCATTCCTCACCTTGAGACATAAGATGTTAAGTCTCATTTGCCCAGTAATTTCAATAGCTACGGCGCCCTTCAGACCGAAACACAATAATGTTTACACATTACTGCTTCACGGCAGAAATAGGCGCCGTTGTGGTACCCATAGTGTCCACCTAATCACTATATTAACAACTTCAAGATTAAACGATCTTTATTTCCCCCACAGCTCGCATCCATAAAACAAAATTATTTTACAAGATGGTGACAAGCCTTTGAACATAGCTGACAAGGCAAAAGAGATAAAATTTATTTTCAAACTAAAATAACACTTACGTCAAACTGTTTGATATTCCCAGCATTATTAAAATGGCGGGCGATATTTGTGGGCTCGTGGACTACGCAAGGAAACGGGAACAATATCCGTGATTTAGGTCACTGACGAACTTGTTTGTTCTAACAAGAGCGTCACATTACGTAGCCATATTAGCAGAAGTGTAAACCTAAATTGGATTTATATTTTTATCGTTATTGCGGTTCTTTAAGCGTGTTAGAAACGACCAATTAATGACTTGTAACATTTAATTTAATAATAATAATTAAATTGTTTATTTGGTTCAAAAATATTGAAATCTTATAACTAATAACAATATAATGGACATTATAGAACCAAAATGGTTTCTAATCAGCATTATGTTGGGAATTTTACTTCTCAACGCTGGTATTCTCTAGACACCGAGACTTCGAGAGTTAAATATTTTAATATATTATTATTATTATATATTTATAATCCCCCAAGTCTTCTGCTACCATAAACTTTGGCAATGAAAATAAAATTATAAATATCGATACACAAAAAAATAAAAATAAATTTTTTATCCGTTAGTAACTAATACACTTTTCAATTTAAGGAACATAATAATAACATAACATCAAATCATAATATTAAAACATCGGTAAGTCATTTTTATTTAAATATTAAAGATAAAGTCATTTAATACGATTCCGCGATTAACATAATTACCGAAAAGATGGCTTCGTCGTGCTTTCGTGCTATTTCAAACATTATTATTAAGGATTCAAAAGAGTAAAGTCAAAGTCAAATAAACTTTATTCATTTTTTTTTTTTGACGATTTTGAGTCCTCAGTACAAATATTGGTTTTAAATTACAGAATCTTACCATAATTTCCACGTATATAGTCTACTCATCACGATATCTCTGGAACCATAAGGCTTAGAGACTTGAAATTTGTGAGAGAGTGGAGGTCAGCTAAGAAGGGAATTTACGAAATTCCGCAAGAGTTTTTTTTATTATACTTAAACAGAACAACGTCTGTCGGGGCAGCTAGTAATATATAAAGGACATACAAGAAACTCAACGGCCACTCTTTTCAATCAAATAGAGTATTTTACAATTGCTATAATACTCGTACGCATAACAAATTACTTTGATTGCACCTTAGTGCTGCATCCAATATATGAATCGTGTTTAAATAATACAAATTGTTTCATAAAAAGTAATAAAGAATAAACTGTGTAAATATATATTATCGTATATTGGATGCATCAACCTTAAGAGCTTGAATTCATTGTTTGTGTAAGGATGCTTCGTGAACATGATGGCCGTGATTACTGTCATAATTAGTAATTGCATCCTACAGTAAGACTGCCTAAAGGAAATAAAATTATTTTCACTCAATATTAAAATCCACAATTTTTTGAATTGTATGTTACTCTAACTACTTACCGGGCGATAGGAATCATATATGGTTTATCCATATCACAGAATACCTTTATTTATTTATGGTGTATGTGGATGATGCAGCTACTGTAACTTTTGTATTAATTTACATTTACTTTTTTGACTTACTCGTGTAAGGCATTGACTATTTGACGTTTGAGTGTGTCTATTGCATCATTTTACATTTTACATGTTATATTGTAATTTGAAATTTCTAAATCGATGTACTTAAATGTAAATCTTGATATAAAAGAGTGGCAATGAGTTTCTTGCTACTTCTTCTCATTAGCTCAACCCTTTACGAAGTAGCAGTAGATTCAATAAGAAAAAAAATTATTTTTTGACATTCATAAGTGTCATTTCCGTGACCTACGTGAATAAACTGATTTTGATTTATCAGAAGATGATATGAAGTTCTATCATGGCCGTTCAATAAGCCGTCTAGTGTAAATTGCACATTCGGTCTAAATTCGTTATATTCCTCGTAGTAAAAATATTCGATTTATTGCATGTCTTACATGGGGAGGATAAGCTTTTATCAAGTAAAACCCATACTCAACTCATGTACCTACATTTAAAATCCATTTTGTAAGGAATGCTAAAGTGCTGATACGGATGTTGGCAGTGTGACAGATGTACCAGGCCACTCAAAAAGTTTAGCAAAAAAAAAAAGGTTTTTTACATAGAAGCCCTGGTTAATTGTAGTTATTTAAAATATGTGGTTATTTACGAGTAAAACAAAAACCGTTCGAATTTCAAAAAATATACCTTCATATTTTTTGAGAGCTAAATTGAATAATTGTGCATATTGAACATTTTCGTACGATGATTTTATGATTTCAAATCTGGTCATAAACCAGAAGAATCATTTGATCGACTTCAAAGGGAAACTAATACTTAAACTTTAAAACCTAAATTTAAAAAAATATTTCACTTATTTTGTTATCTGTTATTATAATGCTTAAGTACAGATAACGTTCTACGCCACATAATATTGTCAAACCACACAGCGATATCAATGAGTGCTGGGTGTTCGGGAAGTACAGCTAGCATAAAACCACTCAATATTATCGTAGCCAAAAAATCTTTTGTTGAACTTTTTTTGTTTTTCCTGAGTAAAGTCTTTCTTGCGTTGACAAAGTGACATAAAACCACTGTTATGCATTAGAATACGCTATCGGCCGTTTTCAATAACCTATCTATCCTTAGTTTAACTTACCAGATGTACACACAAATCAAACAAATCTATCCTTTTACGCTTACTCACATTTCAATTACCTATCGACATAAAGTATTGGACTATAACTAAATTGGACATAACTATGGATAGATAATATCTTGTCACTAAACGTTGACAGCGATGTATCCGTAACTAACTATCCGTGAGGGATACGTTATTGAAAACGGCTGTATATCATGTAGGCGTACTCTAGAATCTATAACACTAATAGAATATGCTAAAATACTCTTTATTACACAATGTTTACTATACTAGTGCGTCATGAAATATTATGCAAACCCACTATCATAACCAAAACAGTCGACAATTTACTAATATGTTGGTAACCTCAATTACCCAAGCCACATTCGGACGTTTATGAATGCAGCCCCTAATGTCATAATGTCAATGTCTTGTTACAAATTGTTTTGAAAAGTGTGGCATGCTTCTTAAAAATCTTTTTTGGAAGTCCGTGCTCTTTATTTCCCTACTTTGAAATCAGATTTACCCTATTTTTTTTAATAAAAGCTGGCAACCCTAGTTACAGCCTCCGTTGTGAAAACTCAATATGATATTAAATCGATAGATAAGCACAGGTGATTAGCGGCCATTTTCAATAAGCTATCTATCCTTAGTTTAACTTACTTGGACTATAACTAATAATATAACTATATTGGACGTAACTATGGATAGATAAGGTCTTGTCATTCAACGGTGATAGCAATATATCCGTACCTAGAGAGATACATTATTGAAAACGGCCGTAGGCCGTACTACAACTAACAGTCTAAATAGTGTCTGCCAATGTTAATGTTAGCTGCCAGATACAACAATGTACACAGTATAGCCAAATGGTTTTAAGAAAAGGTTAAAAAGCAGTTAAAATAATTGTCACCCTTTTAAAAAATCGTATTAAAAGTGCAATTTGTTAATTGTAGTCGGATCGTTTAGTAAAGCAAAACTTTATAATATTATTGAAACGACCGTTTTATATGGCATTTATGTTTTATTTTTTGAATTATGCAAGGTATTACAAGTAAAGATAAAAAATCTCTGTAACATTAACATTTAATATAACCATTTATAATATAATATGTTTGAAACAATTAGCAATATTATTGTTTAACTTAAGAATTATTTCAGCTCGGAGACTATTAAAATGACTAAATAAATTAATATTTTTCTGTAAACACGAAAATAAATCTAGAAGTATTTTCTTAATCTTTATCATAATATTATGCATATAATAATTATGTACTTAGTAATATTAAGAAATGCTCTATGAACTTTTATTTTCTATGTAAGGTTAGAGTTAATTAATTTTGTTTGCATATTTAAATGTATTTTTAATCAGATCTATATATATATATATATAAGAGATTTCCATGTATATAGTCACTCATCACGATATCTCTGGAACCATTAGAGCTAAAGACTTGAAATTTGGTAGGAATATTCTTTTCACCGAGTAGAGGTCAGCTATGATTTCACGAAATTCCGCCCGCACGAGTTTTTTTTTTTAAATAAACAGAACAACGTCTGTCGGTTCAGCCAGTAGAATCTCGAGATAAGTTAATATAAACGATGCACTTCGATTATCTTATTGTTTTTCTTATTTATATCGTTCGACTCACCTTTTCTTTAACAAGTATTAACTGGATGTTGTAAACTAGAATCATTTTTAATTGTTGTTTTGTTAACTGTAGAAGCAGCTAGGAGTCGTTTCATAAAAGCTATAAGAATGATCAGGTGTCTACTCTCGAGTTCTGGCATACTGCATTATATTCGAATCAACCTTTTGACACAATCTCTCTTGTTCTTCTTTGCCTGCCTCTTGGTTAAAGCTAATGTAGTGATAGTAGAGGAAAGCAAATTAGATATCGCAAGTGATACTTTCTATATACATAAATATTTCAATCTAAATGTATATTATACTTACATCACTAAAAGACGAGTAAAATACAAAAAATAGAAGTCAGGGAAGCGAGTAAGGAGTGTCACGAGTGGAACCAATAATCTCTGGCTGGACGTATGTAAGAATTTGTGTACATTTGAGACGACGTGAAGCCAAAACGTTCATTGAACAGCACAATTTTTAAATACTGCATTTATTTGCATCGATTAAACAAGTATTAACATAATAAATAACAGTGAGAGTAGGCAGACCGAGTGACAAACGTAAAATCATGAAATCGAATAAATCAAATCAAAATCACATGTAGGTCACGGAAATGACACTTATGAAAGTCAAAAAAAATTTTTTTTTATTGAATCTACTGCCACTTCGTAAAGGGTTGAGCTAATGAAAAGTAGTAGAAACATGGACGACAATTAATTCCATTTTTCTATACATTTAGTATAGAAAAATATTCATTGAAGAGCAATAAAAGATAAAGTGAGCGAGGAGTTGCGCCGGTGAGGATGACCAGTTCAATTAGCTTGCCTTAAGCCAGCGGATACCAGATAAACATTAGATCGCTCTATTGATAGATGACGCCATATTGATACTGTCAAGACGGAAAACCGTAGACTGTGTCAAACTGTAGACTGTGCTTTGTGGAATGCGGCAACAGTGCTCTGTTGATATCGATGCGATAATTGATTGCTTTTCACTTCAATTTTTTTAATTTGTTTCAATAACAACAAATTTTAATTTATTTGTATTTATTTGTTTTTGAAGTCTTTTTAAATTTGTATAGATAAAAAGTGCACTAGTGTAAAGAAATATAACTTTTTTAGTTGAGGAAAATTTGTCTAATGTTAAGTGTGATTTGTTGTTTGAAAATGTACCGTATCTATTTCAGTGGCAGTATAGGCATTTATTTTCTCAAAATTAATTCCTTTACAATTCTTTTTGATATCATTTCTAATATACTAGACACTACTACCGCCTCAGAAACAAATGACGCTCTGAGAAGAAGCGACGCAAGAAACTCTTCCGGAATTTTTTAGCGCTCTTTTTTTATCAAATATAGAATATTGTACTGGCATTGCTATTGCTAGAAAATAATATAATGTAGTCCGAGGGTATCCGATGACTTAGATATTCAGCTGTGGAGTAGTAGGATTTACGATGGAGACATTTTTTAATACAACATTTATATATATTTATAGATAATGCCTGAACAGTGGCTGGGACTTTGTTATAAAAGTATATACATTAATTTTAATTAATGGGATAATTAATTACATTCGTGTTTATATTTTTAAAATTATCATTTAAACAACATGTTTTAACTTGCATTACTTGTAAATTTCTTTTATGTGATCATAGTGGAAAATAGCGCCTTAACGTCAAGCAAATTTAACTGTACATAATTAAGGTGGAATTGTTAAATTGAACGTTTAACAGTTATTTGTTACCAGCTCTTTTGATATATAAATATGATAATTGATTACTATTTGAATTATTGAAATGGTTAGAATTTTGTAACATTATTTGACTATACAGAAGTTGTATGAAAATATAATAGTATTAATGAATTTAAGACCGCATACAATTTAATAAAAAAGAATGTTACGCACGTAACAAGTTATTTTTCTTTCGCGTAACAAAACAAAAATCCTTAAAAAATATTCCTCGTGCTACTTTTCGTTTGTAGAAAAAATTGTTTTAAAGAAGGAATTAATTACAACCAATGAAAATATTATTATACCGCGTAATTTAGTTAAATTACGTGTATATTTTTATTAATTTATTTATTTTAAAACTTGTTTATATTTATATATTTTTTCGCTAGGCTGAAGAAGAGTGATAATTCGCCTGTATACTCCGATGTGTTTGACTTTTAATTTGAATAAAATCAAGCACTTGCTTAGATGAATGAAGAATAATCCGCCGGCAAAACAATCATCGCAGTTTTTGCAATTAGCTAATTAACAGTTTTTGTACATAAACATTGCAAGGGTGACAATTGTTAAACTAAAATTATGAGATGTTTCTCCTTGCTTGCAACTATTCTAGATAGTTTTCAGAATTTATATATCAACACAATATTGTTTAAGCTTCATTTTAATTTTAAGCTGTAATATATTTTGTTTTTATAAGTTTACTTTTGTTAATTACACATTTTTTAGCTGCAAATAAAATATTTTATTATTATAATATATCATATATGTCATTAAAAAAAACATTGCTTTTTTCCGGCAGTTAATTATCTTCGACGATTCGATTGACTATCTTTTAAGAATGTTTTATCCTCATTTTAACTGTTTTTTTTGTATTTCAATGGTTTTTGAGATAACTTCAATAATCTAATGACATCTAATTAATAATTTTCTCGAGACTGCTGTAAAAAGTTGACCAAAAAAGCACTTATTTATCAGTCTATACGACCACTTAGGGGACAATCTGACCATTATTTGCTCGATATTTTGTGTGTGTTATTTTTTTGTGTTCCTTATCATTTTCAAAAAAAAATAGTCTCAATTTTTTTTTAATCTGTTGTGATAATTTGAAGACAATACTAAAAAAATGGCGGTATTTTCTCTTGTTATTGTTTGTAGGTATTACATACAAATATACATATATATGTATGTATAGTACATAAGTACGTATACATAGTGACTCTTCTTGCTCCCTACGTATGTGTCGATATTTCTAGATCTTTTTATTCACCGTATGACTCTTAAGGTTCTTTGACTATGTACCAATTAAGCATTTTTTCGTGAATTAAGCTAGGTAGTAACGTGGTATGTGTATTGTTACAGGATATTACCAACCAGCAGGTCCTCTGATCAAAGAGAGCAGCGCAGAGGCTGAACGAGCGCTGGCGAGGTACCATCCACCACCACATTACCACGCGCCACATCCACCGGTAAGGATATATAGCAATTCAAATTCAAATTCAAATATTTTTATTCAAAATAGCATTTAAAATCACTTATTGAACGTCAAAATCAAGAGAGACTGCCTCAGACCTGAGAAGAATGGGCGCAAGAAACTCAGCGGGTTTTTTTTTTTTAATATAAAATATGGATTACAATGTAATATCGTACAATAAACATTTATAATTAAAGAATCTGAGGGTGTTCGCTTTATTCCCAGTCCGTTGTGTCATTAAGAAAATCGTTTATGCTATAATAACCTTTCCCACACAAACGTTTTTTAACATTTCTTTTGAATCAACATGAATTTTATTCAAAATAATATTCACTTTAAAATTCGTATTTTGTTTATTAGTGCAGATTGTATATTGCTGAGGCATGCACGGATTTCTTACATTTATAAATTAATTCGTTTGTATTTATATACGACTTGACGATAAAGTTTTCTTATGGGGATAAGTGATGCGAGACGCTTATGGCCCTTATCTGATGGTTAAGGGGCTTCACCTGCCGATTAGTGATAGTATCACCTGAGTGAAACGAATAATAAAAAAGCATGAGAGATAATATAACATCGCAACTGCGTTATTGTGGTGTTTCGCTGACAGTTGACACATCCAGCACCCTCTACAGAATTACACCGACACCAGTGACCAGGAGGAGCTCTCATTACACACAATATTTTAAAAATCATACAAAAGTTGCGCTGTAGAAAAACTGCTAAAACATCGTTAACATACGTCAGTGTAACGCAAGCATTACATGTTATCATATATTATAAAATTCTGGTATCCCGGTGTTTGTTACCAAACTCCTCCGAAACGGCTAAAAAAATGTTTCAAAATCAAATCTGTCTGGCTTTATGAGTGGGTAATATAAGTTTGAACTTCTTCTGAGCCGTAATGAGTGTATTGTTTTAGGTTCTACAGCAGTATGGGCCGTATTACCCCGCGGACCTGTGCTACGGGCGCTATTTCAGGCCGCAGGGACCTTACCACATGGCGCCCCCACAGCCCGAATCACCGGTAAGAAGAAATACATGCAGCTATGCATAGGGAATAATTTTTCATTGAAAGGAAAATAGTCCTATCATAAATCGTTGTGTATTTAATTGAAACAAAATAGGGAAATAATCTCTATATTGTAGTGGTTCAAGTAGTGTTCCAACGAGACAAATCCTATTTACTGAGAAATTGTACATTATTTTTTTAATGTTGTCTGCTGTTTCTTTTGTAAAATCATCATTTAACAACGTCGTTTTTATTTGAAAAATACCTCATGCGAACAGAAATACTGGCAAGTAAGACGAGGAGAGTTAAGCAGGTAATGGAAGGAAAGTTTCGATTCAAATCTAAATTATTTTTTAAATACCGTAGGTGTATCGATTTCGGGTACTGGGGATAAACCTAGGACTTCGTAAAAGATGAGCTCGTTGCACCGTCGTGGCTATAATCACACACAGCTACAGCCATATGGAACAATATACAATGTTCCCGGCAGTTACAGACCGACAACGTTGCTCGAATAGCAAACAATTATACTCTCTCTTCTATTTCTCGATTATGTCGAGCTCTTTAGGTAATCGTTAAGCTCGCTTCACATTTGTGACGCGAACGCTCGCCAATGCCGCGAATTGGGACTATGAATAGTTGTTCAAATTCAAATATTTTTATTCAAAATAGGATTTAAAATCACTTATTGAACGTCAAAAACTACCACCCATTCAAAAGAGACTGCCTCAGACTTGAGAAAAATGGGCGCAAGAAACTCAGCGGGCTTTTTTTTTAATATAAAATATGGATTACAATGTGATATCGTACAATAAACATTTATAATTAAAGAGCCTGAGGGTGTTCGCTTTATTCCCAGTCCGTGGTGTCATTAAGAAAATCGTTTATGCTATAGTAACCTATCCCACACAAACGTTTTTTCTTTTAAATTTCGTAACATATTTGTTTTGTACATTTTCTGGGATCATATTGTAGAAGCATATACATCGCCAAACAAAAGACTTACTAACTCGACCCAACTGAGTAGTAGGAATAACAAGTTTATGTTTGTTCCTCGTGTTAATATTATGAATGTCAGTTTCTAGAAAATTCCTCAATGTGCTTATGAACATACAGAACATTATCAAAAATGTATTGAGAAGCAGCAGTCAAAATGTTTATTTCTTTAAATCTTTCTCTCAATGATTATTTAGGACCTAGGTTATAAATCGCGCGAATAGCCCCCTTCTGCAGCACAAAGATGGTATTAATATCGGCCGCACTGCCCCATAACAATATTTAGTTCGGCTTCACGTTCGAACTATACTGCGTTCCACGGTGACTGTCGGTTTCTGTCTCGGACAATGGGCGCGACTTTCGTACTAGGCTTTGTGTCGAACGACGCTTTGAGAAGTTGCGAATGTGGAGTGGATTCACGGGCGAGTATAGAGCCGACACTAGGAGGTTACTAGTTACAATTCTTAACCAAAATTACGCGTACGATAGGATCTGTAAATCATCATCGCCTCTGTAAATCCTAGTGTATCTGTTTGACTTAATAATGTGCGATATTTAGGTTTAGAAAGATACTCGAAATATGACTGAATATAATGAAAGGCTCTGCAATAAATGTATGTATTACAACAAATTTCAGATGGTCGGTGTTGGCAGTGAGCCGTACCCCGCGCCGCAGTACTACGGTGCTCCGCCCTGCTACCAACACTCACCCCAGAGGATACCATATGTCGGTACGTCATTTTACTTACTGTACTACATTAAGCCTTCCGTATCCGAAGGGTCTCCTGCTCGAACTGTAAAGCCAGCTCTAAATTCACGCGAGAATCTCGCGAAAAAGCGAGAAAAACACGAGAAACGCGAATGTGGAACCGATTCGTATAATCTTCGTAGGTTCTCCGATTTTTGTCGGATTTTTGACTCACATGTTTCACAGTATCGGTAGCGAGAGACTCGTCGATTATAACAGTTTTGCGCGGTATTATCTGAACATCAATATGAGCCGGATTTGGGCGACCGAACTTGAATTGAATTGAATTGACATTCCTAGAATATTTTCAAGCAGAACCGATTTTGTGGAATATATGTTTAATACATTATAAAAAATTAACTAAAAATCCACGATGCGTAGAAACGTATTAGCATCTTTATGGAATAACCCATTGATGAATTAAAAAAAATATAAGCTTGTCGCAGCAGTTACTTCTACGTCCATCGTCATCGAGTGTGAGAACTGTATTGAGTACCTTGCAAATGTATACACAAAGAAACTCTCGCCAAGAATCTCGCTCAGATTCTTACTGAGATTATAGTCGTGAATGTGGATCGGGTTTAATACAAGGCTCCAGTTTTGTAAGCGGGATGTAATAAGTAAGGCACATAACAAGCACATTAGATATTTTGATGGCAGTATAACAGGCGCAGTACATATTAAGTGATCGGGATCGTATCGCGTTGCACTACGCCTTAGATCATTATGTTATGCGTTGGTAATCAAATGCAGATAATTCCGTTTAAAAAGAAGTGGCATACAATAATACCCAATTTTTTTTTTATCTTTTCAGGTACAATTAAAGAAATATATAGTATTTGAACTGGAAATTAAATCTCTTTCAGAGTATCGAGGATGCCCGTGCCCATTAAACGCGTGTCCAAAAAACGTCCTTATTGGGCCCGCTACTGGTAAGGCCCCGTCCGGTGGCGGCCCAGGAGACGTTTCCTCGACCATGTTGCCGCCCGGGGGGCCCTTCCGACCGAAGGCGAGGGCGTGCGCGCTCGACAACGTGCCCGACACGCACGGCAGCGGCAAGGTATGATCTAACAATAGATTTCTGCAAAGGTCATGCGATAAGTATAACCACTGACCCGTATAAATACCACTGGACAGGCTGCTCCATTTGTTTGACAGCAAATTTTTTGTGCCTATTTGAAGCGCCACTCGCGAGCGTCCAGATAACTAATTTTGACATATAATACAAATGGCTGCGAAAGATAGTACAATACTCTGAAGTATTTTTGCATTTTGAATAAATTTCATTCGTTTTCCGTGTTATTCATACTTCAAGAATCAACGTAATAAAATAGTAATTTTTTTTTGTAAATTGTGTCCCACCATCTTTCGATGTATGCTGAGGTTGTCACTAGTTTTAGTACCGCAGACTCTCGCTACATGGCGAACAGCGCCAAAATGGCGAATATCAAACAGGCACAAAAGCACTTTGTCAGCTGCCAGTCCAGTGGTATATAGTAGAGGTCAGTGGGTATAACAATCAATACCAACATATTGATATATTCTTTCATAAGTACGGGAGGTTTGAATCTGAAATCATAAAATGTGTCTAACTCGTTCCCTGATTGCAGCTGCAACCCTTACCTTTATCTATAAGTTTACTGTTGTATCCGAGCCGAGATGTACTCGATCGAGTAATTAATGTAGCAATTATGAATCTACAAGTTTCTAAAAACTTTGCTGGCTTATTGTATTTATCTAAATTAAGGCTAAAACTGTGTAAAATGTATGTATGCTGTTTGTTTTCCAAAAAAAAAGACAGTAACTGTACTTTTTTCCCCACGGATCGATTATATCCTTTGTAGCAAACCTCAGCATTTATTCCAATCTTATGCCCTCAATGAAGTTAATTGTTTTGGTTTTTAATGTATTTCAATGCGAAATCAGATCAAGCGACCGCTTTCAGATTTCAACGTAGATCTTATACAAGTCTACAGTAGCCAGTACCAATGTTTTACGATATGACATGATGTGATTATTATCTTACCAATGAACATTGATTACACCACGACCGCTCACCTCACTTTGTTGAGCGAATTGTTTGCATTGCGTATATAATCTTATATTACTCCTAATATAAGATTATACTATATAAATTATAATAATATTAGTACCTTTATTAAATTATAAAGTCGATGGGAGTTCATGTATTTCTAAATGCCGACTTTTTTTAAGTGAAACCGCTTTGGATGTCACAAGACATTTAACCTTTTCTGCAACAGAATCTACATTTGATTAAATAAAAAAAGTAATCAAATATTTTTTTCAAGTACAAGTAAATAATAAAAAAGTTAATTTTTAATTATAATGCATGCCTGTTCCTTCCTTCCGCAAGGACAAAAAATAAGATAAAATAAGAAAAACAGACCGAAACGATCTCTTTTTATATTTAATTATTTTTTATACATTTTTAAGAGAATTAGTGTACTAAATTAACAATTTTTAGTGGCATTAAGAATTATGCATGATAACTGCTAATACATTTTAAAAGCTTTAAGTTACATAAAATGTATAAGAATTTAATTAAAATTTTATTTAATAATCATAATTATTAATTTACCAAAAAAAAGTAATTTCTTATATAATTTGGTTCTGCGTTATATTTTATTGTATATTTGTTCTAAGTCTTTCGCTTCTTCTCTCTCTCATCTTATAGTGCGAGTGCGCGACATAAAAGTAGTAGTGCCTACGCTTTAAAATGTCCAGTCGCTCTTACACTTTGACGTCATGGACAGGAGCGGGACAGATGTACCACCTCCTGTATGTCCCACTCCCACTCAACACTGTTTGTGGTGTGACAAGTAGTTATAATTTTAAAATCAATTTGATGGCAGTGAGGGATAATGCGTGTCCTGCTTCATCTTGATGGCATGTAACAGGACCTTACACTCGGTTTACTTCAGTGACTTTGCTAAGCTGCTTTTTATTTCATTTTTGTTAGAGTGTTAGCTCGTTTAGAATTATTTCAATTCACTACTAAGATATTTCTCACTAACGACATTTGCTAATTTTAAATTAACACTTCTAGGATCCGCCGTTAGAGACAGAGCCTCCGGAACCACCGACAGCGTCTGATGCACCACACCCTTGTACACTGCCGGATATGGGAGGAGCATCGCCGAAACGTGAGCTATACGATGTACGGGACAACTTGCGATTGGTTGGTGACCTACCAGGCTCGGCTGAAGCCCTAGGACCACCATCCCCAGCGAGAGGCTCCGCGGGTATATGTGCCCCACAACCACCACCCATTGCACCAAGACGGGCACGACTAGGGAAAGCAATGGCGAGAAAATCCCTTGTTGGTGATGACACGGCGCTTTTACTATCAACACCTCAACGACCCTGCTCCCAACAAAATGATGGTGATGATGATGTTCTGGCCATATCACCACCTCTTTGCGCACCAATCGATTTGTCGTCATCTGATGAAAGGACAACGCCACTTGTAGATGTAAAAAAAGAAAATGAAGGTCCCACCTTTGCTTTATCAAGAAAAGCAGATGCACAGGCGCTTAAGGAACATAATACCTCAAACTTGTCGGATACAGTTGCTCCCGCAGAAATTACAAAGCCAGTAAAAAGAAGATATTCGAGGCCAAAGCTTGAAATTGAAATGAAAGATGTTCAACTTGATGATGTTTGTAAAACAAATGGCATAGGTGAACATGTGAAATTGCAAAAGCGTCGAAAAGTTTCGGGTGATCAAACAGATTCCCCAAAACCAGAAACTATTGTAAAAGAGCCTAAAAGAAGAACAAGCCAAAACAAAAAATCATTGGAAAAGAAAAGCAATAAAAGGAAATCTGATACAGTTGTTACTGAACCTAAGGCTAAGAAAATGCCCCTGGAGAGTACAATCAATAATGATCAACGAGTTCAAATTCTTCCCATTATACAAGATAATATATTAGTACCAGAGGATCCTTACTGTCTTAAGCCAAAGAATAAAAGTGCAGTTGTGTTAGACAATCTAATTAAAAAGAATAGTGTGGAGAGAACAGAAATCAAAGGCTTGGCTAATTCAGATACTATACTAAGCCCAGCGGATCTCTTTCTACCATCAAATGAAAATACCCTGCTACACACTCCAAAGAGAACGTTAAATATTAATAACAATGTAGTGGAAAGCAGTACAAATACAAATGGAGTTAAACCTAAAACAATTGCAGCTGTAAGTCAACTGATAGAGAAGAAATTGGCCAGTAAAAATGCGTGCAAATTAGAAAGAGTTGATTCCCGAGTTACCCATACTTTAAAATCAGTATTAAATGGTGGTTCGAATAAAGAGTCGCTGAAAAATTTCAAAGATGAAGACATTAAAAGTGTAGTCCCTTCTAACATTGAAAAGTGTGTTGAAATCAGTGCTGTGAATAGCATCATCAAAATAAAAGACAAGTGTGATATACCCAAGGTAAAAAGCGAAAATTTGGTAACAGATATCGTTAAATATGATACATTTACGCTAAAACCTCTAAAAACGCAGAAGTCATCAGCTGTGACAAAATCAGAAACAGGCAAAGAACAGTGCATTACAAATAATACATGTGAATCTCAATTATTAAAAAAGGAAAGCAATGAATTTTCTTTGGAGAAATCTATGAAAGAAATTGATTTTCTATCGAGCAATATGATAAGTTCAGTTGCAGACGTTGCATCGAGTGACGAGATAAAAAGGAAAACTGTTGAAAAGGTTGTTAAACTTTTATCAAAAAGACAAGCTAAGAACGATGAGGCTGTGGCAGATATTGAAACTTTAGATTCTAATATAGAAGGCTACAAATCAAGTGTAGACAAATCGAAACGATGTAAAATAACGGTTGAGAAGCAAAATGGAGGAGAATTTAAAGCAAAAAGTGTGGAAAAAGTGGCAAAATTACTTGTATCCAAGAAGACAGTACTAAAAACCGATGATGCATCTTTAGTGATCGAGGATGCGTGTTCGTCGTTGGATGCTACCGTGAAGCGGAGAACAAAGCGGCGCCGTAGCGGGGCGAGGCGGCCGCGGAGGATGGTGGCCCCGCTCGCTCCACCAGACATCAGTCCGCGACCGCCGCCTCGCTGGAGCAACGGTTGGCAGTGGGACGGAGATTGCTACCTCTCTAAAGTCTACCTCAACGTAAGTATACATAGACATGGACGGTCCCACACTATAGTTAATCAACAAATATCTATGCTGGGAAAAAAGATTCTTCACATTTTATTATTTCATATACTCAAGACTTTTTACAATTTTTTTTAATCACAGTATGTCTCATTTTGTTCGATGAATCTTTGCACCTTGCAGGGACTGTATATGATCCTATTACTGTAGAAATGTTGCGCTGCAACTTTTTCATTTCTTGTAATAGAATTTAAAAATATATCTTGTCATTAGATTCACTAATATTGACAGAAATAAAAACAAATGAAAAATAGCTGGTAACAATACTAGTTTTGTTACTTTTTTTTAAATGTCACCTTATTGATGTCTGCAAAACCAGCCAGATGCAGATATTTCGGCAAAAGAGATTTTATTACAAGTTTATACATATAGAAAGACTTTTCCCCACGACTCATTATAACAGATAAAGTTAGTAATTTACTCATCCGGGCTTATTTACTGATTCATTAACGCACAACCTAAACCGCCAGAGCATCCTTACAAGTTTGTCAATTTGGAAATCTCATCCGTATCATTTTCAAAGGTAAGAAGCACAAATGAATTAAGGATAGAAAGTTTAGGCAGTTCGTCAATTTTAAAGGATATTGCCGCAGCCTGGTTGTGTTTTTCTAGTTACTGATTTAAAAATAATATAAGTTCAGCATTAAAAATGACCTCACAGAACGACTCCCGGCAAGACATGACCGCTCGGTGCTGGTCGCGGATGAGCCACGCCAGCGGCGACCGCGTGGCGCGCGGCGACTGTGTCTTGCTGAGGGCGTCCCCGGCGCGAGCACAACCCTTCGTCGCGAGGGTGGCCAGCCTCTGGGAGAACCCTAACGATGGTATGCTTACGTTTACTAATGTGATTTGTATTCGGGAGGGGCAGGCGGGGAACTTCGCTTCGCATGCCAAAAGAATAATTTATAATGGAAATATAAATTCACCGCCATCTATTCGCTTCTAAACGAATTAGATGCTTTAATTTTGTGGAACTGTCTTGACATGTCGCGCGTTTCCTTTGTAGTTTACAATAAATTACTAGATGGCGCTTATCAGTGATTTATTTATTTAAAAATTATATAAATTAACAAAAATCATATTCTGCAATTGAAAAATTGAATAATTTTATCAAATTAGTGTAATGTCATCGCTCCTCGATAAATCTACAAAGCTTGAACGAAATCTAGCCGTTTAAAGTGGGTCAAAATCGCGCCCAAAAAAGTTGGTTACAAACATACAAATATACAAACATACAAGTGAAGCTAATATAAAATAAATATAATAAATAAAGCGTGTAATAAAACTGATTTGATTAAACTTAATCTTAATCGTTTTGTAATTCACAGAAATTTTATTCGATATTTTGCATGAATTACATTTAAAAAAGAATATTATGCAGATAACAGTGACAGATAAAGTTACATGGGATACCGCTTATTCTATATTAAAATATAATTTAGAGTTGAAGGAATGGAGTGAGCAACATAGGTTTTTATCTAATGGGTCCCACGGTCTACATCACATGGGGGCCAGCTGGGACAGCTGTTGTCACCTTGATACTGCTATTCGGCCCTAATATATCTTTACCATAATATAAACGAGTTCTACTACATCTGTGCTCTTTGCTTCAAGGCAATATTTTCCGAGGAGCGGTCAATGAGATATCTAACAATAAATTAGAATTTCTTCCTGTTTATAACGCCATGCTTTTTAGGTCATAGGGCAAATGAAGTTTTAAAAGTTGATTTACCAATAGAAGAAGTGGAAGAGAGAAAGAGGTATATTACGTGGATTTTAAATCACCTTATTGTCTACGGCTATTGTCAGGTGAGATGATGGTGTCCCTGGTGTGGTACTACCGGCCCGAGCACACGGACCGAGGCCGCCTGCCCACCGATGCCCCCGACGAGGTGTTCGCTTCCCGACACAGAGACGCAAACTCCGTGGCCTGCATCGAGGACAAGTGCTACGTGCTGACCTTCAATGAATACTGCAGGTACGGCACACTTTAGCCATCAACTGTCAAAATAAAGGAAGAAAAAATATTTGGCATCGATATGATATTATTATAAACTCCTTTGCAAAAAAACGGACACTTGTATTATTCGAGTACTTTTGGTATTAACAGTTGTAAAAGAGATTTGATGCAACAAAATAATATCAAATAACTTATGTTGACAAAAAATAATGACTTCAATTGACTTTCTCCTTTATTTATATAAAGTTTACAATAAAATAAAATAATGTCGAGTGTGGCCTCCACTGCAATTCTTCGTGGCATACTTTGGACGAGGTGTCTTATGAGTTCTTTGCAATACGCTCGCATTCAGCGGTAATCTAAAAAGTCCCATAGCTACTCATTTTAATTGAGAACGGTTCGTGCTGGCTATCTAACGGATTGGCGGATTCCGACTTCACTTAAGTAATTCTAATAGCTAACGCTGGTTTAACATGAGGAACTAGAAGTTCCTTGATGTAGCATTGTGCATTTAGAGAGCTATTTTCTACGAAAATTTACTCTGGACAATCCTCAAAAACTCACTATACTCAATAACTCTTGTGTTTATAAGTATTAATTTACTTTTTTTGACTTACTCATGTAAGCCTTTTTTGACTTTTGAGTATTTTTGTTGCGTCACTTTGCATATATTGTAATTGAAATGATTTGTAAAACAACTAAAATGTAAATCTTGACTTAAAAGAGTGGCAATGAGTTTCTTGCTACTTCTTCTCATTAGCTCAACCCTTTACGAAGTAGCGGTAAATTCAATAAGAAACAATATTTATATATTTTTTTTTGACATTCATAAGTGTCATTTTTGTGACCTACATGAATAAAGTGTTTTTGAATTTGAATATGCCAGCCCTAAACATGACAGCACCTCCTCCGTAAGGCGTAATTTCTTCAAAACATAACGCTCTCCTATTCTTCTAAGCACTTTATGAGATCGTTCGTCACCAAGAAAAGAGATTCTGGCTTCATCAGTAAATAAAAGCTTGCTTCAGTCTTCATCTGTCCACGTTCGCACGTTCGACTATCTACTTCTAGAAGTCTCCTCCTGATAGTCCATACGCTAACAGTCACATTACTAACATCTTCAAGATTGTTTTAGATGTCATTATAGATAGATTCCAATTTCGTAAAGCTTGGCTTACAATATATCGATTGTCCCTGGGCACAGTATATCGTTTTCTTTCTGATCACCGGTCTTCTTTTCAAAGAACCGGTTTCTTGAAACCTAGTCCAGGCCTGAACAGTGGAACGACTGACACCAAACCGCTCCGACACATAACATTGGTATTTAATTATTAGCCTCCTTAAAGAATAGTCACTATATTGCCAGCGATAATTGTCTTCTCTACCGTATTGCGATATAAAATCTGTCACGAAAAACAAATGTAAACAATTTTACATCAACATTACTTTAATAAAATCACAAAAACCCTTTTTATTTATTTATAGCACAACATTTAAACCAAAGAGAATATTAAAAAATATAACTTTGTAATTTTCAATTTTAGAACATTTTATTTTAATTGTCAATACTTCTGAATACGTAGACAATTGTTTCTAATTGCATAGAAAACCTCTTTTTTTTAAGATTTTCATAGTTGTACAGAAAAGTTTGGGTGTTTTTTTGCAAATGGATTTATAAAGAAAGTTGAAGATGTAATGTTAGGTAAATTTCCATCACAGAACGCTTAAATCACATTTTAAATTTTTAACCTCGTCTTACAGTTTTTATGTAAGAAATTAATAAATAAAATACTTATAGAAGAAGATTCGTTATATAAGACTATATATATATATATATATATATATATATATATATATATATATATATGATAATATAATAAACCATTACTTCGTGTTCCACGCAAAGTTATACTTTCTAGGATATATTGTTTTATAGATAAGGGAGTTAACTTAGATGATTTATGCGTCGTTTAGATTGTGACAGCTGTCAACATTTCGAAAATAAGTAAAGAGCGGCGAACAGTTAGCCACTATTTTCAGGAACGCACGCACACTAAAACAGTGACGGACGTATACCGAATTTAAGACGTTGGTTAAAATGCACACTAAATTAATAAATCCGGCATGTTGTCGAAAGGCACTTTCTGGACGTATCAATTATCTAAGGGAGTTAATATTAACATAAGAACATGCTAACCACACCTTGGTAATGATCTTACATGATTTTATTTGTATACATATAGACTGGCTAAAAGTTATTACTGAGCCATGTATATGTCGCAGCCAACTAGCTTAATTAGCCGTTCAATCAACAGCCGAGCCTCTTTACTAAACAGCGCCGTTGTTACTAGCGGTTTGAATAATATTCAGTGGTTTGATAGGCAAATGACTTGGATCGATGATGTTTCATTTCTTTCATAATCTGTTCATTTCATGTTAGTTCCACTTTCTGCCATTATTTCGCCATATCATTCAGGCCGCCAGTTAAACGGCGCTGTTTAGTAATGACTCTGGGTGATAATAAATAATAAGAGCTATATGATAATGGTATGTAATAAATTATTAACTCACCAATATCCATTTAAGGTATAAGAAACGACTAAAAGCAATGAAGGAAGGTATAACAATAGCACCATCGATTGTACCAGCCCTTCCATCGAGCGAAGTGACACCCGCAGTAGCCCCCAACGATACAAAGTTACCACCTTCAGTCTCTCCAGAGCTCGTTCTATTCTGCCGAAGGATATATGACTTCAGGTCAAAGAAGATACACGAGCCGAACAAGTGAAATAGCGGGAAAAATAACATGGACTCAATTTAAACAAGACAAGAAACGATGTCATAGAGTATATATAAGACTTAGCCCAAGAGAACTAACTCTGTGCATCTGTGAGATAGCGGTTTTTTCATTCGTGGAGGTGAAAGAAGTAGTGTCTCGATTTAATACAAACTTTTTCGATTTCAGTAGCGTGTGCGTATTATTCGTAACAGTTTTTTTTTTTTATCTTTTGAAATGCGTTCCATTGCTTTCAATGTCGTAGATGATGATTTTGTAGTTATTTTGCTACTATCATTTGCTGGTTGATAATAATGTTGATAAATGATGCCTTTTTATAAAAGTTAAGTAGATGTAAGTGGTGAATGCATAATTATTGTGAATAGATTCTTTTGCTTATGAGAAACTGTGCCCGACTTCATACTTCCGTAGGTGACTATTAAGAGATAAATAAATTAATATAATAACATTATTGTTGTTTATGTGGATACTTCTTCATACTTATTAAAATCCCGACGCATTTATATTAAATTTATATAGTATTGATTCATCACCATTTGTAACTATTATGTTTTGTCCGGTATATTACTTTTGATCATCTTATAAATGTTCTGTTTTGTAATGAAAAATCGGATACTCGCACAATAATAAACAAATATTTGTTTAAAATAAAAACTTTCATGTATTTACGCGAAATCCTGTAGACACGGACCCCAGTTACACCTCGGCTTTACTCCATTACTATTTTAGAAATCATGCTTTTATATGTGTATTTCAAAAACATAGTATAGTTTATAGATTTAAAATCAGTAAGTAGGTTCTCATGACGAACATGAATGTTACAAGCTTGTCATGGGCTGAACCTGAAATATTAACTGCAGTAATTTTCTTAACAGTACAAATTTATTTTCGATATCTTATAAGGTACTGGTAAGTTTTATCCTACTTTTACCTGGCATAATTAAAGTTTTAGAAGCTCATGTAATAATTTGAAATAATTCAGATTATTATAATAATACTTAAGTAGGTATACCATAACCTACTGTTACGAGAAGTCCTAAGTAATACAATTCAGTCAATGTTTCTACGTAACTGTAAAAAAATATGATACCATGATGTTTTTTTGGTAACCAGGCAATAAAATCTTATAAAAAATGAGGTTCATATGTAGTCATTGACAATGAACTGAGTTTTGGCCGCACATAATTAACCAATCTGTAGTAAAAGATAATGCGAACGTGTAGCTAAGTCTCTTTTACTTATCTGTGGCAAACATTGACACATGATGTGGATAACGCGTAGATAGAAGATGAACAATAGATGCGTCGCTAAAATAATAATAATAACGTGACAGAGACACATAAATTAGATTGGTATTGAGAGTAAGCGAGATGCACCACAATATCTGCTATCCCTTTCGCGTATGCGATTTTTTTGCTCGGACCCAGTTCGGCTCCCAAGAAATAATGGCTGCCGTGGTGAAATACGGTTTAATGAAATTCTGATTGAATAAATTCTGATTTTTGATATGTAATTGAGTGATTTGGTGTGAATTTGTGAATTTAGTTATTCTTTACATGGGACGTTGTTGTTTATTACGTTGTACAGTTCGTACTACAGAATGAAAAAACATAGCACATGTCACAGACTATAGCTATCTCATTTACATACGCTGACAGCGAATCTAGCGGCCATCTTCTATCTACGGTATAACGACACCATTCTGAATATTTGAGACACATTAGCAAAAGTCATATAGACTTACAATATAGAAGCGTATAGACGATCTGACAGCCGATAATTCCTGAACAATTTTGAATTGTCAATGTGCTTATCTAGTGGTTTATTAATATTCTTTATATTACATATATAATTTGTTGACTGTTTACGACTTGTCAATGAAAATCAGTAACAATAACAATAGATTCGCTTTCCTCCTCTACCTTGCTGTATCTCCGTTAGAGATATATGTTCTTCCCTCTCGCACGTTTTTTTTCGTCTAAACGCTGGTATATTGTAAGTCTGTGGCAAAAATTAAGTAAATAAATATTGCATTGGTATCTAATAATATAAATTTGACACGGTCTTTTGCAATTTAATATTAAAATAAGACGTTATTCCAGAAAAACGTTCCAAACCACAATCATATCGAAATTTAGTTAAAAACACATAACTGGTCACGTGATTCATATTAACGGACTGACAAAAATGGCAGACCTACTGCTTTACCTACTACTTTGAATGACATAATGACTTAGTAGCCCAACCAACATGTATGGAATACACTAATATTTGTTAAACTTTAAACACGAATTCCTTAAAATGTGATGTTTGTGGCTTGAAACGATTTTCATTAACTACGTCGAATTGAGAATTAACACTACGAAACATTGATTTCAGCAATTGTATTCAAGGAAGTTTTACTTTTACTCTACTTATTTATTATAAGACTGATTTTAAAAATCAATTTTACAGTTTACACAGTTTTCAGTTACCTTTATTAAAAATCAATGTGTAGAAAATGACATATAACAGCGTTACAGTCAGAAAACAAATATTTACTTACAAAATAAACACATGGGAACATTGTAACATATTTTAAATATAATATTAGTGAATAGTTTAATAGTATACTTAGCATGTGAGATGAAAAGTGAAGAACGAATGTTGTGGTAAATCTTGCGATGCGATTGAATAAAACGTCTCAAACTCAAAACAAATTGAGACTTGATCGGTTTGAGACGTGCTATATTTATATACAAGTTTCGTAATGTTATGTAATGAATAGAATTTCACCTTTTGTGGTAAACTTTTATTTATCTGAATGTAGTCTTAAACTAATAAATACCTGGGTTACCATTTAACTCATTAAAAAGAGAAAAATATTCTACATACTTGAAAGAAGATTAACACTTTTCGATTTTGGGTATTCCCAGGATTTATTATGACGTCGGTCTCGTTTCCAACTTATAGCTGTGTAAATGAGTCATTCTTAGGCACTTGTCCCAACACCGGCCATGATAGAAAATCAAGAAGGCCTAGAAACGCATCACGTTGGCGTCTGGTATTCCACGACCACGCGTTTTTCAAGAAATTTCACGCACAGCCACTTCGTGGAATCAATTACCGGCTGTTGTTTTTCCGAACCGATACGACTTAGGGACCTTCAAGAAAAGAGCATACTCACACCTCAAAGGCCGGCAACGCATCTCTCGCAGATGTTCATGGGCGGTTGCCTCACCACTCCCATCCCGTGAGCCTCTTGCCCGTTTGCCTTCTCTTATATAAAAAAAAATTGTGGCTTGCTGTAGACAGCATGCGAGAGCCCACTGCTCACACTGTAGTTGAACATTGCTCAGCATTATTTTTCTTTAGTGGCTTTTGTCGCTGCGACAAACTAGTATAGAGTCCTCGCTAGTCGCCAGCAGCGTGAACACTCAGCGATCAACTGTTAATACCTATGTGTCTCTGTTCTACGTTTGTTGGGCGAGAAAATAGTAGACAGCGGTGGGACAAATGCCTTATCACTTATCGAAACGTTTCTAGAGTTACTCGAAGCGACGTTAAATTATGTCTTCATTTTGGCATGGTCTAATGATCATGGGTAATCCCAAACATCAAATCCATTAAGCAATTGTTTACATTTAAAACATAAAACGCTTTATTAAAAGAATCAAACATCGGACCAAAGGTATAAACCGAAACATTTTAACTTCAAAATGTTATTCAGAAAATGGGCTCCGATGTTTAAACTTGACTTTAAACAATAATAACATTAAAAACAGAATTCTTAAATAAATTTATAATGTTATTAATAACGAAATCTTTTAATTATTATTAATACAATACACGGCGAGATTATGTATGTACTTTCAGTGTGTTTTTAATTTCAAGCATTTTTAATGCTTCGTGGATTATTGTTACAACCCAGTTCCATCTAGATATTGGTTTAAAAATAATGTGCCAATCATGATTGCTTGAAAAAGGGAGAAATTTAATAAAATCATGGATTATGGCAATAAAGTTTGAATGAAACATATGAGAACCAATCATAACAGGGGCTCCTAACTTATAAATAAATATGTTTGACGTTACATTTCTTTAGTCGATCGTTAAGGGCATTTTACCTATAATGTGTATTTTATTAATGTTTTAAAATTGTGTAAAATTAAATTATTTTTCTTTACAATACCTGCAAGTTATCATTATTATATTAAATATTGTTGTTTTTGGTTTTATTTAACATATTTTCTAAGTGCGCGCAAACCAGTGAGAATAAGACAAATAACTTAATGGTGATTGGCCTTTTAAATTAAGGTATTTTAGATCAGTGTGTCCTATTACAAAATGTAAGTTTGTTTGGTAAACATCGGCCCTTCATTATGGCACCATGCACACTATAAAAGGAAAGAAAGAGGGTAGCTAGGAAAATATTATGTAAAGACTTTAAAAGTGGACTTTATTTGCAGCAAGGTTACCATTTAATTTGTGTAAAATAGTCAACAATTTGTTTATTCAAAGCCATGTTCTTTCTCCTTTATTCTAAATATTTTGTAATGTTTTTGATAGGGCTATTAATAAAAAACTGATTAATATATATTGATTTTCATAAAGTAAATTAAAGCGAGTTAACACTACTTTCGTAAATTGAAAGTGGTTTGGCACTGAAAAATACATATTATGCAAATTGGGATCAGTTTGGTAGGATTATCACTAATAGTATATTTATTTGTTTGAGCTACGGCTTAGAAATTCATGCATGAAATTCATGCTTTTTCATTGCGCCACTAAAGGGAATCAAACATTTTGTAGCTCATGTTTGAAGTATATCTATTCCGTATGAGTAGCAGATTATAACTTTTTATAGTGATTTTGTATGCCTATTTAGAATAAAAATATTTGATTTCGAATTGTATTAATGACAGACATTAACATAGTCTACAACTTGACAATGATCAATGAGAGTCGGATTTTCTAACTGTGTTAACCATAACTTATTGGCTTACGGTTGGCTAGATGATTACAAAAACATCTACCGCACAAGAACTTTTTCCTGTGTAAAAGCTAAAATTATAAGCTGTCGTTAAAGTCATTACGAGGGGATTGGCAAATCAAAATATAATGTCTCACTGGGGTCGTTGCCAAAGCTTATGGTTTCAGTAATTCTTATACTTTGCTTGATGCCAAAAATTTGCAAGAAATTCTTAAACTTAATTATTTTACAAATCTCTTTTTATTTTAAGATTTAAGTTATCAGTGTCATATGCGTATGAAAAATATATCTTTGAATGAGGTTGTTATGAAGACAGTACCAGGAATGGCTTCAAACATCATTTGAGTAAATAACACATGTATTCACAGGACTTTTGGCTACGTAACGATATTATTATATAAATATTGGTATTAATCGTTTGTTTCGTGTTTTCGTGGGGCGTTTTCGGCCGGTTCATTTTCATTTGCATATGACATTGATAACATTACTTATTATTAACTAACTGTAGAGAAATGAGTAAATTCCATAATAATACTTATAATTGTTTAGATAAGTGAGCTCCCCCTTGCTTGTAGTTGATTTTTTTTTAAATGTTACCTAGAATTGAACGACCGCAACCCTCTTATAGTCAATGATAATTTTTAGACCTAGGTGTACTAATAAGAAAATACCTTGTTTTTATTATTTATTTGTTTCAATGGAAATTATATAGGTATATTTTTATTATTGTAACCTACATAGTTACGTTGGCTGTAATTTAATATTGATGTAAAATTAATATATGTATTTTTATTTCAACAATAGTTTTATTTCAATCTCTTGCTCTGTAACAAAGAGAATATAATCCTACATAAGCCTCGTTAGAAGTTTTAAAGTCATACTCGGGTGAAGTACGAGCATCAGAGTTGTGAGATGTCCTTAGAATATAGTCATGCCATGGTGGACTTCTAATATACTTTTCAGAAGGAAGATAAAGAAAACCCACCTGCCTGACTTACGGTAGGTAATCTCCAAAGGGTCACCACACAACGAGTGGTTAGTCAAGTTCAGTTAACGATCGGCTAATGCGTCCAACTGGTATTCTATTAGCGGAGTACCACTCAACCATTATTATTATTATATTAATTATCATTCAACCACCACAATCATCTGGCTACGACATACGTGGTCATATAGAAATTACTTCACACAAGCGAAGTGTTACTGGGATTTGTTATATCAATAACATACATTATTTTCGAAGGTTGTTAATGAAATTATGTTGTGAATAAATGAGCTTCCTTGTGCGGTATTTCCAGAACGATACGAAATGGGTATCTTCAAAAAACACCTACCTTAATGGCCAGTAACGCTCCTGAGATTCCCCTGGTGTTGCAAGAGAATGTGGGCGGTAGGTGACTGTACGCTTGTTGGTCCTCCTTTTGAATAAAAAAAAAAGATGCGTTGGGAGACCATATGTAGATACCTAGATATGAATATTATGAAGGTACAGGTTGCAGGCTCATAGCCAGAAGTTTTGACATCGGCTGAGTGTAACAATTTTTTCACTACAGTGAATCGATGCCACCAAAAATTTTCATCATAAATTACTATAATATAGAAGATACTGGAAAAAAATCTGTGACGCCATGCTGCCGAAATACTTCTTTAGCAATTTCCCTCAAGAGACGACTGGTTATTTTTTATGGAAAAGGAAGATCGACTTACTTTACTTCAGATGGAAAGTGATCACGCTCTCATGAAATACGAGAAGAATCACAGGAGTGTAGCCTCCTACGTGGGTGCGCTCCACACTAGGAAGCTGATTAAAAGGTTGGGTAGAACGTGGTCGACCATCATGCAATCTTAAACTACAGATTATAACTTGTTATGTTTTAAAGTGATAACCTCACTTCTGGGATTAATTGCACATATAGAAGTTGAAAACAAAATTTTATGAATGATGCGGAATCAAAACCCGCGACCTCTCGCGTTCCATGCTAGCGCTCTTCCAATGAGCAAACCGTTCGAGTGACGTATCGTTGTTAAAATCTTGTATGTCAAGTCAATTTCCTAATATGCAAATACTGGAGTTGAGTAGGTTTACAACTGTAAAGTAGACTCTGAAAATGAAGCCACAACCTGAGAGTTGAACAAAGCATACAAGATTTTATGTTAACTAACTTATTCCTATTTCAATTTACAACTGAGGTAGGTACGAGTAGCATAAAATTTAAATAAAACGCCCGATCGTGGAGTAAAAATACAAGACAAAGAAAATAATCTCTTCTAATATTATAAATATAAATGTAAGTTTGTTAGTTACGCTTTCATCGCGAATAAGAGGTTTGGAGGGGTTGAAATAGGGGTGGAAGTTTGTACGGAAGTTCGTCATTATCAAAGATGTATTTAGGCACTTGATAAGAAATAAATATTTGTTGTAGCATGACTACGTTGGATGGACTAGACCAACTTGGGAAAGGACATAAGCTACCAATTGTTGTCAAAAAGGGCATAAACGGGTTGAAAGTGTAAATGTTTTACATTTACATTCGTCAATTTCGGAGATAAAATCATGAAACTTTATAAACAAAGTTAATAAACATTCGTTCCAGCGTTTTTGAAACTGTAACCTTTATGGGGTTGAAATAGGATATCAAAATCGCAGGGAAGCCCAAACAAATTGTGGTAATAGTATCAAAATGATATGGCGAATGATATTTTACACAGATTACAAGGACAGAATCCAAATGCTTCATAGAAACATTTAATTTACCATGATGCGCTAACAAAGCTCGAAAACTAAGTGATGGCCTAATAGTTACTAGTTACTAAAACCTTTTTTTTATGACATTAAGGGACGAGACGAGCAGGACGTTCAGCTGATGGTAATTGATACTACAATGCAGTTCCGCTCAAGATTCTTGAAAAACCCAAAAATTCTGAGCGGCACTACAATTTCGCTCGTCTCCTTGAGACAAAAGATGTTAAGTCTCATTTGCCCAGTTATTTCACTAGCTACGGCGCCCTACCTAAACACAATAATGACTACACATTACTGCTTCACGGCAGAAATGTGTGCCGCCGTTATGGTACCCATAATCCAGCCGACATCTTGTGCAAAGAAGCCTCCCACTGGTAACTGTAATATTTAATGCGAGAACTAGATTACGATAATAAATATTGGGGGCCCTTCCACGTTTGAATCCAGAACATAGACTAGTCTATGACACAGCTAATCAAAAAGTTGTCAGTGGTAAAGGTGGTTTGTTTGTATCCTTAGCCTTTCTATTAAGCATACTATTAGCTCAAATCCGGAAAGATAAATGATTTGCTGTTGCAACGGAATAGCTGCTACGCTACATAGTGGAGGGCACTCAATTCTTAAACTTAGCTCATGAGGAAATGTCAACGCAGTGAGCGCGGAAGAATGTTGCAGCAGTGCAATCTGTTGGTTTGGAATAAATGTGCAATAATGATACCACAAAAGGGCAATTGTACCCCTATATAGCATAAGTACCTTATCAGGTTATATTAGACTTTAGACAGACCCTACTGGTACCAACTAGACCTACTACCAAGTAGGCGTAGTAGTACCCCGACAGATGAATACCAAAAAAAGTTCTGTCTGATTAAAATATGCGAGTATAAGTACACAGTGATTTACAAGCAGGACAATATGCAGCTGGTCTTTCAAAATTCGGAGAATATTATATGCCAACAGAGTGTAACGGTGTGTATGCCAATTTTGATCGATGCCGACAAATGAGACCAAAGCCAGGCCAGTAGGCCAGATAAACGAACAAATGTCAGCCGTAGAGGGAGATATTGCCGATTACCTCTCAGTAATTAGTTATTATTATTAGTTATTGATGCTGAACAGGTGACATCGTATCCTGAAGAGTTCCTCAACTCTTTAGAATTACCAGGAGTGTCTTCCCGTAAGTTGAAGCTGGAAGTTGGTGTTCCAGTCCTGTTGATGAGAAATCTTCACGCACCAAGGCTAATGGTACCAACACGCCTACAAATAATTCATCTGGGACGCAATACTATAATTACTTAATACCTATAATCATGACTGGCATGGACTGGAATGGCAAAGAAATGTTTTGATTTCCCGTTTTCCAATAATTCTGACTGATTTGCCATTTCATTTAAAAAGAGTGCAGTTTCCCCTGAAAGCATCAAAATTTGCAATGTATTAAACCCATATTTTTTTAAAAAAGGTAGTAGGTATAATACAATACTTACCTACACACTTTTACACAAATATCGTGGCCCAAGCTAGGCATGTGCTATGAGTTGCAAGACAACGAGATATATACTACGATGTAATTACTTATATTTAAAAAAAACATCCATATTCACATGAATGTTTGCACATATCTGGATTCGAACTCGGGACCTGCTCAGTGGGTAGGGACTAGGGTCACTAACCACTGAGCTATATGGATCGTCTACTTAACGTACGTGCAATTTCCAGTTTAATTGGTCGAGTTGTAATATTTTCTCTTTCAAAAAATTGTAATGTAAAATTGTTAAATTATTACTAATATTTAATTGAAATCTTTAACTTTGGCTTAACTATCTTACCCTTGAATTACTCGTTATTGAGGTATTTTGGAATGAATATTTATAGAAAAAAGAAACATACCGCTTTGATTATGTACAATATATAATATGAAAAACGCTCACAATAAAATTATTCATTGACGGTTAGGTGTTTCGGGTACCTACCCGTAAAGTTTCGGGCGTTGTAGTGCGTAAGCCTACTAGAAGTGAATATCACGAACGGGTAACTAAGAAATAGCACAACGAACAAGGCACCACTCTGTTGGTCGTTAACTCGTTAAAAAACAAACGTTTCTAACTTTTCGGTGACTTTAACTTACAAAAAGAAATGGACGCACTTGTTTTTTTTTTTGGTAGGTAGGTAGGAAGTATATGGGTAGGTACCTACCTACCAAGTCACCCATGTAGTATTGTCCTCGAAACACAGGTCGAGGAATATTATTCCATAGTAAGTCGTAGAATGGTCATTGAAAATCGCACTTTGGAGGAATACCACATATCCAGATTATAACTAATATAATAGCCATATTGTTCGAGCTGGATCAAACTCAAATATTTTTATTCAAAATAGGATTTATAATCACTTATTGAACGTCAAAAATCTACCACCCATTCAAAAGAGACTGCCTCAGACCTGAGAAGAATGGGCGCAAGAAACTCAGCGGGCTTTTTTTTATATAAAATATGGATTACAATGTAATATCGTACAATGAACATTTATAATTAAAGAGCCTGAGGGTGTTCGCTTTAATCCCAGTCCGTGGTGTCATTAAGAAAATCGTTTATGCTATAATAACTCACTTTCCCACACAAACGTTTTTTAACAATTCTTTTAAATTTCGTAACACATTTGTTTTGTACATTTTCTGGGATCATATTGTAGAAGCATATACATCGCCCAACAAAAGACTTACTAACTCGACCCAACCGAGTAGTAGGCATAACAAGTTTATGTTTGTTCCTGGGACGTACTAGATCAGAGATGAGACCGAACTCCATACGTGGCCTGGTGTACGGTGTCGCTCTATTTATGCCTTCTAGTTTCGCCTTTTAAATGGAATTAATCGCTCAATAGCAATCGTTCGAATTTTTGAGACCAAATATTCCGATACTATTGGAGGCATAAAGGGGAATAAATCATGAGCTCCAACGGTGTGCATAGTTAATTAAAAGGCATAAAAGGCGAATTTTCTCAAAATTCCTTTAGAATTCTTTTCTAATAACTACTAGATACTACTACCGCTTCGGAAACAAATGGCGCTCTGAGAGAGGCAATTCAAATAAGCTTTCTTTTTTTTTTTCAATCTTATGTGTAATAAAACAACAAAATATTGGTATATAATACTTTATTTAAAAATAAAATTACACCATCAAATGCATATAGGTACTACAAATGCAATAAAATTGAATAATCTTCCAAAGGTGGTTATATTTTAGTGGCGCACTTCCTGTCTGTAACTAAGTATGTTGATATTAATATTTTCTATAAGCCGTTACAAAGAAACATAGCGATCAGCGCTATGACATAGTTTAATTTACAACCAGGTAATAAATATATTTATCATAATTAATTACTGGAACCAAAATATGTTAATATTATTTTATATTTCGATGCCTTATTAAAACTTGATCGTAATGTTCTGTTGGTCTGGTTCTGTAATCTGGTTGTTATTAAATGATACTTATACTAGGTTCCTATGAAAATGTTTTATGTGTTTTCCCAGAGACACTTTCACCTCGTACTTCTAAATTGTCTATGCAATATATAAAAAACTTTTTTGCTCTTTCAGAATTTTCTAATGTTCGAATTTTAAAAACAAAACAACAGTCAAAGAAGTATCTAATGGTTTGAATACTTCTTTGACTGTTGATAATGGTACTATTAAACTGGGTATTTAGATTGTAGCTAGTTACTTTTAATTTGCTACACTCTTTAGAAAAAACAGAATTAGTTAAGATTAAAATTAATTTGAGCACAATAATTCATGTCAAACTGCATCACCTAAGCATCCTAAATATTTACGGCCTTACAAATAAACTTGGTATGCCTTAGAACAAACCAAGAATATGCAAAATGTTAACAATTAGACAGTTTGCTTATCATTGCTATAATCTGACGTATAACGTTTCCCGCGTTTATTTGCAAGGCAGCTTGTCATTCGGAAAACTTCAGAATTATCATAGCATCGAGTGTTATCAGCAATATAGTCAACATTTCTATATTATTTTTAGATATAACTTTATAATATAGGTATAAGGAATCAAATTTGAGAAAATAAATGCCATATACCAAGTTTTTTTTTTTGGAAAAGGAGGACAAACGAGTTAATTTGTATGGCCATTAATTTACAAATAACATAGCTACTATACAATACTTAGCATGTTTAAACAATAATACACTATATACTTTGCATTATCAACTTAATACTAAGAACCCAAAAAATAAAGAGATAATAATCTGGTTTAATATCTAAATATTAGCATCTAAGTTTAATAGTGATTGATGTGAGAAAAAAAAATATTTGTTTTTTTTTTGGTATTATTTACCCAACACACTTTTTTTTTATACACAAAAGTCATCAAAATTCTAATAAGCTGCTGGATATAGAAGTTCTAGTCAACAGTTATTGGCACATTGTAATAACTAGTAAATGCAAGATATACAAGTGACTTGTCAACTAATTTTTAGTTCAGCATTACAGAACTTCTCAATAATCTAGCAAAACGTTATAGTTTCATTTTTCACATTTCAACCAATACTTTTAGGTCGGTAGATGATCTCAAGACTGAAAGTTTCAATAACATTCAAATTTAAAATATAAAACATTATATTTTAATAACAATTTATATTTACAAATTTTTGGCAATCTGTTCAGGTGTTTAAATGATAGCCACTTGAAGTCTTTCTGTTCGATGACAAATGCTAGATCTAATATTTTTATACAAAATAATTAGAAATCAGTTCGACAGTCCATCACTCGTGCACTCCATCAGCTTACGAGTTCCCCGCCGAGTACCAAGGCGTGCGCAGGTAGGAGCTGGCCTGTTCCATCAGCCATTTGCCAAAACTAACCTTAAGCAATTTTCTCCCATACCACGTCTATCAAGAACTTATAACTCCATCTGTGGTGAAGTAGATATTTTTAAAGATTCTTTACCTGCTTTTAAAAAAAATATTACGAGATTGTTAGGCGCCAAAATATGATTAATATTCTTCTTCTTCTTTTTTTTCCTTCTTTTCAAATTCATATCTTGATTTTATAATTTTTGCTTTATTTTATATAATTGTTTTCTGTGCATGTTGTGACACCTTAATTTGTTGTACATTCAACTCATTATTTGTTAATATTTGATATATTTTAAGCGTATTAGAATGTAACAACTACTGGTTGTCCTATAAATAAATAAATAAATAAATATTGTTTAATATAGCCATCAAAACATGACCATTACACTATTTTTTATTAAAGTTAATTATTTAATTATTAAAGTTAATTATTTTCAAAGCTTCAAAAAGTCAATGTTTTTAACTAGTCACCTATATTTTGAATTAACAAAGAATAAGGTAATTTAGATATTACATTATTATTATTTAAACCGTGGATTACCCCAGTTTCTTAAAACTCTTGACAAATCTCGCCACATCTGCAGTTCTGCAGTGACCACAATTCATGCAGTTGGATTGAAATATCAGCTTCAACTCAATAATAATATAATTATGTGAGTACCTGTACTAATAATAACATTATTTAAGTTCCGCAATGATAAAAGTCAAATCAACATATATAATATATACATGAGAACATACAAATCAACATCCCACGCAATGGTTACACACACTAAGTTAAAAAACAAATTATATTTTCGCAAATGGTGTTTTAAGATGTAAAATAATTTCATACATCAATCAACATCTTAAATAGATTGAAACTAAATCTAAAAAATATTTTAACTCAAGGAAGCAAGTTAATAAAAACATTGAATTAACTAGAACTAAATAAATACATGCACACACAGTAACCACATTTTTTTATGTAAAAGGGGGGCAAACAGGCTAGAGGCTCATGTGATGGGGAGTGTTGAGGCAACCGTCTATGAACATCTGCAAAACCGGGGTCAAGACATGTGTTGCCAGTCTTTAAGGTGGGAGTATGCTCTGTGTTTCCAAATGCTTTAATTATAACAATATTATATTCTCTTGTGTAAGTGGACATACTACATTAATGCTTTCATTTCAAATTAATGTTTAAATCAATCTATCAAATCAGTATAGGTTTTTTACAGTAAACAATTAAGCATATATACATATCCAAATAGTTCAAATACACTAACAATGTTCTATAAACACGGACAATAAGGTTTTTATTGCTAGATCCATTTAAAACTCTCCACAATACCTTAATATTACAATATTATATTATATAATATATAAGCATTAAACATACCATATTTTGTAACAATAAGTTTTGGTTTACATAATATAGAATACAATTAGGCATAGAGGTTGTTAATAAAATACATTACAATTTTCAGTATCCACATTTTATGAAAAACAAATAAATACTTAACAATTTAATCGATATAGAAATAGAAATATCTGCAGACATTTATATGCAAAGTAAACATATTTAATTAACATCCTCATTAAATACAATCACAAGAATGAAGCTAACAACAACATCTATGAGATTACTAAACCTAGAAGTTACAACAGCTGTTTGTTTTCCGAGCAGTCTTATAGAATGCTTTACTGTGCATTGAGAGACTGTTCGACTTCTCAACTAAATCATCCAACTTCTCACCTCGGTCTAAAACTGCTTTTATTGTGTCATGAAGAATAATTTTAGTTTCATCCAAGTCATTTTGTATCTTTGTTAATGCATCAGCTTCTCTTGGGTTTTGATATTTAGCTAAATACTGAGGTAATAGCGGGAAATCCACTGTAGTTTCATTTCCAGTAGGCCAAGAGGCTGCTGGTACTTTAGCCGAGAACTCATCCAATATTTTAGTGATTAATGTGTGTGCCACTCTATTGGGATACTCATGATCAGAAATGAGGACACCCGCGAGATTATCAGCTCTAACATAAACTTGAAGCATATATTCACCTTCTTTCACTGACTGCCTTGAAGCAGGCTGAGTCCTTTCAACAATTGTTCTACTAACAAATGTCATAAACTCTTGTACAGAGGATCGTTGAAAGAAACTGAAACTCTGCAAGTCGTATGCAGCTTTTAGAATTGTGGCACTATTTACATCTTTATACAGCACACCCAGACCGTACACTTTCACCATTTTAGTAAGTTATAAGCCTGCAAAAAAATTGGGTTCAGTGAATCTAATAAACAAATGGAATATCGCGAGGAATAAGCAGATAGCAATAATGGTATTTTACGCACTTTCGTCCGTTTAAAAAAATTTAGATCGAAGTTTCTAAAAATCAATCATTAAAGTTTACGTCAATATCAACACACCAATAAATAATATATACTCTTTCTTCTGTTGGTAACAGCTAAGATAATCTATTCTGTTTTCACCAGAAAATTTATAAATATCCTTTAAAACAAATATTCGCAAGAATTTTAAGAAAAATTACTAATTTCCACACAGTTCACGTTCATTGATTTATCTACATAACCTTTGGGTCAAAGAGAATATAACCACTACCGTAGGGCCTTGAATTATCTTGAATTGATGACAATTGACACAACAGAGTAGATACCTTTGTATAAAAGGGTTATGAATGTACGGTCACTAACGTGCAATCGTCTATTTCGTGGGTGCCGTTCATCAGGAATATCTCAAATTATTACTGTAAAGCACGTAAATTTTAGTTTGGTGAAAACAAAGAACAAATAAAGTTGATTATAAAACCATAAATACTTTTATTTTCAAGTGGTGCTTTACCACGATTGCCATTAATGCTTGAGAATGAGATAGGTATCATGATATGAGATAGGTTAATACTGAATAATAAGAGGCGCGACTGCCTACGTAAAAAGTGAAATTTATTTTTGAATTATTCGAATATTTTATTTGTCTGAATCGTGCAGTCATTTTACATAAGTTTGAAATACTTTATAACTAATACTTTAAGTAAGGTATGGCGATTGGTAACGAAGTAAAATCCGCCTAAGTTTGAAAGCGAACAGTTGTTAAAACGTAGTGGATTTGGCTATCTCCTATCCTTATAAGATTATAGCTGTATCTGTATATCTGTCAATCTATCGATGACTGCACGTTCCGCAAACAGTACCCTCATGGATTCGTCATGTCTGTCTGTCCTTCCGTATGTCACAGCCACTTTTTTCCGAAACTATGAGATGTATACTGTTGAAATTTGGTAAGTAGATGTATTCTGTGAACCGCATAAAGATTTTCACACAAAAATGGAAAAAAACAGTAAATTTTGGGGTTTCCCCATACTTAGAACTAAAACTCTGAATTTTTTTTTTCATCAAACTCATATCTGTGGATAGATAGAGGTCTTCAAAAATGATATTTTGGTTTCTAATACCATGTTTTTCTAAACTGAATAGTTGCGTGAGAGAGCTATGGTAATTTGAACCTGTTAAGTTTTATTTACTATTCTATATATTTACTAGTTTTAAGTCGTACAAACATTTTCACTTGTTGTTAATTTAATTTATATCTTAAGTAGTGACGTATTATGAAGTAATTATTAGCATTAATTGTTTAAAATTAATTGTGGTTTTTTAAATGCTAAGTTGACCTATAGTATGATAAATAAATAAAAAAAGTTTTTTTTAATAATTGTCATAAATCGTAAACTGCAATTTACCTTTAATTCAATAAATTCAAGTAATATTATTATTAAATAACTTTTATATTATGTTATTTACTGCTACCGAACCCTTTATGGGCGAGTGCGACTCGCACTTGGCTGCTTTTTTTCTTAGTTTCGCTACGCTGAGTATTACTTTAAAGTACTCTGTTATGGGGCGATGCAGCGGCTGCAGCCAATATTAAAACCGTCTTTGTGCTGCAGAAGAGGGCTATTCCCGCTATTTATAACCTAGGTTCTAGAGAATCATTTAAGAAATAAACATGCTGGTTCCTGCCACTGATTTCCACCTTCGCACGACACGCCAATAGTTACGATATTATCCCCACCATTTGCATGTGTAGCGGTGCTCCACACTGCGGTTTTCAATATTTCTTCCACGTACTACAAACCTGTGGATTGAGCTTCTTTGTGCGGTGTTTCCGGGACGATACGACATGGGTACCTTCAATAAAAGCGCGTACACCTTTCTTAAAGGCCGGCAACACTCCGGTGATTCCTGTGGTGTTGCAAGAGAATGTGGGTGACGGTGATCACTTAACACCAGGTGACCTGCACGCTCCTTTATCTTCCCGTTCCATAAAACACTTCTTGACAATTGCAAAGATCTCCATGACAGTAGCTCCTTCGCTGCACTCATCCAAACTATGTCAGCGATCTTGATCTGATCAGAACGTTTTGACTGTTTTAATAATTTTAAAATAATTTTAAAAAATCACATAACAAATTTTCTAGAAACTGTGACATCCATAATGTTATCACGAGGAACAAAGTTATTATGCCTACTAATCAGTCAAGTTGAGTTATTAAATCTTTTATTGGGTGCTGTATATGCTTTTAAACATGATCCCAGAAAATGTACAAAACATTTGTAGTATTGAATAGTAAAAATGATACCACAGAGGTCTGTGGAATGTTCCCATTAAGGCCATTCCTAGTAGAATGGAGCAAACACCCTCAGGCTGTTTAATTATAAATTTTATTGTATGATTCTAGATTATATTGTAACTTAATAAAGAAAAACAAACTGAGTTACTTGCACCCATTCTTCTCAGGTCTGAGGCATACTATTTCGAATGGTTGGTAGTTTTTGACATTTAATAAGTGATTTTAAATCCTATTTGAAATAAAAATATTTGAGTTTGAATTCACAAGAAAAAGTAGAAGATAAGTAAGTAAGTAGGTAACAATATTTATGGCCAGACTAGTTACATTATTTTTTGAATCAGTGGTGGTGAATTAATTGATACTAAAAATAATTCACATGGAATCAATTTTGTAAAATTTAAAAAAAATGGACTTTATTATAATTAATAATTATTTAACACAGTATTGTAAATTTTATTGCATTAAAAAATAAGTAACAAATTTTCAATAAGGGGTTTAGCTTGGATTACCAATTTATATTAAATTTTTAAAAACACTTTTTATTTTTGCACCTCCAAGACATTCCTCATCTTTGTATAAAACTGCAAACTGACCCTCCGTTAATGCTCTTAATTTATTATTTAGAAGAATAGTAAGACCGTCATGGTTTTTGACAACTCTACATGGCACTAAGGGTTTAGTATGTTGAAACCTAAAATGGCAATGTAGTACACTGTTAGATCTAAGCTCACATGGCTGTTTAGAAATCCAATGTGGTATATCCGTAAAGCATATATTATTCCATAATGCTGTATGCTTTGTACCAGGAACCTGTGAATTTCATAAAACATAATGTAGCAAATCTATTTCACAATCACATAACTACATTGAAGTAATAGTTAATTATTAGTATTTCTGTTGTGGTTTTGAAAACATGTGGCAAAAGAACTGAAAGAAACAATAAAATTACCATTTACTTTCGAATATCAACGTTTTCCGCTGCATCCTTGACATATATTATATTTAAAACCACATGCATATCTATTGATATAAACTGTTGGTAGTTTATGAGTTGCACAGACAGACAGTCATGGCACATAGTTAAATTATAGTATAATCTAAACAAAACCTACCACATAAATATTATTTGATTCTAAGTCTTTTTTAAATACAAAGTAAGCATCTTTATAACTATTAAGGCAACATCTCTGTCCAACAGTCCACTTGTGTATGCCTGTATGGTTTCCAACTTTTTGTCCAGTATCAATATCAATGAAATCTCCTTGCTTTTCTGTTATAAACTGCAATTAGAATTATTTGAAATATGAATTTGTGAAATAAAGTTTTTATATGTTTATATTTGAAAAATATTTATTTTACCTCATCTATAAAAAATTTAAATTTATTTTTACCAATAAAGCAGATACCAGTACTGTCTTTCTTATTTGCAACATTTATTAGACCTTCCTTTCTTGCTATTTCCCTTACTTCAGTTTTTAATAAATAAGCTAACGGAAACATACACTTTCTTAATGAAAATTGTTTAACTTGACTTAAGAAAAATGTTTGGTCTTTATGTTTATCTGTGGGCTGGAGTAATTTAACTTCTGAAATTGGAAAATATAAATATATATTTCAATTTATTCAAATAAATTGAAATTTACTGAAGTGAAAACTTCTTTAGCTGTGTTAAGCACTTTTCTTGGGATGTTTATAAAATGTTAAACTCACATCAGAACATATGACATGATCGTAAATATGTAAGACAGTCATTGAAATTGGATGAAAGTAGAGTTTTCTGAGAGATAAAATTTTTAATGTAAAATAACTGTATTAGTTCTTCTTTATTTCACTTCTACTTCAGAAAGTGTTAATTTTTTATGAAATATAAATTGTCATTTTTGTGTACTTATAGTGCAATAAATGAATATTGTATTTAACCACATAAATGCTAGTACTTTAAGACTGATAAAAAAGCAATTCCTCTGAAATTATTCGTTAACTATTCCAAAGTATTAAAAACTGTGCAACATTAATGTTCAGGTTTTCACTTCTGCTGGCACTTTATTTTTAAATTTTCTTACTTTCAGTTTCTTTATAATGCTCCAAATAAGGTCCAAAAGAAGTGTTGGCATAGTGGCCAGTTGCAATAGCATCAACTTCTAAGTTATTCCTGCAATGTTCGAAAAAACTGTCAAATTTAATAAATCTGTTGCATAATATATCTGGGTTAGGTGTTAAGCCTGCTTCATATTCATGTATTAGAACTGTAAATACATCATTCCAATACTGCTTGATAAAATGAACTCTATGCAGTGGAATATCAAGCTTACGGCAAACAAATGAAGCATCTTCATAGTCTTTTTCGTCCGAACATACACCACCTTCATAGGTGCTATCCCAGTTTCTCATAAAAACACCCTCAACTTGAAATGCTAAAATATAATATTAAGACATTAATGTTTCGATAAGATTCAATTGTAATAAACATATAATAACAATCACCACACCAGATTTCTTCAAAAGATATGCTGCAACGGCACTATCTACACCACCGGACAATCCCACTGCTATTTTTTTAAACATGATGAGATAAAATGCAATAGGTATCACTAGATAGGTAATTGTATAACAATTATAAATTTCATTAAGTAATATGCAATATGTACACAGTACATCGACAGGTATTTATTACAAAATACGTGAAAATAATTGCATAAAATTTAAAATACGATAATTCGAGATCAAAAATGTAAACAATGAAATGTCACTGTCAAAAATCAAAATGACAATTCTCAATTCTGAGACTATGTGGTTATTACACATAACTGAATTTAGTCGTCTTTATTCAGTCATTACTGAATTTAGAAAAGTATAATCGCATTCAGCAAGCTAGCATCCTAAATTCATAAGCAGAAACTCAGAAACCACACTTGGTTTCTGACTGACTAAATCATTTAGAATCCTAATTACAAAGGCATTTGGGAAGGTTTAATCGCATTTAGTTAGTACTGATTTCAGTCGGACGTGGGTCTGCGTGTGTGGAGGACGTTTTTGACTTTTATTTTGTGTTCGCGCATAAAAAAGCGAAGTACGAGTGCGCAGCGTAGTCTACGAAATGACGAAAGAAAAAGAAGTCATTTCTTTGTGGGCGTTGTGCACATGAATGTGAAGTAAAGTAAAAAAAAAACGTAAGTTTTTCTAAAAAAAAAACATATTTTGGGTATCACTTGGAATTATTTATTAGATATTTTTTTCTGAGCGCTGGAGAGCTCTCCAGTGCGGGATTCAAGGATTATCCATGCTTTCGGGGACATCCTTTATATAATACATAGTTTTTATATATATTTTAAAAACTTAGATTTATGAAAGAAAATAAATACATATGAATAGAAATAACAAATAACACAATATAATATTTCCAGATCATAATTAAAGTTCTGACTGTAGTAGTAATAGGCAATAGTGATTTTAGTAAATTATATTTGTTATGTTATGTTACTATAATATTATAGTTACTATAATATTATAGTTACTATAATATATATTATATATATAATAAACATAAAAAAATGTGAGCCGTCACGGGACGCCTGGCAGATGTGAAACATCGACATTATTTTGTAAAAGTAATATGCAGAAAAGAACATATTGTGATAGGAACTAAATATGTCATAATGATAAAATAAAATATTACGATTTTCTTCCAGATAACGATGACTATTAATTGAATAAACATTTATTTTCATTAAATACAAAAATTTACGAATTTATTTCAAATCGTGACTACTTAATTCGTTTAATCAGTGACTTCGGTAATAGTTATATTCGATGTTGCCTCTGAGGATGGTATTACTGTGACAAGGCGACGCGTCGCCACGGCATGCGTCGCCACGCCAGAAATCGGTTTTACGTGCGGCTATAGATGTTTCACATCAATAATACATAATTATCATTACAAGCTTTTCTAATTCATTTACATTTCTAATCATCTGTGGAGTGTGTGACAATATGTCATAAGATTTAATTCCGTGGAGGGTAATTTTAGTCATAATAATAATATGACAACACCTAAGACAAGATAATGATAGCTATGAGAATAGATTAAATACATTTCAAATGAGGTCTCTGCGAATATGTAGAAATGCTTCACAATTGCTGTGTTTACACATTTTTTTAAGCTATGGACATGTGCCTGCCTTCAATTGTCGTCTTAGTACTTTTTCCCCAATGCACATTAAATTCCACCACAGTAATTATGGCTTAAACTCTCCTCTACAGCTAATTTTACAATTATATAATTGTATTTTTAATATAGATGAAAACACTGATATCTTCTTTTCAAACTTTCTTAATTTTAAAAAATAAATTTATATTGCTCTCCAAAATGTATAGATTTTATAATATCACATGTATTTCTTATAGTAATGTTGTGCCTACCTATAATTTAAGTACATTTAAACTATTTTATTATATTTGTTTAATTCTTAGTGCATAAGTTAATAAATTGTATTTAGTTGGTAAGCCTTTATGAATAAATAAATAAATAAAAGACTACTCCTGTTAAAACTATGGCTATCTAAAAGGGGCAATGAGTGACTACTTCTACAGTGTCAATATTCGAAGTATACTATAATGACATTTGCCCTCGTTAGAGTAAGTGTTCTGTGCATTTGACATTTTGAATTGACAGTAAATTGTATTTTGGTTTCTAAATTAGAAATTGTATTTTGGTTTTAACACTTTAATTTGATTTGTATTTTGTACATATGCTAAGTTATAACTTTGTGAATTCAATTTCCTATTCTCTAATAATTTTCTCCTAACCAGTTTGAGTTGAGCATTGTATTTTGTACTTATTCGTACTTATAACTTTTATGCAAAATGTGAATTCAGTTTTGTGTTTTCTAATAATTTTCTCCAAAACAGTTTGGAGTTGAGCAATCTTTAAGATTAGCAAATTTTAGATTGTCTATCATGTCAGAAAGTATAGAAAGGATCGAAGCTAGTTCAGATGCTAGACGTCGATTTCTTAACATCGCAGTGTCCACTGTACTACTAGAAACTGGCTTTGAGGCTGCTGACAAGATGAGCATGGAAACTCTTACTGAAATTATGCAGTGCTGTAAGGAAACTGACATATTTTATAATTTTACTGTACTAATCGGCTACATATTCAGTTTGTATCTAAAAGGGAGGTTAATTTTCAGTCATTGCAGAAGTAGGAAATTCTGCTAAAGGGTATTCTGAGCTTTCTGGACGAGTGGAACCAGTTCTAGGAGATGTTATGATGGCATTTATGAACATGGGTATGTACATTAAGCATCACTAACTAGGTATTTATTACATAAAGTGACATATAATTTCTATTCTTCATCAAAATGTTGAATTTGCTATTAATGGTCTAGCTATGCAGTATGAAGAGAAAATTGTATTTATAATAATATTTAAATTTACCCCTCTTATATCCTTTTTTGAGTGATAATAAACCTTAATGATTGAAATTCTCGGTAGGTGTTGCCTTTAATGTCAAACTAAACTGTCACACAAATGCTAAATAAATTTCTGCACTACAAATAGATTAATATAGAGTTATTACTGCATCAATTTACAAGACAATTATTAACTGGAATTTACTAAGCTTGGGTAGCTACCACACATGTGTGGAGTTTAAGTGTAATGTTATTTAAGGTCTTTTTCTGGAGTTTAAGTGTCACTATTTTTTAAGGTCTTTTTCTTATAGATCTTATAACTTGTGTACAGTAGATTTTTATTCTTATTGCTTTTTATATTTTATACTAGTGAGGGCTCATTAACTTTTTAATTTAGAATTTAACACTCCTGTGATTCCACTGATGTTGCAAGAGAATGTGGGTGGCGGTGATCATTTAACACCCTGTGACCTGTACAATCATTTGTCCTCATTTTCCATAAAAAAATGCTTGCTTACTAATTTTACTTATTACTGACCTCTCCATTGTGTATATATCCCAGGGGCATTCATACCATACAGGCAATAAGGACAGTGCATACCTTGTTAGAAACGTAAATAAATATAGCACTAGTATTAAAGTAAATTTAGTTTAATTCTGTTTCATTATTCTATAAAACCAAATTTCTATTAAATACCTATGGTAGGCAGTCCCGAGATTGGATATTTGATACTAGCACTGTTTCATGTACAACTTATTTAGTGGGCCGCTAGGTAAGCCAGCTAAATAACAAATTGTAGTGAGCTAAACTTATGACTCCTCAACCCCACATCTATCTCACTCAGTCCATACACAATAGATTATAAGTTTATGGCTATTTCTGATTTTCGTCTACATTAGTATTTTATTGTTTAGGTAATTCCTTCATCCTTGACCTTGTTAGGTTTGACCAGCAGATTAACGACTAGACGACAGCCAGTCTTCTGCTCTGATGAAGTCCGAAATGTTTGTTACCAACAAAGACTGCATAAACCAAGTTAAATAAGCTGGCGCCAAGTATTGCTTTAAGGACCAATCTTGGTAATTCAACATGGTGTTGTGAAGGGGCATCACTACCTTCTCAAGAATGATATCCTGATACACTTGTGCCAATGTTTTGATACCTTTTTCACAAAAGCATGGCTCAGTCACTCCTTCTAAGCTAATATTCCACCAAACCATCACTGAAGTCAGATAGTGCCCATGTTGGACTCTGTCGACTAATTGGGAAGCTTCCTTAGAGCTTTGAGCATAAATACGGTCATTTTATTTGTTAAAATGTTGCTCAATTGAAAAAAAAATCTCATCCGTAAACAATTTTTTCTGTGACCTCCATTTGCCTACTGTGTCAGTAGTTGTTTCGATTTTACCACCCTATTCTTTTTTATATTATCAGTTAAGAAATGCCCAGTACATCTCTTATAGGCTGCAAGTCCCAAGTCATCTTTTAAAATACGTGACATGGTTCTAGGTGCTGTCTTCATCTCACAAGATAACATCTTTTACTTTCGGACAGGATTTCTTTGAATTCTTTCCCTTACTACTATGGCCACCTTTTTCATACGAACACTACGTGGACGGCCAGATCTTTCTGTCACAAACAGCGGAGGTCTCATTGTACCTATTAATAGCCCGATACACAAACATTTTACTAATACCAAGCATATGGAGTTTTAAAATTTGCATTTGGCTGCATGCCTACTTTAGGTAATGCAATGCACAGCGATTCGGTTCTCTTTATCACCCCACTCCATTTTAATATCGCAATGTATTGTACAATTTATTGGCGCAAAACACAAATAAAACACCAATCAAATACATAATTATGTACTCTAGCTTGGTGGTCAATTTAAATGTGATATTAGCTGAATTTTGGTGCTCCTTTCACAGAAGCCACAATAGGAGGAATAGAGTAGATTAAAATACTTTTTTATGTTCATTTACCACTTAATCAAAATGTCTTTTTAGATCACATGTCTATACTCTATATGCTATTTTACACAAGTTTGTTTATAAGGAGCTTTCTTCCACGTACTACAAAGCTGTGGAATGAACTTCCTTTTGTGGTGTTTCCAGGCCGATACAACATGGGTACACCCAATGCACAAATGCAATAGGTCATGATTGGAACACAGAAAAATTTGAAGACCATCATAGTAGTCTCGATCGGGGCCACATCTCTTAGATTTAGAAATAATGAAAGTCGATTTAATTTATTGTTTGTATTATAAATTTGGGCGGTCCAATTTAGGTGTTCGTCTAGCGTAAAATCAAAGTATTTTTATGGTTTTCTCATTGGCTAAGATGTTACATTTACAACAAGATTGATTGCTATTTCGGTTACAAGGTTAGGTGTGAATTGGAAGAGTAAATTGCCCGTCAGGATTATTTCTAAACAATTTATTATGTTTTTAAAGTGGTTAGAGCACTGGCACGGAACGCCAGAGGTCGTGGGTTCGAGTCCCGCATCGTTCATAAAATTTTGTTTTTCAAAATTTAATTTGAGGATTATTTCTGTTGGATACATTGAAACACAAATATTTAGTCTTAGCGGAATACCGCTACTTACGGTTTTAAGTAATTTACTTACTTACTATCAATAGATAGTAAGTAAACAAATTGCCAGCCAAGACGTGAGTTGGCTCAATCCTTCATCAGCTAACGATTTCAAGGCATCCCACTGATGTCCTTTAAATAACACCACAGTGTCAACGGCAAAGCAAAAGATACGTCCTGACGTGGGGGATATCTCGTGGGGGAAGAGGTTTTATGTAAGCTAAGAATAGTGTGGGGCCCAAGACACTTCACTGGAGAACTCCATAGCCAATCTTGATAAAAACACTAGTAAGATCGCCAATCTTAATACACTGTGTTATCTTACATTAAAATAATTTTTGAACCAACCAATGCTATTCCTCTAACTCCTATATTGGAAAGAGTAAGATAGGAGTTGAGACAGTATCGAATGCTTTTACAGATTTAGAAAAACGCCAATGCCACTATCTAGGGTATTAATGATAGTGTGATTAGTGTGACATGCATCCAGAGTAGATCGATTAGACCGAAAGCCGAATTGGTTTTGCACAAGTAGGTCATACTGTTCAAGAAACTTGGTTAATCTGATGTTAACGTTCATGTTTTTAGGTATAAACCTTCAAGGATTGGAACAGTATGCTGCAAGACCCAATAGACATGTGATACAGCCACCTCAACAAGCACCCGTTCCCAGGCAGCCAGCTATGTTATCAGCTGGTTCCAAAGCAAAACCATCCCCACATATTCCATTTCACTTGCCTCCCTTGCCTGATCCTCATGCATACATAAGGACCCCTGTAAGTAATCCACATGTCTATAAATAACTTTCTTTTTATTTGTCATAATTATAGTTTCCGACATATTAAGTTGCCTGAAACATGATCAAATTTAAAGATTCACATTCAAAAATTTTATCTTTCAATAAAGAAAGAGCGAATTCTGTTAATGAGTTCAACGAATTTATGGTAGAAACAGGTATATCAGTAAAGAAGGTTTCGAAAATTGTTGTGATATAATGTTAGTTTAAATTAAACCCAGACATTTTAGAGGTCCCCTTTCGGCTTTTTCATTATTATTTTCCAAGTTGTTTTAACTACATTTAGAGCTATTGGTTTTTGTGTCTCGTGTATGTTTCGAGTTAGCAATACCTAGTAAAATATTTTTTAAGTTTTTTAGAAAACCATTGAACAGCATTTAAGACCATACAATTATTTACTGTTTTTGAGTAATTCGACTGCCCACTCGCTCAAAATCTATTGCATCAGTTTTAAGCACCGACTTGTGACACCAGTGAAAATAAAATTTACTAAATTATAGAACTTTCAACTTATTAAAGAATAAATTATACATTTCATTAGGTTTTAATGTATTTTGTAAAAATGGAAGATCTTTAAAAAGAGTAGTCCTCATTCTTTCCTTGTCGTCTGATTTAACTGCTACAAAAGTTATTTTACGTTTAGGGAGTTGAACAAAGCTTACAAGATTTTATAAAAGATATGTTATTCGAATGGTTGGCTCAGTTAGAAAGAGTGTTGTTCATAAAATTTTGGTTTCAGTTGTATTTGTGTAATTAATCCCAGAAGTGAGGGTTATCACTTTAAAAAACATAACAAATTGTTTAGATTTGCAAGAGCGACATCTCAAGTCAATTTCCTAATATGCAAATATTGGTGTTGAGTAGGTTATCAACTATAAAGTAGATTCCGTAAATGAAGCCACAACCTGAGAGTTGAACAAAGCATACAAGATTCTATAAACGTTACGTCACTCGAACGATTGGCCCGGTTGGAAAGACCGGTCGCACGGAACGCGAGAGGTCGAGGGTTCGAGTCCCGCATCGTTCATAACATTTTGTTTTCAGTTTTATTTGTTTAATTAAACCTAGAAGTGAGGGTTAGCACTTAAAAAAACATAACAAATTGTTTAGATTTGCAAGATGATAAGAGTGATTTTTGCTAAGAAAGGAAAAATATTTTTGTTGAAACTAAATGCAAAAAATTACAAACAATTTATAGATAGGTTTGATCCTATCTTGGGGTTTTATGATGAAATTGTAATTAGGTTGCAAACCTCAGCATAGACTGTAGATATTATACCCACAAGGTTTGCACAAGAATCCTTTAAATGATAAAGCAATATTCCAACTTACAGACCCATAAGCAACCAGTGACAGAATATGAGGCAATTAGAGAAAAGGCTGCTAATCAAAAGAGAGATATTGAAAAGGCTCTAACAAAGTTTCTTGCGAAAACAAGTGAAACTCACAATTTATTTAACACTGATGACAATCAAGTTTTTCCGTGTAAGTATTATCTGAATGGAATGAGGTTCCACATTAGTTACATGTGGGAGACAATAATTATTATAATGATGAAATTCATCAACATCATTTCAGTTGGAAGACGTCCACTGTCCATTGCTGGAAAAAGACCTCCCCCAAAGATCTCCTTGACGATCGATCCTGCGCTGCCCTCATCCAACCTATTCCAGCGATCTTGACCAGATCTTCGGTCCATCTTGTGGGGCCTACCAACACTACGTCTTTCGGTACGTGGTCGCCACTCGAGGACTTTACTGCCCTACCAAATCATCTATCAAGTAGACGTACTTTTATTATAAATCGTTTTGTTTCAGTGATAGCATGCAAACCATCATTTCCGCCGTATTTGCCATGTCTGTTGCCAACTGATCAAGTTTTTGACTTCGATGAACTAGAGTATCATTTCCAAGTGGCTAACAGAACTGAAGATATGCCACCTGATAAAAAAGGTAAAGTTTGTAGTCTATTATTTAATATTCCCATAAAGTCCTTGTCACGCTAATAATAATTTTATCTCACCTAAATTACACAAACAATATTATTAGAACTGTCTCTAACATTCTGAAATAAGATATTTGATACATTGTGCATTACTAATAATAAATAACTAGAAAATGCCATTGTTTGTATCACATTTGTTTGATAATAAACAGATATAGAGTCACACGGAGCTTCACCTTAACAAAAATTTTATTACTAAATTTAAAATATTTTTTGTAATTACGGTGAAGTTCAAACATTAAAACTGGCAAAAATTTATCTCGGTATTGTTCATAAAATATGTAAATAAAAATACTCGTGAATCGAAATAAAACTATACTATCTCTCAAGTTCGAATAAACTGCAAACAGTGTGCAAAATTTAATTTAAATCAGTTCATTGATTTGGTAGTTAATTGCGTGACATACAACGTGACACGAAAATTTTAAATATAAAGATAATTAAGTACCCTCATATGGAGAACCCCTAAATGCGTGGCACTAAATAAGATTACAATTACAATAATGTTCAAAAGAATTGACGAAAGACGTGTATGTGGTAAAGGTAACTATAACATTAAAGACATATATACATGCTATATACACGACTTTTTATTGATATCTTGGAAATAGAGCGGCCGTTGAGCTATTTAATTAATAAATTTGATTGTAACGGAATCTTATAAGAAAAAAGCCCGCTGAGTTTCTAGCGCCCGTTCTTCTCAGGGCTGAGGCATTCATTTCCGAATTTGCAGTAGTTTCAATAAATGATTTCATATCCAATTATAAAAATATTTGAACTTGAATGAGTGCGGAAAACTTACACTAAGTATATTTAGTTATGCCAAATTTGCTTGATTTTATTCAGATGAGTTCTGTTTACTTCCACTTTGTCGAGTATATCCTGTATTGTGGCTGTACTATACACTCTTTTGTCCTCCTATTCCATAAAAAAATATGTCTCCAAAACAGCAGTCTTTTGTTTAAAATAATTGCAACATGCCTCTTATCTCTCATCACTTGCTTTTTAATAATAGATATTCGAATTAAATTTTCAGATCAATCTGACAATGAAGGCGAAATAGGTGGGGACAATGAAAATGCGAATAACTCTCAGTCAGAAAACCAAGACAATATAGGTGCTTCAAGTCCGGACAGAAATAAATCAGGGGGATGATTAAGTGACCACATACCTATCATTTAAATAATAAAGAGTACTTACCACTTATTGATTTGACGAGTTTTTTATTCCTAAAAACTTAATATATAGGTGATTCGATTATGATATGTGTGTAATTCTCATTTAATTATGAAGTGGCAGAATATGATACATACCATATAATAGATTAACCGAAAGTGACCCAATATATAGCGTCATCCAAAGTAGTCAAATATATCGGAACACCATAAAAGTCATAAAGATACCTACATTCAAAGCACCTATTATATATCGCTACACACAAATCACCTAAATATACACTTTATGGGTACATGCTTTAACCCAAACATTCCTTAGGTCATCTCTAATGACTATGTGAAGTCAAAAATAAATTAGCATTTTAAATTAAGACAATATTTAAAGTGCTATGTTTTTCTGAACTCTCTTTGACTTAAACAGATGAATAACGTAGATGTGACATAATATCAGATAATAGTAAAATACCTACTGTTCGTTCAAAACATGCCGACTGCCGTCATAAACAAAACCGCTAAAAAAGGCATATTCATACGGCACCATTTTTAATTGTGCAATGTTGATAATTAAATGAGTTCACATTTTTGATAAGTTATTACCTAAGCACTTCAATGTGGGATTATTTGAAAGTTTCTTCAGCTGACATTGAAGATAATTCCAAACTTTGTATTTGTAGATTTTAGGGTAGGTACCACAACGGCACCTTTTTCTGCAGTGAAGCAAAAATGTATAAGCATTATTGTGTTACGGTCTGACGGGTGCTGTAGCTGGTGTAATTACCGGGCAAATAAGACTTAACATCTTATGTCTCAAGGTGACGAGCGCAATAATTGTAGTTCCGCACAGCGTTTTGGTAACTGTTGAAATAAAAGTTGACCGTAATAAGAACATTTATGTATTATTCTTGAGGAGTCCACATAAGGTGTGCTAACCACCCCACTTTACCCTAACTCGATTCTGCAGGTTATTTTTTAAGATGAAACTAATTTTAAATGTACGTTTGGACTTCAGCGAGTATGCAATGTATTAAGCGATAGGTTGCCTATAAAAATTGGCCGCAACTGTCTGTAACTTATTTTAGTATAAGTTTTCTGATGTAAATTGCACCTATATGTTTTTTTAATAAATTGTACGTCATTTAAGGGAAATTATGTCAAGATTTAAAAAGCGGCCAAGAGCGAGTCGGACTCGCCCATGAAGGGTTCGCTACTGAACCCTAAGTAAGAAGTAACATAATATAAGTTCTTTAATAATTATCATATTTGAGTTGATTGAATGAAACGTAAATTGTGGTTTATCTACACCTATGCTTTAAATCCTCTATTAAAGATTCTAAAATAGTTATAACACTCGTTTGGGTGATTTACCTAATGGTTATTAGGACATTGGGTGATTTAATGTTGGCAATAAGCTATTTTAGAATCTTTTATAGAGGATTTAATGCATGGGTGTAGATAAATAACTATTACGATTTTTGACGTATTAAAAAACTTACTAGATCTCGTTCAAACCAATTTTCGGTGAAAGGTTTTTGGTTGTCATGATTTCAATTAAAGATTATCGGTCCAGTTAAGGGTGAGGAAGTATATGTTTTTTTAATTCATTTTACGTAATTTTAATGGAAATTATGTAAATAATTTAAAAAAAGTGACAGTCAGCCACAACATTATTGTTGCCAGGTGTATACAGGTTAATTATTGTTAACAATATAATATATGTAGCAACATAATAAAACAAAATTACTTTTTACACTTTAATCTTAAAAAAACATCATAGAGATTTAGCATTGATAACTGGTAGAGCTTTTACCCCATCTTTATTGACAATAGTTACTTGAAAGTTGGGGAGACTAACAAATAGACGTCTGTGTACCTCTTGAACACACAACTTCAGGATATTGTATGCTTCTTCTTCTGTTAAATCTGTAAACCAATTAAATCACCTATATTAATGAGAGTTGATTAATTATAGAGATACATACTAGAAATATTTTGTGGATACGGTATTAAAAATGGCTGTTAAAAATGTATAAAAAAAAAAATATTTCCTATGTAGTCCCCCTCTACTTCAATACAATTCTAACATTTTCTATTAAGTTGTTTTAACCCAGTGAAAAATATTCGCCGACTTTGCCTTGAAAATGCTCGTCAACACCTTCTCATAGTCACTCGAAGATTTCGCCCTCGGCGGAGGAGATTTACAATAGTCTTAAATTTTGACGCATTATACACATTAGATCTTAATAAGATAAAATTGTTTTATTTTTAAAATTAATAATCAGTGTTTCCACCACTGATGTTAATAAGAGTTGAGCATTTGTTTTTTATTTATTTATACGGATCTCACAAACAATAGGAAACATATTTTACATATACATTTACAATCTTAAATTATGATTAAGTATTGATCTCTGCTGCGGTCCAACTAGATACCGTAGGTATTCATAAACTGCGGCAACTAATACTACGTCCAAGTGGGCGTACTCGACCCAGTCTTGAATAATGTGTGATGTTGACATGCCACATGTTCTGATAATCTTTGGCAATAATTGAAACTAAAACTTTGTTAAAAATAATACTACAAGAAATAAGAAAGACACTGGGATCACATATCATCAATAAGTATTTTGTAGTAAATTAATTTCAATGTAAAATAACATGAAGTGTATGTAAGTTACAAAGGATAATGACCAAAAGTGGTACCAAAAAGTCTCATGCATCAAGACCAAAATTGTATAGTAATTATTTTCATAATTTTGAACGATATTACATGTCATTGGTTTGATGTTTGGACAGGGAATTTTAATATAAAGTATGCATATTAATTTTCTCCTTTTTGACGTTCACACAAGTCATAGTGATGTAGAATGCAATAATTACTTTTTTTGATTAATCAACCAGTTATTTTAATTGTTTATTTGTTGTACTTAGTTATTATAATGTTTACGTCTAATACATATCACAAATTATATGGCTTGCTTTCTTTTACGGAATAACAGTAACAAATACATTAAACCAGTACACAAAATCAGTTTAGTATTGCTAAGTGACAGTAAATTGATTTTCTTGCTTTTGATATATCGATCTCATCCCTAAATCACAGCAGGTTCATTTCTGACAATTGACATATTAGCTTTGTGGTTGCATTATCAAGTAGTCTGTGTGGTCTTTAGAATTGACATTGCATTAAATTGGTTGTAGTAAAAACATTACTGACAAGTAGAACTTGTTTTTGTGTTGTGGACTGTTTCTGAGTATTTCATTGTGCAAATTATACAACCAATACCAATGCAATAAAAAAATATGACCAATCAATCCGACACTTCCCACACATTTCTATATGTCAGACTTTTGCCTTATTTTAATGTTATCAACAAACATATAAACATGACAATGAAGAATGTTGTGTCACAAAGTCTATATGTATACAAAAAAACTGGTCTCTGTTTCATTTCCAAATACCAATTAGTTTTCGATTTTATTCATATCTAAAATTCCCATGAATATTTATTTGCCGCACAGACAAAGCCACAGCAGAGTCAGTCAGTCTACTTGCAAATCCACCAGCCACCTGCCAAGACACTTTTCTTCAGTTTTTATTTTATTATGGATTCTATATATATATAAATATACAAAAGCTCTCAAGAAAAAGAAACATACTTTATTTACATTAAGTCGAACTAGTTTACCAATTTTAGTTAATAAAGATAAGATGTACCTTTCTTGTGATAGCGGTCCATAATACTCAAACTGAGGTAGCCACCAAATCCATGAGCTGCAAATGGAACCTTCACACTTGATGCCAAGTAGTCCATGAAGTATAGCTCCGGCCCAGTCTCATTATCATATCCTCCCATCAAAATATTTACAAAATATGGGGTCTAAAATTAATAACTGATCTGAATATACAGACAATTCACAAAACATATTATATTTAAAAATAAATGCTGTATTGTGCTTTTCTTATACAGAACAATCTGACCCGGCAAACTTTATAATACCTTAAAATATTGTTTTGTACTTTTACTGAAATGTTATGTTTAAGTATTCGCTGAATCAAATTGTTAAAATCACTTTGTGTTAATTGTTATTCTGTGAGGTGCAAAAACGGAGCAATGTTCATTGTTTGCCAAAACATGTATTTACAATTTTTGTTTGTAAATAATAATAATATGTTAGTTGATATTCATACAAACTATTTCTTCATTATATTGTATCTATTATTGTTAGTAATTTGCTTAAAATCCTTGTTATATTTGTAGGTCGAACTGTATTTTGTATTTAAATTAATGTCTTGCAATGAGACTGGTGTATACACCAGTAACTGGCATTCATACCAGATTATAAGACCATAATTATTTTTAATGTTTTGTATGTAATGCTGTTGGTGTGTCAATAAATAAATAAATACATTTGACCAAGAGAAAAAAAATTGTGATAAGTATGGACTTAATGTGTACATCTAGAATAAAATTGGATTCAGTTTTCAGTCTGGGTATTTTTATATCAATGATGCAGGTTGTTTAGGTCTATTATTTCGGGTAAATAATCTTTTTTAAAGTAGAGCAATGAGTTAAACACAAAAAGATTTGATTGAAATATCTGGGTATTAAATAAACACAATATATTTGGATGCCATACAAGCTCGTTAAAGGAAATCTAAATTAACCATGCACTCATTTGAAAAGTCATGGTCACAGGACAGTGAAGCCCCAAAATCTATAGCAAAACCCAGATTAACTCATAAGGTGAGGATTTCTACTACCATCAGCTATTGAGGTCCCGGGTTCGAATCCCAGTAGGTGCAAGCATTTATATGATGAATATGGATGTTTGTTTCCGAGTCATGGATGTTTAAATGTATTTATGTATGTTTATATGAATTTATGTATGTTTAAGTAAGTATATTGTATTAAATATATCATTGTGTTGTAACCCATAACACAGGCTATATATGCTTAACTTGGGGCAAGATAATTTGTGTAAAAAGTGTGTCAATATTATATATTATTATTATTATTGAGACACAGGCACAAGTAGCTAAAGAAAAACTGCCAGAATTGATCAACGAAAAGGATGTGGGGATTTTCATCATGATAATGCCTAACCTTTCACATCCTTACCCACTCAGCAAAAATAGACAGCTTGATTAGGAAATATTTGAATGCACCTATCATATAAAATTTCAACAATAATTCTCTTTGTGATTTGTTAATCATCACAGCAAATACAAGATGAGTTACAAATACAATTCATAAAAACTCAGTAGCACATTAGATTTCTTGGAAGAACTGTTATTGCTTGGCTTGATGGCATATCCTTTAGATTTCAATGAACAAGAACTTTAATAATATGTAAATTTATATTACATTTACTACAAATTAATGTGCTAGCATGACAAGTGAAGCATGATATTAATATGTTAAAATATTTGAACATACACTGCTTCTGAGGTATTCAGCTAAATTCCGACGGGTAAAATTGGCTGCAGCAGAAGGTCCCAACTCATAACTATTACGCATTTTATACAACTGAATATTCTTTGCGATGTATTCGGCAAATTGTGTTGTATCACCGGAATCCCCCGTTACAGCCATTACAAGCTTGTCAGATATTTTGTATATTTTCTCCTCATCTAAAAAATAATAGTTTTTGTAATCCTATATCCAATATCTTTAATATTTGTTATTGTTTTTCCAAAAATGCTAACTCACCATCCTTCATCACCATTATACTGTGACTGGTGGTCTGATCCGCAGCTATCATAACGAAATCATTACATTGTAATCCTAAAAGACATTGTAGTTGAATATTCGACATTTTTACTGTTTTTAATGTTGAATATTAAGAACTAAAAAGGCAATTATCTGGACAATATAAAAATAAAATATGCGGACTCAATTCAAAACTGAAATGTGAAAACTGAATTGTCATTTCTCATGATTAAATCTTTTTTTTTTATTGTCAACGTCCAATGAGGCTATCACTTAGAAGAATATTAACGCTAGCTCCACAACACATTTATTTAGAGAGCAGCAAAATACATTTAAGTAAAGTCCATAGATGTATTATAATAACGATTGGCAATGTGAAACAGTCAGCTTAAGGTTTTAGAGCGATATAGACATATGAGACCATTTCCGTATATGCTATAGGCCTGCAGGCCTATTGCGTATCTCAGTTGAAAAGTAATAGTGATGATTTCTGGATGAAGTGTACAGAAGTAGACTACGTTCAATATTACTTGATAATTATTATTATTACCCGAATGCTCACCTCACAACAAGGTACGGGGGTTTTATAAGTATTGTCAATATTTCCAACAGAATTGACTTCCGCCTTAAGTTGGATCCTCGATGTGTGTACGTTGAAAGTCATCGATGTGTACGTTGGGGCCTGGGGGTGGGAATAGTCAAACAAAACAAATCTCGCTTTTGTGGAAAGATTCAGTACTAATAATAGTTAAGTAGAAGTGGTTGGACATGGTTCCATGTGCTTGGATGTAATTCATCCAAAACAGAAAATCATCAGAATTACACATTTCACACGTAAATTACGACTTCAAATATTTGCTGTTATATGCAATATTCTAGAATTATTCCTAAAGTCTCATACACTAATAGTAGAAAAAATACGAGTAATCAAGTTTTATCACATCATACTCTAGATGCATAGAATTAAAGTAAACAAATACGTAAATTAGTACTACATTTAACCTAATTTTTGTTACTAAGGATTGACACTCGATAAAATTTTATCGATATTTCAAATTCCCAAGTATACATATATAGTTAAAACTAAATGCATGCTTCAAAATCACTTCAGTCGGTATATTTTTTGGAATAATGTATGTTGCGTGTTTTTTTATAATTCACATTTTTTTCAGTACTAATCGTATACACACTTATAATTTGTAACGAGGACCTCTGCTTCCGGGTTCCAAACTATATTTACTACATTATTTACGCCTGGCAAGTTTATGTTATGGAGGTATTATTGTGTAGCATTGTAGAAAGAACAATACGTTGTGATCAACAATCTAATTATTTTGGAACTAGTGAATAAGGGCCATTTTAGTTGTGAGTTGTGGCACACGTCGGCCGCTCCACTCGGCTTGTTTGTTATGACTGTTTGCGAATCGCTAGAGAAAAAGGGCAGATTTGGTTCTATTCAATATCTTTGCGTAAAGAATAAAATCTAGAGTTTTGCGCCCTTATTCCGATCTAAGTATACAAATATAGTTTGTATGCATACTAGCACTATATATTAAAGAACAAGCAAGTTACTCAGGGCGCTACAAAGTATACATCCGCAATATCAGAGGTCAAGAAATGCGCTTTCGGCCTATGCTTTCGGGAGTATGCTCGAAACTTATCGTATCGATTCGGGTAAAAGCAGACAGCAGATGTGTCCACAAAGTGGCTGTGCGTGGTTAGGAGTTTTTAGTGAAACGTGCGGTATTGGAATGCCAGACATCAAGGTGATGAGGGTGAAATTTTGAATTTCCACGTGATGTCAACAACTCCTCGGAACGGATACGCCATTAATTTCACAGCCTCGCGTTCTGGCTTTGTACATAATAGAAATGCACACTGACTTTTTTCATTTTTGGAGTCCTACTATTGAATTTGTTGCTGGTCTGCATCAAAAGCATATTAAATCAATAGTGATTAAAATATCTTCACGTCACTAAGTGAACACACGTCTTATCGTGAAGATGTAATATGTGTCGGTATTTTGATCAGTATCGACACATTTCCAGCATCAGTTTCCCAATACTTACAATGCATAAATAGACATTTCACAGTGATACCAGTACTCTCAAGGACTCTCCACACGTACGTTCCAACCTTTTCCAACTCCATTTACTATGGAGGTCCTTGAAGTGATAGGTGCGTCCGCGCTATAACCTCTTAATTGCATATAATTATTTTTTACAAGTTAACGCTTCCTTTTTGAAGTGAAAACTTCTTTAGAGGGGTATAAAATGTTAAACTCGCGTCAGGACGCGTAACCTGATGATGAAATTATGAATGAAAGTTGATTTTTCTGAGAGATAAACGTTTTAATGTAAAATAATTGTAATAGTTCTGAAGTGTTAAATTTTTAATGTATTATTAATTGTCATTTTTGTGTACGATAGCGTAATAAATGAGTATTGTATATAACCACATAAATGCAAGCACGTGGGTAACACTGAAAATGTTTAGAACTGGCCAGTTAGAAACATTGCTAATGATATACAGCTACCTACGATCGATTACAGCGAGATAGCGTACGCACAAGAGCGATATAGCAGCATCACACAACTCATTCAACAACCAAACTTAACCTTCAAGAAAATAAATGTACCTAACACGAACCTAGAATTATATTGCGAAACATCAACAAGTCACGTACGTCCTTACATACCTACAGAATTCCGCAAACAAATTTTTAATAGTGTTCATAATATTACTCACCCAGGAATACGAACATCACGTAAATTAATATCTCAAAAATTATTTTGGCCTTCAATGAATATCGACATCGGGAAGTGGAGTAAAACATGTATGAATTGTCAGAAAAGTAAAATACAACGCCACACAGTCAGCAAAATTCAATGTTTCGACGCAACCGATCGCTTTCTGCATATACACATAGATATTGTTGGACCTCTACCTACCTCTGCTCAAGGACATCGTTATCTGATAACAATGATCGACAGACATACTGGTTGGACTGAGGCAATCCCCAGCGACAATATTACAGTCGAGACAATTGCAGATATCATTTACAATCACTGGATCTCAAGATTTGTATGCCCAGCGACACTAACTAGTGATCAAGGTTGACAATTCGAAAGCACTCTGTTTACCAACCTCATGAAAACTATGGGAGTTAAACGGATACGAAGTAGTAGCTATAACCCAAAGAGGAACGGAAAGGTAGAACGCCTTCATCGTTGCTAGAAGATAGCCCTTCGTTCAAGGTTAACAAACACCTGTTCATGGATCAATGAACTACCAACCGTATTATTAGGCCTGCGCGCAGTTCTACGATCGGACACAGGCGTTAGCGCCGCTGAACTAACATACGGCTATAACCTTCGTCTACCAAGTGATTTCTTCGACATAAGCACACCAACATTATCTACCTAATTGGATCATACCTACGTTGATAAATTACGTACCCATATCGCAGCTAATAAACCACACTCACCTACTTCACATCGTAATAACAAACACATATTTGTTCATCAAGACTTACATACATGCAGTCATGTGTTTGTTAGAATAGATTCAGTAAAACCACCATTCCAAAAACCATATGAAGGACCGTACCGTGTTATCAAACGAAGCGGTAACGTTTTTACCATTCAGTTACCAGGTCGTCAAACAAACATATCGATCGACCGTTTCAAACCTGCATATTTATTAAATGAAACTGAAGAAAACAATACATTATATGCATTACCTTTACCTGTACAAATTACCAAAAACCTTACCGATACCATACCTGACAAACATACCACCAATACCCAAGAAACTAAGCTACCAGACCCTACGAACAACTTGACGTCCCAGCCTATCAAAATGTCAAGGACAGGCCGACCAATCAAGTGTTTCGCTTGAAGGGGACTCCTGTAGCTGTACCTACATCCAATAATATCAATTAATACAAATGTCTAATATCTAACTTGTAACGTAATACCTTCGTAGCATTATAGATCGTAGAAATATTAATCGTGCATATAAACTGCCGAAAGATTCGTTCTGAAAAGAACATTTTAATATATTATATATAGTGTCAATTGTTGTTTGCCTGTTGTCTTGGAAAAAATTCGACAGCAGCGCCCTCGAAGCAGGATCCTCCTTCACCACGACAATGCTTCAGCGCACTCCGCAAAACGGACTATTGAATATTTGACTATAGCAGATGTCGAGATAATAAGTCATCCGCTATACAGTCCTGACCTGGCACCCTGCGACTTTTATTTATTCCCAAGAACTAAAGATAAAATTCGAGGTATTCGCTTTACGAGCCCTGAAGATGCGGTGAAAGCGTACGAAAATGTCATAGAAGGAAGATTGGGCCCACTGCTTTTCTCAGTGGTTCCATCGAATGCAACAATGTGTAGAGAAGAACGGAGATTACTTAGAAAAACAATAAAAGTATTGGCCACTTTTTACATTAGGCTGTTTTTTATTTTCTAAAATTTTCAGTGTTACCTAGGTACTTTATACTGATAAATAAAGCAATTAGTGCGAAATTATATTTTTTTAATGAAAACATGGGACGAGACGAGCAGGACGTTCAGCTGATGGCTGCCCATTACAATGCAGTGCCGCTCAGGATTCTTGAAAAGCACAAAAATTCTGAGCGGCACTACAATTGCGCTCGTCACCTTGAGACAAGATGTTAAGTCTCCTTTTCCCAGTAATTTCACTAGCTACAGCGTCCTTCAGACCTAAACACAACAATGTTTACAAATTACTGCTTCACGGCAGAAATGGGCGCCGTGTGGTACCCATAATCTAACCGGCATCCTGTGCAAAGGAGCCTCCCACTGGTAAAACTTTTCCTAACCATTCCAAAATATTCAAAAATGCACAACGTTCATGTTCAAGTTTTCACTTGTTTATTCATTCCTTTTATTTAACAAATGCTGATATTATAATATGGCATATATGCAATAATGCAATATGTAATAATACAAGATATACAAATAAATGATACGAAATAAATTACAGTACTTTTGAGATTACAACTATCCACACTTGTGGCTCGCCTGAGTGAAGCGAGCGCAATGATGTGTGGAGGGTCTGTTCGTGTGAGTTGACCAACTCATTTGATCTGGGTCCGATTTGTTTGAAACTTTGGCCTTTGGGTTCGATCCTGGATCAATCAACCATAGAACAAGTAAAAAACTGAATACAACTGTCAAGCGCAAGCCATAAAAGTAGTAGTTATACGTAGTGTTTAAATTCTCTTTTGTAGTAGTTAAAATTTATCACTTGATCTCAAATCTCAATAATAGTTTAATTTGTCCTACCACGTACTTTATTAATTAATTGAATACCGATAAAATGTAAACTGTACTACTTTTCAACATGTCTATTCCGCCACAAAATTTTAGCTTTCTGCCGCCTCAAATATGTGTTCCATCACAAACGCGTGCGGTAGTTCATTCTTTACATACACAATCATCAGTTTACAATTATCTGCCACCACCAGTTCCGATTGTCCAATCAAGAAATGGGCTGCCTTCTTACTATCCCACGGAAACATTGCCACCAATGAGTTTTCCACCCCCCAACATTCCACCTACCTCTCACTATGTACCACCGCCCTATCCTCCCGGTCCCGTACAAGCCACTACAAGTTACTGTTATCATGGAGACCCAAGTTATGTAAACCTGACAACATCAAACAGTGATAATCAATATAATGTACACAGTTGGAACAAAGATAAATCTTATGTTGTAAGAAGTCAATCTACAGACGGGAAAAGCAATTCATGGCACAGTACAGATTTAAGTGAAGCAATCCAAAATATGTCAAAACATGAAAAGCATTCAACAAAGTCACACTATTATGATAGAGAATTATCAAGATCTCAATATAGCCCAAGTAGAGAATCATCTAGATCTAGATATAGCCCAAGTAGAGAATCATCTAGATCTAGATATAGTCCCTCTAGAGAATCTTCTAGATCTAGATATAGCCCCTCTAGAGAATCGTCTAGATCTAGGTATAGCCCCTCTAGAGATTCATCTAGGTCTAGATATAGCCCTGCTAGAAGCTCATCACGCTCATGGTATAGTCCAACTAGAGAAAAATATGAAAGGGAGAGAAGAGATTACAGAAGTACATCTGATAGATCTATTCGCAGTCCAAGTTACAGTAGCCACAATAGAGTAAGCAGAGGGAGAGATGAAAGATACTACCGAGAAAGATACCACATTGAAGATAGAAAGGAATATGAGCGTCGGAAGTATTATGAAAGAAGTAGTTCGCATCAGTATGAGAAAGATTATAGAAGTCATAGCCAGAGATATACATCAAGGGATGATGATCAATATATTGAGAGGCATTCTTCTCATAGAAGCAGATCTCCATCCAGAACTTCTACTGGTCATAAATCAATGACTGATAGAGAAAAAATATTAGATGATTATAGGTAAAGTAATTTCTTAAAGATTTGTTTGTTTGTATGCAGAGTTTCATCTTATAATATTTGGTTGAGTTGTAGCTGGATTTGTCATGCTCACATTGCATGATCCGGTCATTCATAAAATGTTAACATTATACCATTAATTATTTACTCTAGAGTATATTTTATTTATTTATTTAGAAACAAATATTAAACATAAACCCCCTTATTCATAATGGTCCGCTAACTTTAAACAGCCGCTAAGGAGTGTTTTTTCTCATTCTGACTTAGTTCAATAGAAGAAGACAGAGTGAGAATTAGCAATTCTTTAAGTTAGCAGACTATTATGAATAAGGGGAAAAGTAGATAAAGTCAAAATAGAAATATGGACACAAGGATGTCTCCTTAAATAGTTTCACTAAGTACACTTAATATTTAAATTTACACTTAAATTACACTTAGTGGCAAACAACCAGTTACTAAATACATATAACATAATGCTGTTGTAGACATTGCTACAATTTAGAAGAAATTTCGTGATTTTTAACGTACTCTGTTTGTGCCAGGATATGTTTTATTCTGAGTTTGTAAGGTTGTAAGTTTTAGTAGCAGACACATTAATGTGCATATTACAATAATGTGTCTAATGTCTATTCTCGATAACTGTTGAGGTTTTATATCATTTATTTCTTCTTTTACTCCTTAACTTACACACTTGTGTCACTTTGATGACACTAACCTGATTCCTGCTGCTGAATTCCACCTTTACATGACACACCACAAATTAGGATATGATCCTAACAACAAAGATGTGTGGAGTTCTTCCACGGTGTGGTTTTCAAGGAATTTTCTCCCACATACATCCAAGCTGTGGGATGGGCTTCCTTTTGTAGTGTTTCCAGGACAAAAAAAGTGATCACATAACATCAAGGGACTTGTGTGGTAGGGCTATTTGGGCTACTAACAACTGGAATATTGGGGTTGTCAAAAGATAATATTTAAAATATTTTGTGAAGATGCAAATATTCATATGAAAAATATATATATTTGGATAGGGACTTGTATGTTCTTATTCATTATGTGTTCAATTTATAACATAACTTTAAATTTCTAGGAGGAATTACTGCTCAACATCAGAAGACTTCATAAGAAAAATGGAAAAATGGTCTAAGGAACATAAATCTGATGAGGAAGAGGTATTTATCTATCCAATTTTTTTAAAGCATATGATATGATTGGTATAAATTCTATATATTTCATGCATTCACACCATTGCGAGCTCTGGTTAGATCACTGTTTAGTCACAAATTCAGCCTGGCAATTAATAACTAACATCAATGACATTTGACACAATAGACTATATTGGTCAGATCACTTGCCTTTGATTGTTAAATAAAATCTTAACATGAATAAAATTACACATTACAATGTATTATACATATATCCCTATGGACTATATTGGTCAGATCACTTGCCTTATTTGTTATATAAATGACCAGAAATTGGAACTTGTGGACACTGCTGTCTTTTTGGGTATCACATTAGATAATAAGCTTCAGTGGGGCCCACATATTGCCCAACTAGCAGATAGACTCAGTTCTGCTGCATATGCTGTTAGAAAGATTAGAGAGTACACTAATGTTGCGACCACAAGATAGGTGTACTTCAGTTATTTTCACAGCATCATGACATATGGTATTTTACTGTGAGGTCATGCTGCTGACATTGACATAGTGTTTGCTCTGCAAAAGAGAGCTGTTCGTGCTATATATCAGCTTGGTTATAGACAGTCTCTCAAAGAAAAATTTAAAGAAATAAATATTATGACTCAATCAATCAATAAATTTTGAGAAAATAAATGCCTTGTATGCCTTATATTAATCTTAACATGATTAAAATTACACATTACAATGTATTATACATATATCCCTATGTAATTTTCTATATGCACAAGAAATAATGATCTGTCTATATTTATTAATCTGAAAACGTGCCTTTATTTTGAAATCGAGTTTTGATGTGTTGATTAATTAATAGATTGATTGAGTTGTGGCTTGTAGGCTGAACAAATATTTTTTGTGACATAATTTTGTCTCTTATGGGTGTAAATCTAAGGTCTACTATGTCGGGTAGCAGGTATGACATGTAAGATGGTTAATTTCTTTTGCATTTTCTGGTGATTAAATAGGTCATCTTTTTCTATTATTTCTATTTTAAAATTTAACTTCTTCTTTAGACCATCAGATATGTAGCTGGCCCTGAATTTGATAATACCAGTTGTGGTTGTATTTATTTTTAGGCCCCATGTTTTTATTTTACCTAAGAATTTACTTTTGTTTGCTGATAGCCTAATCTAGTCCCAACTTGTGTGCATCTTCGCCACAAATACCATCAGGTGACGCTCCAAGAAACGGGAACTCTTTAAACAACCCACAAGGCTCAATTTTGATATCCTCTTGTTTTGATAATAATTGTAAAATAGCTATTTCATCATTTTGCTGGCCATGTTTTATTAATGAAACGTGATCTATTGTTTTGTACAAAATTTCTTTTACCAATTTGGTATGGAATGGTATAGGGGCTCCTGTTTCCGCAATTAAACCACTAGCATGGGTCCATTTTGCGTGCAGTAATGGCCAGTTACTCCAACCAGCCCAGCTCCTTCCAGAAGTTCAGAACATTCCTGGGGTGTTCACAGACTTCCTGGAGCGACCTCGTATTGGTTAAGGTTTTTGCCCGTTTCTTGGCCACCCACGCACATTCCAGGATTACGTGAGCGACCGTTTCGTCTTCGTTTAGACAGCCTCTGCACTTAGGGCTGTCCGTTACGCCGATTGTGAAAAGGTGTTTGTTTAGTGATGTGTGACCCGTTAGGGTGCCCACCATTATACGGATGTCATGTCTGTTGAGGTCGATAAGTCGACGTGTCAGTTTGGGCGACAGTGCAGGTATCGCCTCCTTCGACTGTCTACAGCCTGAGACATTCATCCATCGGGTGTTGTGTAAGTCGTTGGTGAGAGAGCGTATCCATGAGCGCATTTGGCTGAAGGGCAGTGGCATAAGTGGCAATGGACCAGTCACTATATTTGCCGATGCCCGCCTTGCAAGCTCGTCCGCTGCATCATTTCCCAATTTGCACAACTAGTATTTGGTTTTATTCTTTATCACGCGCCCAAAATTTAAGGCTATCAGCAACGACCTCACTACTCACTGGTATCTTTTTTCATAATTGTCCTTTTATCTATAAAACTACGTTCTTCGTCAGTATTCTTCAATAAAAATATAAATTCGACTTTCATTTTTTGAACAATATCCTCTGGCATATCTGGCTTGTTGCATTGATCTCCATAATATTCATCTGTTTTAATGAATCCAATACTTCTTTTTTCTTCATATTTAGATGTCTCTTTCATTCTTTGTTCTTCGAACATCTTTAGTTTTCTTTATGGACTTTTTGCTAGAGCGTGTTTGTATATTTGGGACATTGATTGAGTGTGTAAACAAATTCGCTCCTATAGCGAGGTCGAAAAATAGAATTTTGGTGTATTTACCTGCTTGCCCTCTGTCTGGCAAAAGAATAATTTACTCTTACTGTGATTATTAAATATATTATATTTCTGTCTATTTGTTATGGCTAATCTTTTATTATTAGCTCGATTGATTATATAATTAAATTTTAGATTTACATTGTTGAAAAATAGCTCATGTAATAAGGTTATTTTTATTTTATAAAATAGGAGTAGCATAATATACAAAAGATACAAGGAAATTTGCATCATAATAATATATTTTATGTTTGTTTGTAGAACACGAAAATGTGGTATAGAAGTTCACCAGCAGAATTATATTATAGATCTATAGATAATGGTATTGGGATGGAACAAACACAGAAGTTGGAGAAAGTCTGTGAAAAGTTTTTCAATACTCTTATTGAAAGGGGCAGAAAAGCAAGACCTGAAGTTGATGAACTACCCCCCCTTAAAGCACAAAAAGCTAAGAGATGTAAACATAATGGTTTGTATTTTTTTTTACTTATGTCGTAGAAATAGCCATGAGCCATATGTACGGAAAAAATATTAAGTTATGCCAAACAAATTAAATAGCTTCACTTTTTGGATTTAAGGCAACTAACTTCAGACACAACATGAATATTGAAAAAACTAGCTTCAATTTTTTAAATAGAATATCCTCTAAAGTCTAAAGGCTGTGGTGATATTTTCCAATGTTGGACGAACTGAGTTTCTGTCAGGTGGTCTGTAATTTTTTTTACCCTTAATTCAGTTCAAGGTCATTGGATTGGAACTAAAGTTGATGGACCTATCAAAAACATGTCCTGATGTTGAGACCTGTCTCAAGGAATAATCGAAACTGATTTAATTAATGTCAAAAACTTGTAAAATTAATTTTCTAAATGAATTACCGATTAATTTTAGATGATCATAGCTCCTCATCATCATCTTCCGAGGATGAAGATTGTTTGGATGAAAAGATAAAGATGATGGACCTATCAAAAACATGTCTCATGTCCTGATGTTGAGACCTGTCTCAAGGAATAATCGAAACTGATAGAATTAATGTCAAAAACTTGTAAAATTAATTTTCTAAATAAATTACCGACTAATTTTAGATGATCATAGCTCCTCATCATCATCTTCCGAGGATGAAGATTGTTTGGATGAAAAGAACCTTCAAGGATATACTGACAGGATGATGATGGAGTTAGAGAGAAAACAAAGTCATCCTAGACGATTACACCCGGAACTATGGTTTGTCTACAATTCTTTGTAGTTCTTATAATGTTTCTGAATAATATGTTAAACCTTATTCATATATTCTATTATTACACGAAAGTTTATGATAATATTATGAATATAAGTAACAGCTTTGAATTTTTTTACAATAATTTTTATATAAGATAAGGGACCTTAGCGCCACTAGACCAAGTTACTAGATCAATGCAGGCAGCTCATTCACCAATTGAACGTGAGTCACGATCCTCAGCAGTGAGGCGACGACTAAGGAGAGAGAGAAGACATATTTTTAACTTCCCGCTTTTCGAAAATCAAGTTTTCATCAGATCTCGGACGTTTTAAGGTCCTAATAAGTTTCCCTAACTATTCCTGTGATGGTATCCGAACGTTATGAAAACCTCTTAATATAACTTTTGAATGGCTTGACCGATCGATTTCAAAAACTAATCAGCTCTTAACATCAAAAAACCACGTTCATTCGTTCTTGAGTTATCGTTGACGAAAGAAAACAGAAAAAAGTGTTTTTTTCGGAATTACTTCATAATTCCGAATTCGATCAAATGAAACTCAAAGATTATCTATAAGGCTCATAGAATTGCGTCAAAGTCAAAGTTATTATTTGCATAAACATGTTAGATTGATGTTACATAAATCGGTTCATTCATTCAAAACTTATTGCCGTTTGGTAATACAAAAAATAGTGTTTTATTAAACTTTTACAGGCTTTTGAGCTCGAAGGGCTCAAAGTAACACTAATTATATTTTAGATCACTAAGAGCTGTTAATAGTCATAAGTACAATTTGAAGCCTTTAGGCATGTAATTAACGGGAAGTTGCAGGAATGGCCTGTAGGGTCAACCGTTTTCCTAATTTTTTTTTATGGAAACGGAGGACAAATGAGCGTACGGGTCACCGCCGCCTTGTGTCAATGTAATAATCATGCGAAACAGCTCTTCGGAACACTCCTCGTGATAAATGCGGTAGAAGACACACAATGAAGCGACGTCTCTACGCAACGCCAAGTGATCCGGCCGTTCACAGAGCACTGGGTCTACGACAATACGAGTTGCTCTGCGTTGCACGCGGTCATATGGATCAAGCTGATACTGGGGTGCGCCAGACCAGAGATGACAGCAATACTCTATATGTGACCGGACCTGCGCCTTGTAGAGCGCTAGAATGCAAACCGGCTTGAAGTATTGCCGTGTTCTATTTATGACGCGTAGATACTAGAGAGGGCAAACGGGCATAAGGATCATAGGAAGTGCTGAGACAACCGTCCATGGATGAATGTCCATGTTGCGGGTGCCTCCGAATCCACACCGCTTTGGAGTAAAATGTCCATCCAAAAGCTTAAGCTAGTACTCGTACGGTACGTCATGCAACTGCTTGGGTAACGCTAGTTCTGCCGCCAGCTTGTCGGTGCTATATGCGAGTGCGTTCAGCAAAATAGCTCGCTGCTTTTTGCCTGTGGGATCGCTCGCCCCAGTCATCTTATTTGCCAGATACCACTGTTTAATACGGCACCTATAAGTGAATCAACGAGACGCACTCACCTTACTTAAGTAAGGTTTAAACCTTATTGGAGGCACACGCCACTCACCCAACATAAATCTAACATAATCGGTTCAAAGTTTGAATTTAAAAAAATTAAGCTGTAACAATATTTATGGCCAGACTAGGTAATTTAATTTTCTTTGTTTGGCACATTCTGCAGTTTCCTACTTCTTCAATAGATCAAGTTGTACCATACATTAATTATGATTTATTTATTTAAATATGGTGCCCATTTCAACATAGGCAGCACCATTCAGCGCACAAACACACACTATGCTTAATGCTTAGTGCGTGCATTTTTTCAAAGTCCCCATGTGGCATTCCCTGGAAACACAGCGCAAGGCACTCCATAGTTTAGTTGTGCGTAAACGAAAGTTCCTTGAAAACTGTGTATGTAATTTTATGGAGGGAACGTCACACATCCAGATAGTAAGGATGACATTTAAGCTTTGGCGCCTATTTCTGCCGTGAAGCAGTATTGTGTAAACATTGCTGTGTTTCGGTCTAAAGGGCGCCATAGCTAGTTAAATTACCGGGTAAATGAGACTTAATATCTTATGTCTCAAGGTGACGAGCGCAACTGTATTGCCATTAAGAATTTGTGGGCTTTAATACAAACCTGAGCGGCACTGCTTTGTAATGGGCAGGGCGTATGAATTACCATCAGCTGAACGTTCTGCTCGTCTCGTCCCGTATTTTCATAAAAAAAACATCAAGATAGTAAGGATGAAATGGAAGCTTAATTAAAAATTCCAGGTACAATAACACTGGGGAGATGAATGCTGGACCTTTGTGCCGGTGTAGTGCTAAAGCTCGTCGTCATGGTATTCGTCATGGGGTGTATGCGGATGAGCTGCATTTTCCCAAGTGTATACCCAACAGAAGTAATATAGACAAACTATATCACTATCGGTAAGAATTTTTATGTTAAAAACGTTTTTAGCCCATTTGGGCTGGAGAAACAAATTATAGGACAAAATAGGTTCACAGCTATTCCGATAAATTCTTGTGTTCAATATAGCATTATTGGTATTTATACCTATAAATACTTTCCCAGTGGAGTCCAACAGTAATGGATCTAATTTGATTAAATATTTTGGCAATCTTTGGATTATTCTAGTGTGTGAACCGGTTTATATAATATATTAATGTATGTTTAATTAAAAATATATCGTTATCTTGCACCCCATAGTATAAGCTATGCCTAGTTTCGGGCAATATAATTTATGTAATAGTGTGTCAATATTATTATTATTATTATTAATTACTAGCTGACCCGACAGACGTTGTTCTGTATATAATAAATAAAATAATGTTTTTATATGAATTTGTCAATAATATATCATAACATCAAAAATTACTTCGTAAAATATGCACCCTGCTGTCGTAATGAAATTGTTTCACAGCAGAACTGTCAAACCGTGCGTCAATAAATTCTCTCATAGAAATTATGTATGGACACATCAAAGGTAAAACAAATTTGTTGTTTTCGTTTAATTTCGCAGCATTTTCCTATTTATTCACCTTTTAAACCTTCTCTGGACTTCCACAAATAATTCAAGACCTAATTTTTAATTTGCCAAATCGGTCCAGCCGTTCTCGAGTTTTAGCGAGACTAACGAACAGCAATTCATTTATATATATATAGATTTAATTATAATACCATTTGCTTTATAGTTATTAGTTTTCCAAAACGCACTCAAATGTCATCAAACGACACAAGTGTGATAAAAACCTTTTTTTTATGTTACTTTTTTAAATATTCTATTCAATAAATAAATAGTTAGAGCAAGCTAGCAATTGAAACAAGCTGATAAGAGTGGAAAACAGGCGCAAAGAGAGAAAGAGCTTGAACTGTCAAATAGTCAAGAATAGTGATGCATAAATAATTTACTTTATATATAACAACAATTTTGTTAAAAGTTAATGTAATAAATACTTGTGTTTTAAACAGAGACCTGATTAGAGTACTAAGCAGAACACTTAATGGCCACTGCAGGCTAAATAATTAATATACAGGGTGGTTTTTTGAGAAGGGCGGTGATGGCCAAGTCGGAAACTTCGAGTCTTAGAGAAAAGTCTTGAAAGGAGATGTCATGCCCTCGATTTATAAGAAAACAATAAGTGTATATTTAGTTTTTTTTTAATTTATTAAACTTTTGACGGAAATCACATGAATGATTTAAAAAAAAAAAAATACAGCCTGTTTTATTGAACCAACAGACTCTGTTGCTGATAAGGACGAAACCTTGGAAAGATACATAATACTGGGATATGCCCTATGTAGGTTCTGCCACGAAATTAATGGTACACCTTCGGGATTGTCCATTAATCATGTCGTGATGTTTTCTATCTCCTTTTTAAACCACTCCTTCCCTCTGATGATACGTGGTAAGGTTTGAAATATTAATTTTTTAAATATGTTTTTGTACCGAAATTAACTTTTCCTTTGCAGAATAACGGTATCACCACCAACTAACTTCTTGATAAAATCTCCAACTATAATAAGCCATGACGAGCATGAGTTTCTGTTCTCCGGGTTCTCCATGTTTTCGCACTACAAGTTGGCTAAGTTGCCTACATGTAAAGTAATAAGGTTCAATATTGAATACACAATACTGTATGTGGAAGAGCCCACTCCACAGAATTTTACTATTAAGGAGCTTGATTTATTTGGTGAGTCTTTTTTATTATTATTATTATTTATTTAATTTACAGTCTCAGTCTCAAAAACGAAACAAAGAGGCACATTTAATATATTAAATTCCTCAATGGCTCACTAGGAAACCCCATGCAGTGCCAACCAGTGATTACTGTCTGCTATTTAATTTAATTTAATCTTAATAATGAATGAAATAGAACTAAAACTGACAACAAAAACAATATTTTCTGACGTATACCTATATTATAATAAGAAACTTTATTAAATTAAATAGTATTGGATAAAGCAAATAGTTACAAATAAATATACATAATTAAAAATATAAGTTATATTGAGTTTGAATTTATAATTTTCTCGATTTCATCATAGCTTAATTGTAAAAGCCACTCTTGTAATGTAATTTGTAAGAAGAGAGTTCGTATTTATGTTTTTAACATTTTATTATTTATTCGACCTGCCTGGGTCGTAATAAATTACACGACTGAAATGTATAAATAAGGCAATAAGTAAGTCCTATTGATTAAGACAATTTCATTGATAATAATAATAGTTCTAATATAGTGTATAACATTATCTTAGAGTCAGTAAGTGAATCAGTGGGTCTAACACAGTCAAATCAGTTTGAGAATGAATTCAGAGTATTTAGTATATAGTATAGTTCATTAAGGACGTGGAATGTTTTCGCATTATTGTATAAAAGCAATTCACCCGTGCTTCTGCAAACATTGCGCTATGGAATGGTTGCAGGTGCAAAGGTACCCTAAATGCATAGTTTCTGAACTAATTGACTTTAATACTTCTCAAACAACGCGCGACTCTGAAGGCTGCCATGTGAACTCTTACAGACAAGCTCTTCGTTCCCTGTCATTGTCTGAATTGTCTGATCGGACATCACTATATTGTACATTGACTTATAGCATACGCGGTTAAAAAAATTAGACAATTAACTGACATAGATACGGCGCGACTAGTATACTTTAGTTATTTCCATAGTATTATGTCCTATGGTATATTGCTATGGTGCAACGCTGCCGATATTAATACAATATTTGTGCTGCAGAAGAGGACTATTCGCGCTATTTATAACCTAGGTCCTAGGGAATCATTGAGAGCAAAATTCAAAGAAATTAACATCTTGACTGTTGCTTCTCAATATATTCTTGATAAAGTAATGTATGTTCATAGGCACATAAGTGAATTTGCCAGAAACTGTCATAACCATAATGTTAACACCAGGAACAGACATAAACTTATGATGCCTACTACTCGGCTAAGTCGAGTTAGTAAGTCTTTTGTGGGGCGATGTATATGCTTTTACAACAAGATCCCAGAAAATGTTCAAAACAAAGGTGGTACGTTATTCAAAAGAATTGTTAAAAAACATTTGTGTGGTAAAGGTTACTATAACATAAATGACTTTCTTAATGATACCACAGCTTGGGAATGGAGCGACCGCCCTCAGGCTATTAAATAATAAGTTTAATTGTACAATGTTACTTTGTAAATGTTACTTTAATTGTAAAACATATTTTTGATGAAAAAAAAAAGCCCGCTGAGTTTGTTGCGCCCATTCTTTTCAGGCCTGAGGCATTCACTTTGGAATGGGTGGTAGTTTTTTTGACTTTCAATAAGTGATTTCACATCCTATTTTGAATAAAAATATTTGAATTTGAATTGTTGCACTAGCAGCACCATATCATCAGATATTTTACACACACATCTCCTATAAGGCTACCGGCACACTTACTGCTAAGCTCCTCCATAAGTGCGTTTATATTAAGATTAGAAAGCTTAGGCAAAGTCAATTAATGTACGAGTAGTATGGTAGTTTTGGCCTTGTCAGATTAGTCTTTTACCTTAAAATAGCTATATAGCGTGAAATTGGCGCTTGCTATATGTTTATTAATGTATTATGAATCCAACGCAGCTACGAACTACGTCCGATTTATAATGAATCTTATTAGCGAGTATCTAAGTAGGTATTTCTTTAGAAGGTGAAATTTTGTACTCGTTTTTATTATGTGACTGAGATTCTATTAGCGATTGTTTATTTACTATCAGTGATGCTATGTAAGCAGTAACTGTCGCAGGATCATAAAATTGTGAGCATAATTCGAATTAATTGGTTAAATTGTTATGTAAACGAAATAGCAGGCAGCATTACTTTATAATACGGTGTAACGTATGTTTGATGGCCCTGATTTGCAATTAACGTTATTTATATAATGCTAGGTAAACCCTACCCTAAGGAAAATTACCCAATTTTCCTCAACTCGACTTTATATAATGCTAGGTAAACCCTTACCTGAGGAAAATTACCCAATTTTCCTCAACTCGACGACCTAAAACTCATTAATGAAAACTTTTTTTCTATTTTTAACAAAGATTATAAACTTTCAGAGGAATTTCTATTCAAGGAGATATTGGAATTGGTCGATTTAGATTTGGGTGTAGGATCGGAAACTACGTGCTCACAATTCCATTTTATGCCAAGATTTGTTCGATATCTTCCTGATGGTGGTTGTGAGGTATAACATTAGTTTACTTATAGTACTAACATGACTATCATATTAAGGAAATATAGCTTTTAATTTTATATGAGCCATCCGCTCGTCTTTGATTGAGTATGGCAGTTCTCTCCAAAAGTGATTGGTTTCCCAAGAGTTTTGCAAGTGAATCTTGCCTTCTCATTGGACACAGCATATATTGCGGTGTTTATTGCATTGCTAACAGCAGTTCCCAATATACTATTTACAGATAGAGATAAATTACCTTCTACTGTCAGTAATTAGCTGTCAATAATCTGAAGCTGTCCAAATATACCCGATAAGTCATTCTTGTCGCCTTATATTGGGACGCGTGAATTGCATTTTCCCTACAAACTTCTATCGCTGGAAAGCTATACAGACAGCGTGTACGGATAAGGTGAGTTACCGTCGATAAGTTTATTGGGACAGAAAAGTCAACGATAGTTACGATTTTTATCTTAAGTAGGCCACAACCGGCGATAGACTGAATATTGGGAACGGGAAGCCAGTTAACGCTGGAGGTCACCAAGGTTGCGTGCTATCTCCTGCACTATTTCTTTATATCAATTATATGTTGGATACCTTATCCATTGATATGCCGACGATAGTATAGGTACCGATATATAATGTGATTGTGCTATACAACTCGCCAGGGCTTCAGGGGCTATTTTGGAAAATCGGAAGAAACCACACTCGTGCAGGTTACAGAACAACACTCCTCATAATGCCACGCCTAGTAACTGAGTCCAGTACTCAGTTACTAGGCGTGGTTACGGTTGGTTTACGGTTTTGATTGATTTTTTTATGGAAAAGGACACCGGGTGACCTGGTGTTAAGTGATCACTGCCGCCCACATTCTCTTGCAACACCAGAGGAATCACAAGAGCGTTACCGGCCTTTAAGGAAGGTATACGCGCCTTTTTTGTAGGTACTCGTGTTGTATCGTCCCGGAAACACCGCACAAGGAAATTCATTACACAGCATTGTAGTATGTGGAAGCAAGCTCCTTGTAAATCGCAATGTGGAGGACCGCCACACATCCAGATGGTGGGCATGATATCCTAATTAGTGGCGTGTCGTGCAAAGGTGGAAGTCGGCGGCAGATTGCCAATTTTGAGATCATCTGGAAGGTTAAACGAAACTGGCTTAGAAGAAGTTCGGGATCATTAATAGAGCAGGACGATATTACAAGCCAGCCTATAGTGGAGTGCTCTATAAGGTGCTGGCATATCATATGGATTATTGCTCTGACCTCTAGTCTACTGTACATCTGTATCTGCTCGTAACATTTAACCACGTAATGCCCAGCCTCTTAATAATTTTTCAGGTTTTGTCTATGTGTGAAATATTGAAGTATCTTATAAATGAAAGTGGTCTGCTCATACCGCCAGAGTCTCTGGAAAAGATTCATAATATGGACCACTACCATTGGCAGAAATATGTTGACAGGATCAAAGGTAAGTATTTTTTAAAACAATTATTTTAGGTTCATTTCAAAATTATAGTAAGAATAATTATTTAATAGTGAAATAACACAGTTTGACTATAGTAAAACATTGTTCTGAAGGTAACGAGGTTAATGGATGAAAATAAAAAAATCATACAAGGAAAATAATGTAGAAGAAACATTTAGGACGCGCAAATCAAGTTTAAGACCTACTCTTGATTACTGATGCAAATAATTTTACTCGGAATAAAAGCGGAGCGCGGTAGTCTAGACTCGACTCAATAGAAAAATGAGTTTCATCCGGCATTGGTCGACGTCCAAGAAAAGCAAGGCTCTCGCTGAAACATTTTCGTCTGAACTGTACACACCGCATAGAGCTCTGATAAGGGATAGTCAGCGGAGTCTTCCTTCGTCGTATTAATTCGTGTAGGAGGCAAAAAGAGTTGCCTGAAACACGGCTTTCGGACGTTTTGGCCAGGGTGACATAATATGCATGGGCAGCGGCGGCAGGAACAGCTGGAAATTTCGCACGGGCGATTCGCCTCTAAAAGAATCTGGAGCCATTTTCGAACTTTGCAGTTGGGGCACTTTGTGCACAGAGCCACAGCCCAAGTTACCTCTGTTTTTTACCGTCAGCTGCTTTTTTGGGGCTCTTGTAACTTCTATGAATAAATTTTATTATTATTAGTGCATTGAACCAGGGCCATAATCCACCACTGAAAGCTTTGTATAGAAGTATCTATTCCCTGTAAGTTGTGTCAAGCTAAATAGTATCTTCACAGCTTGACGAATCCCTAACCCCTAAAAACCCCTAAAAACCCTAGTTCATCATGATCAGGAAGCCTGGTTCTACTACACTACACTACTAGAAAAATCCATTTTACTATTTTTAAAATTATATCAATGTTTCAGGTATGATAGTCACATACCCAGGAAAGAAGCCATGTTCTGTTCGAGTGGACCAAATAGACAAGTCTCCACCCCTCCATGTGACAAACTACAAAGATTATAAGAATTATTATCCCGAGATTGTTCACTTTGGCATTAGACCACCACAGCTAAGCTATGCAGGCAATCCTGAGTATGTATTGAAAATTTATTATAAAATTGATAAATACTTTTGGGAGGTTTTCATTTGGGAGTTTCATATCAGTTCTTCTCCCCATGTCAAAGCCCCATTACGAACTGATGTAGCTTCATGAACGTTTACCAATTAGTGTTGCTACAATATGTTACGTTATAGTCTCTCTCTATGGAAAATAAATATATTTCTATCATATTTTAATCAATTCTATTCTATTAGCTGACCCGACAGACGTTGTTCTGTATATTATAATAAATAAATTAATGTTTTTATATGAATTTGTAAATAATATATCATAACATCAAAAATTACTTCGTAAAATATGCACCCCGCTGTCGTAATGAAATTGTTTCACAGCAGAACTGTCAAACCGTGCGTCAATAAATTCTCTCATAGAAATTGTGTATGGACACATCAAAGGAAAAACAAATTTGTTTTTTTTTTTAATTTAATTTAGCAGCATTTTCCTATTTATTCACCTTTTAAACCTTCTCTGGACTTCCACAAATAATTCAAGACTAAAATTAGCCAAATCGGTCCAGCCGTTCTCGAGTTTTAGCGAGACTAACGAACAGCAATGCATTTTTATATATATAGATACGGATACTATTGGTCAAAAAGATACGAGTTAGATAGCTGTCAACTTGTCATTCGGTTGGTGGACGTATACCGCTCGACTAACGGGCTTGTTAAACTGTTAACAATAGTTTTAGTATAGACACGAGAGTGGGTCAGGGATTGGAAAATAAATACAAAGCTAAAAGGAACGAGCCTTTATTTCGTACTCTTTTCCGAACTTGCACTTCGCCGGTCTGCCGTTATTCCTCTTGCCGCTTGCGGTGACTTCAACAGATCACACCGCACCGAACACTAGTTCTCTCCTATCTTCTTTTTGGATCACTATCCACTTTTCTTCTTCTTCTGTTCCTTATTTTCCTTTTCACTTTCGAATCTGAACTAGATCTTACCAGAAATTTCCATTAACTTTACAAAAACCCAAAAAATTACATACACTGGTATCGAACCCGGGTCTACAGCGTCTGAAATAAACACTTCTGCTGAGCTACGAGTATTGTTGACGGAGCTGTCGAAATTATCTATGCCTTGAAGTTTGACAACTCTCGTCATGTACGTCGAAGCGTTGCTATGTGACAGTATTTTAACAAGTGGTATAGAATATATATTTTTGTGTAGGTACCAAAAAGCGTGGCGGTACTACGTGAAATACCGTCACCTGATCGCCAATATGGCCAAGCCTATGTACAACGATCGGCAGAAATTAGCGGCGAAAGAGGCGCGCCTACAAGAGATGCGCACGCAGAGTAAAATGAAACGTGATGTCACCGTCGCCATATCCTCAAAGGGCTTTCATACCACGGGCCTGATGTGTGACGTAGTACAGGTGTATAATCATTTATTTTATTATATTTATAATTTTATAAAACTTAGAGCTAGTCTCATAAATAATAAATATTATTGTGTAGAGTTGATGGATGTTACAAGTAAACAGCCGCTTAGGAGTGTTTTTTCTCATTCTGACTTAGGTCAATAGAAGAAGACAGAGTGAGAATTAGCAATGCTTTAAGTTAGCAGACTATTATGAATAAGGGGGCTAATGTATACCTTCCTCAAAGGCCGGTAACGCTCCTGTGATTCCTCTGGTGTTGCAAGAGATTGTGGGCGGCGGTGATCACTTAACACCAGGTGACCCGTACGCTCGTTTGTCCCCCTTTCCATAAAAAAAAATGTTTTTGTTTATTTGGCGTCGTAAACAGGTCATGTTCATTGTTTACTTTAATAATGTACCTATAGACTTGAAATACTAAGTTCAAATTTATGTACACATTTAAAATATTAGTTCACATACATTTTTAGAGTTACATATAATTATTATTAATGAAAAATATTCTATGGCTGTGTTTTTGGATACGACGGCTTAAGAGCCTATTTTAAAAAAAATACCGTCTACTTCTCGCTACCGTTTTTTAATAATATAGAAAGAAAGAAGTCGCTCTTTCTTCTAAATAATATCTATATTATTTTGATTATTTAATAAAAGTAATAACAATATTTTAATTCAGTCAGAAAAAAACAATTATCCTACACATGTTTGATTTTACCGGGAAGCATTTAGCTTGTGGATCGGTGTTACCAACCTACAGGCTGTGAGATCGTGGTTAATATTATAAATCCTTGAAAATGTTTAGTTGTGCTTACGTACACGGTTATGTTCATTGTCCGATTGAAATGATTGGTGGTTAAGCTACAGAATTCTACAATTTCAATCGGTTTTTGAATGTTACGCTTCATTAAACGCGTGCACCCGCCTTAAGTTCCGAGGCTACGTTTTTATTAACTGTGTTCCGACATATGGCTACGACATATAACTTTGACGAAAGTTCCTGTTGAACATACATACAAATCGTATTTTCCTTAACTGTTTTCTATTATGTGAGATTTATTCCAGCACGCCATGCTGATACCAGTTCTAGTTCGGCACCTCCGCTTTCACAAATCACTGGAGAGATTGGAAGAAACAATACAATATAAATTCAAACAGCGTGCGTTACTACAGACTGCTTTGACGCATCCTTCGTACAGGGAGAACTTCGGTACCAATCCGGACCATGCCAGGAATACGCTTGCTAACTGCGGTATTAGACAGCCGGAATATGGGGACAGAAGGATTCATTACACGAGGAAGAAAGGTATGGTACACATCCAAGCGAGTGAGCTTTCAAGTAGGTAGCAATGTTATATTCTATACAGGGTGGCCACCCTGTATTAGTTATTTATGCAACTGTTGTGTAATAAGGGGTATTAAAACACGAATGTGGATTTATCTCACGAGGCGAAGCCGAGTGTGATAATAGTATCACATGAGTGTTCTAATACCTAATTATCAACAGTTGCATACAAGACTTTATCTGCACCCAGAATATGAATCCTCTAAAAGATTCTGGAACAGTTAGCTTACTGCTAACATTAAAACACCAGTCCTAGTAGTAACCTAATATCATTCGTTACTGATTATATACAAATAAAATAAGTGTTAATGAAACAATTATTTATTTTAGTAGTAATTTACATTTTGTATAGTGGAATAATTAAAATTCATTCGAATATAATGTTCTTTTGCAGCGTTTAAAATGAATCGCTCATTTTTTGTAAACAAAACAATAAAAATATCGAAGAAAAATGGCGGGGATTCGAATAACCTACTTTTTTTTTTACTGCGCGCGACGTTCTGGTAGTGTGGAGCGCGCGTAAACGAAAATGTTATTTTTTTGAAATTCATACAGATACCACGCATCGAGCAATAAAAATGTGGCTGTATGTTGAAACTCTTTGCGCATGAAGGGATAAAAAAATCATAGGAGTGTTGTTATGAAATTCAGTACAACATTACAACACTCTTTTGGGCGATGTTATGGTTATTAGAACATTGGGTGTTTTAATGTTGGCAATAAGCTAACTGTTTCAGAATCTTTAATAGAGGATTTAAAGCATGGGTGTAGCTAAAGAATATAACCTAACCTAACCTAACCCAAACCGGTCAGTATGGTTACGTTAAAGATGAAGTCCACAAAACTAGCTACGATACCACTGAAGATCTAAAAATAGCCATAGAGACTATTTTAACTCAAATTCACAAATTCTAAATATAAAACGCCATAACAAAATCGTTACCTAAACGAGTTGACTATTGCATTCAAGAAAATGGTTGCCATTTTGAACATTTATTAAAATAATATTTAAGAAAGCGATTTATTTTAATTTTAGATACAAGGTTTCACAGCAACAATCACTCCTTACAACCTACACTATAAATATGGCAATAAAACAAAAATGTATTTTTTTTCCAAAATCACCGGGTTCGATTCCCGAGTCGTGTATGATTTTTTTTTAAATCTATGAATGCAGTTTTTGTTTTCTCTAAAATCGATATCGTGGTTCCTTAGAAGATATTCTTCTATCTCTTATATATTCTGAAATCCCCCTATATATTATGGGCCACCCTGTATATTAGAATTTCTTTTCAAGTCTGAATATTTTGGTTCGCAAACCAAACGAAAATAAACATTCTACAGTCCCCAACTTCCAGAATAATCTACCTACCAGTGGGAGGCTCAAAGGAATAATATTTTTAGGAGCCTACTAGGACAATAATGACGATTATATTGTATTTTGTAAAAACGAAATCAAAAACTGTACAGCTACTACAACAACCTAGTAGTTATATGAAAATATTTAAAAAGTATATCGTAACACTGACTAACAAGAATAATAACTGGCATTTGGAAATCACGGCCTATTGGAGAGAAGTGCGTTGGTTTTTTTATATGAAAATAAAGGACGAGACGAGCAGGACGTTCAGCTGATGGTAATTTATACACTCTGCCCATTACAATGCAGTGCCGCTCAGGATTGTTGAAAAACCCAAAAATTCTGAGCGGCACTACAACTGCGCTCGTCACCTAGAGACATAAGTTGTCAAGTCTCATTTGCCCAGTAATTTAATTAGCTACGGACCGAAACACAATAATGCTTACACATTACTGCTTCACGGTAGAAAAAGTTGCCGTTGTGGTACTCATAATCTAGCCGGCATCCTGTGCAAAGGAGCTATTTATTGTTTGTCTAAACCTCTTAAAGAGATATTGAGACTGAATTATAGTTTGTATGTAAATGTAATTGTCTACTATTACAGTTTGACAAAATATTCATTGTCAATAAAAAGAATACGTTAGAAATAGCTTTTCATCATAGCACAGTAAATCACGTAAGTAATAAGTACCTAACTCACTTTTGCCCCAGTTACAGGCCTGTCTTACTCCCTGTGTAGGTATCGAAAAGTACCTACGTGCGGCGGCCTTTACAGAGTAAGCCAGCCAGTAGGGACTCACGAGCGAGCAGGGACGCACGCGCGAGTTTTGTTTGTAGTTTTGATAACAGAAGAATATTGATGTAAAATTACGTTTACATACCTATTTATTTTATAGATAAAACTAAGCAATTTTTATAAGGTGACCTTATCTAGGTACCGTTTTAGGTAAGAAAACGAAGAAGAGGTAACAGTAACGCGATAGATAGAGAGGCAACTTCTAGATGAATAAAAATGTAGGTTAATAGCGCTGTGTGATCTGAATTACAATTTATTATATGGCCGCAAGAGTTCCTATTTCATTTATTTATTTTGCGGAGTGAGTTTTCTGTTCTTGTAATATTACATATTCTTTGCCAGTTGTCACAATGCTGACTTTCAGACAAGGTATACTATAAAATTAAATACTTGCTCTAAATTATAAAAAAAATTATCAAAAATACTTGTTTTAGTTATTTATTACTAGGTTTAGGTTTAAAGATATTTATTGCTCATTAAAAACATAATATTGTCACTTACATGAGAACATAAAATGATGTAATAATTTATTCGCTGTTCTTTACATGTTCAGTACATACATATACATTATAGTACTTATTCTTCTTCACAAAATTTATGATTACACACTTTTATAGGTCACTGTCACATAACAAACAATTTCAGACATGTGTTTTATAAAAACTTTGAAACAATATAGTATGATAACTCACGTTTAAATGTTTTATTATTTCTAATATAATATTGTTTAACTTTGTAAATATGTATGTTTAGCTATTTTTAGTAAATAATATATTAATTTAGTTCGCGCATGGTGTATGTGCAGGTATCGTGACACTGATCAACATAATGTCGCGCTTCGGCAAGAGTAACGAGACTGAGTCGGAGATCAAACATAACGAGCGGCTGGAGTTTCTTGGAGACGCGGTGGTGGAGTTCATCTCGTCCATACATCTGTTTAAGATGTTCCCAGGGCTCGCAGAAGGTGGCCTGGCTACCTACCGGGCTGCCATCGTGCAGAACCAGCATCTCGCTCTGCTGGCCAAGGTACCGCTCACAATACACTACACTTATCTTAAGAAGTTCTGTTTGACATCTTTATCTGCCCTCAAGCTGAAAACATTATATAGGACGAGGTTGCCGTGTTAGGTTACGTAGCAATGACAGTACAATATTGTATATTTTTATTAAAAAGAGCACAAAAAAAGAATGCTGGGAGAGTTTCTTGCGCTGTTTCTTCTCTCTCAGAGCGCCATTTTATTTCCGAAGCGGTAGTATCTAGTATATAAGAAATGACATCAAGAAATGTCTAAAGGAATCAATTTTGAGAAAATAAATGTCTTTGTATGCCTTTTCACTGACAACAGGAGGTCTATTATCAAAATCGAAAGCCGAAGTTTGGGTCCGAAACGAAAGAACGACGAACTTCAATTTATATCGTATTACCAAAGTACTTCGGATCCGAAGAGTGCGGACGGATTTCGTTTCGGAACCACAAAGTGTGAAGTTGTAGTTGCGATCATAATAATGTCAAACATCGAAAGAATAAATAAATGTCGAGTGATTTGGGAATAAGGTCAACGAAAAACAAAATCGCGAACTTCGTATCGAACTTCGGATCCGAAACATGTTAAGGAAAATGTTAGATCCGTCTACCGAAACCTCGTATTTCGATTTTCGCAATAGGGCTCCAAAGATTTATCATCTCGATAGTACAATTTCATTCAATGGTCACTTAGATTGTATTAAAAAAAATCAATTAAATTAACTGTCACAACATTAACATTTCAAAGTCGTAAAAATTTTGCCGTAAGTCAAAGTTTTTAATTGTCTATTCTAAAAATCTCTAATTCTAAAAATTTTCCTCAACATTTCTTTCGAGGATCCTCCGAAAACGATATTTTTATTGGAACCTCACTGATGTCCACTTATACTACTAGACTGGCGGCTGTCAAAGTGCTTTTGGGCCTGTTTGATATTCGCCATTTTGAATCTGTGCGCCATGTAGCGAGAGTCTGTGGTACTAAGACTAGTGATGACAACCTCAGTAAACATCGATAGATGGTGGGAAACTATTCACAAAAAAAAAGTCTTCTTTATAATGTTGATTCTTGAAGTATAAATATCACGGAAAACGAACGAAATTAATTCAAAATACAAAAATACTTCAGAGTATTGTACGTTCCTTAACTCAAAATTTCTTACGTCAAAATTAGTTCTCTGGACGCTCGCAAGTGGCGCTTCAAATATATGGAACAGCCTGTCCAGTGGTATTTGTACAGATCGGTGTGCAATCTACTTACCCGTGTTCTAAGTCACCTGACATCGCGGCTGTCACTTCTGTAATAATTAGTGTCTCTATTTCTCGAGATCTTTGAGTTCAGTCGGAGCAGTGTGGACAAAAAACGTCAAGTTGTTATACCATCAATTTATAAATTTTTGTTTATGATCAATCTTAATGTACACTTGAGACTCTTCGCCAGAAGCCTCAAAAGACTAGTCGATTCTGGAATGTAATATTCAAGAGATTATAACCACCTAAATATAATTATCGAGTAATATATGCACGTATTTTTGTAAACGAATATTTATTCTGTTTGACGTTTGTGACAGAAGCTGTGCTGGCTTTTTAGAAATAGTAGCTAGATATATATAAATTGATTTTTTTAGTTGCCACGCACCATTGTGATAAATAAAAATTGCTGATGTATGTTATTATGTCATTAGAGAGTCAAAAACGTAACAATAAAAAAAGTATGAATGATTAACTTCATGGTGAAGTATTTACCTTCATCTTATTTTATTAATTACATGCAAACAACATTTACTCACACATTCATCATTTTCGCAAAGCCAAATAATAAAACTCAGATTCATTACACGAATATATTTTGAAACATCTACAAATAATATAATACTCACCTATTCTTATAATACGTACTTATTTTAATTCTATAGAGACTTAAATGTTGTGTAATGTCTGTTAGTATGTATACCTAATTTATTTTCATTGATAGATTTAATGTTAATAATTTAATCGTTATAATATCTTCTTGTCTATGTATGTATAAGAAAATATTCAACAAGAGATATCTGCTCAACGCACAGTGTAGTAAATGAATCGTGTTGAAAAATACATTGGTGTCGGAGTGAAACCGAAGTAAATGTATCTTTCACGAACATCACGTTTCAAATTACTACAATTTGTCGACGGGCTAGCAACTAACAAGATCTTTGAAGACGTATGTGAGACCCAATAGCAGATTGACCAATGCGTAGGCCGACTTGTCGACCAACTAGTGCTACCAATATCAGTTGGCCGAACAGTGGGCCACTGAATCGGCCAATCTTGTTTTATCAGTAGCTTTGTCGATTCCAATTGATGTAACCAACGTTATTGAATACACTCCAACTGCTATGAAAGTATCGCTTTGTGATTGAACACATGTATGTAATTACAGGGAAATATTAATATAATATCTATATGTATCTACGCATGTTAACATTAGTTTGATCTTTGCTCGTTCCGCCACTTCATTATAAAATAACTTAGTGATTGTCAATATAACTCAAATAAATATAAAACTATTATCTTTTGGATTAATTTTTATACTAACTAGTCTGGCCATAAATATTGCTGCAACATAAAAACTTCTCACTATATTTTTTTAATTCAGATTTGGAACGCGTTTAAAAAGAAACTTCAATCATTTCCCACCGTTGTATATATTTTTACAGGTAAATATTAAATCATAATAACTAAATGGGTTGATGATAAAGAACACAGAACTGCAGTGATTGCCTTAAACAAAGTGGGTATGACACTGACGGTGATTATCAAGACATTTGAAAAGCTATATATTAGTTGAAACTCTAACGTACTTTAGACAGATACCTCTACAAACACACCCTGAGTCGATAACCATAGAAGATCGGGCCGGCTGTGTGCCATCACGACTAAAAAGGCTGTTAAAGTCAGAATTCGCCAAAATCCTATGAGAAAATATTGTTTTTATGAGAGAGAATGAAGATTATCTTTAGGATTCATTCGCATTATCATCGAAGAAGACCATGAAGTTGAAGGTGTTTATCATTGATATACAAGACATGCCCTGAATCAATCACTACACATAAAGTGTTCAATTAAAATGATTGCTATCTCGATACGCGTGTGAAAAGTACAGAAATATCCATTTCACAGGTGAAACATTGTTACAGTTTAAGAGTATCACAACAAGCAAAATGACAAAGTGTACGCTCATAGCTCCAAAGAATTTCACAAGAGGTCGTAAAATTGCAACTTATCAAGGAGTCTCAAAGCTTCATTTTAGGGAAATGGTGTAAAGACTTCAGCCAAAGTATATCAAGAGTCTTAGAACGCGTTGAAAAACCTCTGAGCCGCTTTTATAAATGTACCTTGTATTTTTCAGCAAGACTGGATCTGGTCACAAGGTACGAATTACCGAAGCTTGGCTGGAAGTCAACTTACCCTCTGATTGACTGGCCCTTGTCTAGCTCAGATCAGAAACCCCTGGACTAATAATTATGGTCCGTTTTAGAAGACGTGACTGCTCTAAACACCATGCAGACAAAGCGTCGCTTAAGTTATTTCTACAACAAGTAGTGACTAAATTTCCCGTAGCACCACTGCGTAAATACATAGATTCGTGGCCAGACAGATAAAATCTTAATCAATAAAATAGTAAAATATATTACGCCATAAAAAAAATGCAATTTTATTTGTAACAGAATTTATGGCCAGTCTAGTTATAGGGTATATGGATGATTGTTTTTATATTTACAATAAAACTATGAATACTATTGGCGGGAATCCTGTTTGAACGTCGCTATTGTTCGCGAGTATTGGTCGATGTAGCAAGCCACTTTATTTAGTGTTTTTGTTAACTCGATCCCCCTTATTCATAATGGTCCGCTAACTTTAAACAGCCGCTTAGGAGTGTTTTTTCTTATTCTGACTTAGGTCAATAGAAGAAGACAGAGTGAGAATTAGCAATGCTTTAGGTTAGCAGACTATTATGAATAAGGGGGTAAATGTTATAGTTACTAACAGATTCTTAATTTATATAAATTTAAAAAGGGAAGAGGGAAAGAATGTTAAAGATTTAATGATACTGTAATGAGTATACTATAAAATATTTCTGGTGACAGTGAATGCTGAAATTGTTAGAGATAAAGGAAAACACTACAGTAATACGTATATTAATAAAAACTATATTTCTCTGAATGATTACTAACATAGTTCGAATTCCTATTAATGACGTCAGGTTTTGATTCGACCAATACTTTTCGCAAAGTTAAATTTCCCTAGTTTATTTTGCACATTTCAACATTTATTGCAGGTAAATTTAACCAAAATGCTTTTTTTATATTGTTGTGTTACTAAAGGGTCGGCAATGATCTTGTGATGCCTCTCGTGTTGCTCTCGCTCATTTGCTTTCTTTCAATACCTCTTCTGATTGCACTAAATGTATTGGATCTGTGGTGGATTGGGTTTGGGTGTCATTGGGTTTTTTAATCATGTTTTGCCAATCTTATCCGACATATTATACTGTCTCTCGAACAACTAGCATATTTTGATGAGGAAGATACCTGTCTCCGGTTAATAACTGAAGAACTTCATCTACGTTATCGACTAATTGTTTTCATGTATTAGTGTTTTTTTAAAGAATGAAGTGCTTATTACATAATTAACGTTTAAGGACGTTCAACTGATGTTAGAGTTGTATGTAATAGTTGATACAATCTGCTTACTACAAGACAGTGCCACTTAATACTGAAATTTTCTTTTTTGTAAGTTGTAACAAACCCAAAGTTTGGAGTTTGCATATAATAATAAGTGTCAGTAACCAGCAACTCTACCAGTTCAAATAAAAAAAAAAGTACATTATGTTCTATTGGTCGGTGGGCGGTACCCATTGCTCGGTGGGCGGTACCCTACGCCCGTGCCAGGGGGCCTACTCCTAAAATCGATATTCGATAAATCGTCGCATTAGTCGTGTCGAAACCTACTCTTAGTTACATCGTAATCAATGTCGAAACGATGATTGAACGAACGTTCGATAGTATCGGTCCTAACCCTACTCTTAGTTGAAAATGTCAGAGACGAATATTCGAATTTCTCAAATAATCAAACGTCACTTTTACGATAATCTCAACGACACCTTTTAGGCTGTCGATGCTATTATCGTTTCAAGTTGTATAGATATATTTGCCATACAATATATATAACAGGATTTTTTAACTACTAAGTCATTTTGTTGATGCATAGAAATAATGCAAATGGCCGCCTGAGAAATAGGAAGTCGACGAGAAGGGTTGAGTTACTTTTTTTTACATTTTATTATCCGCGTGTTTTGTATTATTTATTCAATATTAAATGGTCATATTATATTCATTACATTTTTTTAACATTAACATTATGTGTAAATGATACCAAATTGGTGGTGCAGAGTCTGGCATGGTCCTTAGCGACTAAACTATGTTTTGACTTGTGACACTTAACAGCGACATAGCACAGATAATGTTTAGGTTTGATCATATTTCATTCAGACTAACATCGTAAAAAAATCAAAATATTAGTCTATGGTAACGATAAACGATAAGGAATTCGAACATTTGTTAGAGTAGGACAGTTGCGATATATTTGGAGTTTTATCGTATCGTTCCGAATGTATCGTTGTCGATTTTGCGAGTAGACCTCCTGGAGTCTACAGCTGCTATCGTTCACTGTACTCAGACACACAAAACTCAGTATTAAAATACATAATAACAAAAGACGAAATATATTCAAGGAATTACAGCCATTATGAGTTTGGCAACACTATAACTAGTGGCGACCCATTGTTATTATATAAATATTTTAAAAACGGTCTTTGTGTTTTCATCTTATATATTATTATGTTGGCATTGTTATTTTTTTTATCTATTCTTTTTAGTACATTTTATCGTTGCATTTGGGTGATATGCATATGGGTGAAAATATAAACCACGCTTGAATATGTGAAACATTAATTAATTTATAGCACAATGTTACTAACATCATAAATACAATTATTCCATCTGCCTATAGACCCAAAACCCTCTATGGGTCTATAGCTACGCGAGCCTTCAAAGGCACATACTCAATAATTATGAAATGTCTCAATAACATGTGTAGGTTTTTTTATGTCTTGTCTGTTTGCCTAACATCGTATTGCATTCTGTACCTACCAAAAACATTGTTTGAAAGTACCTACTTTTTGTTAAAATATTAATTTCTCATGTAAGTGAGAATATGTCTTAATGAGAATAAATTTATATAAACCTAACTACAGAGAGGAGCGAGAGAGGAGTCGGTGGCAGTTCCCTTGGTGATCGTTTTGTGATCATGTTGCCACTGCGCTGATGACGTAGCGTCACAAAACTTACAAGAATAGTTAATAGATCGTAAAAATGCACTCAGATTTTTTGCAGTTACTCGTCAAAAAGAGAATCATTACATATTAAACTTATCACAAATCTGCATAAAATAATGGACATAATACTCATTGGTAAAATAAACATACTATGTATTGGTACCAATTTGCGTGGCGAATTTTGAATAACATCCTAAATTGTGTGGATATATTCATGCAATAAATGTCGTAGAAATTTGTCAATGGTTTGCTGTTTTCGTGGGTTATTTTTTTGAGATTTTTGTTTTGTTTCTTATCTATGGCTACCAAATCGTAGGTTGTTAACAATTAATGATGATTAAAATGGCCGTATTCTTATCGAATCGTATTAATTTATCGATGCTATTGTATGTAATATGCCTACTACAATATTACACTATTTGTGTGGATAAAGAATGGGATTAAAATGGCGATATTGAGCCTGTACCGTTAACATATTGTGATTTATGTCTACTACCTTCGTCTTGTACCTATTTAGAGCTCCTGAATCACTATTACATTATTTATTACTGTATGTTCATAAAATGTAGAGCAAGTGAGAGAAACATACCAGATACTTACTGGCCACTCTCTTTCACAATCGTCAATTTGTACAAATCAATTCCGACAAGTTTATGTGAGCGAGGTGTAAATACAGTCATGGACAAATTTAGAGGAACGCAAAAGAAAGTGTAGTGAAAGTATCTAACAAAATTATAATAAAAAATTGTGACAGTTAAATTGTCTAATTTGGTTTTACTTATTATTTGTTTATTTTTAATAACTAAGCTCGATAAAATTATTGATCAATTAACAATATAAACCAAAATGAGTTCAAAATAAAATAAACAGGAAGCAAACATTTTTGTATGCAACATTTAAGCCTTTTTTTCATAAAGTTTCGGAAACGACCTAACGTGGTCTATAAGTACTTTTACTCATTACTTAATAATTTCCCCTCTATCTTTTCGAAAAAAAGGTATTCAACAGACGCATCTCCTAGAATGCTAATGGTACCACGTTTTTTTTTCTAAAATGTCAGTAACGTATGGTGCCCCCGTTAATGTCCCATTCCGTAGGGGGGATCCCTTACAAATACCTCCCAATGCCATAACTGACCCACAAACCACGTGCCTCTACACTTATACCTCTATCCCGGGCCTCTCCACACTTTAAGTCTTCTATCATCTGCTATATATAGAATCTCATCTTTGAGTAGAACTTGGCTTCAAGAGTCGTTATTCCAATTTCTATGATTGAGACCAAAATCCACTCGAGCTACTCGATGGTATGTGGCAAGAAGATGTCCTCTGGCAGGCAAGTGGAGTTTATTTCAGCAGATTGCAGTTTTCTTCTCACAGTTTTAGTGCTAACTGTAACGCCTCGAAATTCTTGAAGCTTCGTTCTTACTTGAGCAGAAGTCAAGGTTCTGTTTCTTAGCACGCATCATTAGCATGATTAAAGGTTTTGGTCACAGTTGTCCATTTGTCGTCCACAGGGACTTCCCAGTCCTTCTAGTCTCGTAATCTGTCCAGTCTGCCGATACCTCTTGACAACTCGGTGTATCACAAATTTGGATGCTCGTAATGTTTATAGTGTACCCAGTCCTTACAAGTCATTTAAAGAAACAGCCCGAGCAACTAGAGTGGCATTTAGATCTGGCATTATTAGTTTATTTGCCGATTAATAATGATTCGAATTTGAATCAAAGCAAAACTTTAAATTTCATTTTGACTCAAATTCAAAAGTTGAGAAAGCTTTTGGAGTATAGAAAAACACAACATAATATTCTTAAACTTAATTTTTTAACGGCAATATTGATGTTTGTGGCCCAGTATGCACAATAATCACATCTAGAAAAATCAAACCTTTTTGTCGCGTTCGATTAATTTGTCCATGAGTGTAGATGCGACAGAATCTATAATCCCATTCTTTATCCGTGCAACTAATATTTTTACTTGAACGTTTGTTTCCGATCGCACGATGTGATTGTAGAACATAGGTCTAGATCAGTACATGCTATACGCCCACGGGTCGGACCTGTGTCGTGACGTGGTGATGCGACATGCGATGGCCAACTGCTTCGAGGCTCTTATGGGTGCGCTCTTCCTCGACGCCGGCCTACAGGTACGTCAAAATCTTATGAATGTCAATGCTTCGTTTACAACCACTTGGGAAAGTATTTATACTACTCTATACCTGTATTATATTATTTTTTATGTATTTGTCATATTAACATTCTCAAAACATAGTTGAGGAGTTAGCTAAGTATAATAACTTAGTTATTTGACTTTAAATTTAATATGTATCTTTGAGTTGTTATATTTGTTGGAGATGATGTTCTCTTCCAGGTCATTTTACCTAAGTAACTACATAGGACGTCATTTTGTTTCTGCATCGTTATGGTGAAGCCACGTTTCATCCATGGTTATAAATTGAGCTAAGAAATGTTCAGGATCTTGTTTTTACAGTTCCAAAGAATTATGAGAACTAATGTCTCATTTATGTTTTCTGCACCCGTAAGCTTTCAGGGAGCACGCGGTAACTTTTTGATTCCTAAGCGTTCGTGTAAATTGCTGTGTATACTACCGTAATAATTTGTTCCCCGAACATCAAAAAAATCTAATTAACTGACCTTGAATAACTAGGTGACTGACCGCGTGTTTGCTATGGCATTGTGGCACGGAGACGATACTCTCTACGACGTCTGGATGAAGGAGCGAGCGCACACCTTGCAAGACCAGGAGCCACTCGGAGACCGGCAGTACATCAAAGATTTCGAGTTCCTGCGAAAGCTTACGGAGTTCGAGGATTCTATTGGTTTGTACTTTACCTTACCTTACTTTACTTTTACCTGAAGGGTAAGCAACGTGGTCGCTAACTATGGGCCTGATGAAAAAGTTCATTGTCGCTCAGAGGGCAATGGAGAGGGCTATGCTCGGAGTGTCCCTGTGAGATCGAATCAGAAATGAGGAGATCCGAGGAGAACCAAAGTTACCAACATAATCTAAATGATTGCGAAACTGAAGTGGCAGCGGGCAGGGCCCATAGTTTGACGGACAGATTTGGTATTTGAATAGTTGGGACAGTAAAGTCCTCGAACCGACATAGCCCAAATGATTGCGAAACTGAAACTTGTCTTCAGTGAACCTTGTAGCACCCAAATATCGTGTTCTTTTTTGTAGTCCTAGTTTTAAAATCAAAACTGTTTTGTGGTAAATTCACAGCTTAGCTGTGTCAACTGTGCCAAAAAAAACCAGCTAAGTGCGTGTCGGACTCGTTCAGTATTCTTAATATCTATAAAAACCATAGATTATTTAAACGTATAGATAGAGCCTCTTGCTGCTAGACAACCAATGAAAAAGGCCAGGTTTATTAAGTACTTAAGTGTGCGTGACACGCTACGGCCTACTCTACTATTAGCAGTGGACGTCTTCCGGCTGATGATGATGTGTTCTAGGTGTAAAATTCAAGCACATTCGTCTATTGGCGCGCGCGTTCACGGATCGCTCTGTGGGCTTTACGAACCTAACCCTCGGCTCCAACCAGCGCCTCGAGTTCCTCGGAGACACGGTGCTGCAGCTGGTGGTATCGGACAAGCTCTACAAACACTTCCCGGACCATCACGAGGGTCACCTATCGGTAAGTTTCTAGAAATCCTTGTTACATTAAGTAAATCTGTTCGCCGAGAGTTGATAAATATTATATACACTAGCTCTTACCAGCAGCTTCGCTCGCACACGTACTTTAAAACTTCTTTAATCTTTCTTTATAGGGTCTTTATTAAAAAATAATAATTACATTCTCATAATATTAATCAGAAGGTGCCAGAATTACCAGGCTACTTGATGAGCTAACACATGCATGCCACGTAAAATTGGCCATGAGAGAAACTGTCCTGCCTTCAATGTACACCTGCGTATTTAAGGGTTTGACCCTGGGACTTGTTTCAGGGGAAATTTCAGTCTCTTGAACTCAAAGGGAATGTCATAGGATACGTGGTATAAACACTGTTTCTCCTTAAGCTGCTCCGGTGAAAAGGCATAAAATTAATTATTTTCTCAAAATCGATTCCTTTAGAATTCTTTTTGATTTCATTTCTAACACTACCACCGCTTTGGAAACAAATGGCGCTCTGAGAGAGAAAAAGCGGCTCAATAAGCAAGAAAAGTAAAGGCCTCTACTATATTACGAGACAATGACGGGAAAAATTCGACAGCGAAATGACTGGCATCATCTTTATGGATCACTTTGTCTATTGATCTGTAAAATATTTCATCTCCATCAAAAGAGTTTAAGAAGATCAATAGCCGCAGGTTGATTAAATAAAACTACTCAGTTACAAAAGACCAAGTTATTAAGTTTATTCAAAGATTTCCTATTCAAGTTTATTACAGATTTACAATTCTAGTACATTAAGTTACTAAATTTATTCACGGATTTACAATTCTGGTACTTTTAAGTTACCTGCTATGTTTATTCACAGATTTATAAATCTAGCACTTAAACTAGCTAGCGCGTGGAACTCGCGCATAGGTAGCCCCGATACAACATATTAAGTAATTTAAACTAATGAATGGGCGTCACCCCAGTGTTTTTATACACGGGCTAAAACCAAATTTATGTTATAAGTCATAAAAAAGCTTATAAAAACACACATTCTCCTAAAATACTTCACTGCACTGCATCGAAGTCTTCCATTTTACCTGGATTTTTGCTGGAATGAATGTATGCGCGCCTCATATAGCTAGAATCGCCGAACCGAATTTGATAAAGAGTACGCTCGAGCATGAGCGGGGTTGAATCGAGATGTTGTCATCGATTATATAAAGTCGTGCTTTCTCAGTTTTTGGTGTTAGAAAAGCTCTTTCCATAATATATATATTCCATAACCATGACTTGTGTTTTTCATTCATATGGTCAACATCGGGATTAGTTTCATGTAAATATGCCGAAGGATTAAAAAGTTTCATACACACCTTTATCTCCTATTTTGACCCCTTGGGGTTGATTTTTTAATAATTATTTTTGATTTCTAAGCCTTCCTCATAAGGAGGAATTGTGCGAAATTCAAATTTTCTTGCCTTATGGGTTTGGCCTGTGCATTGATACATCAGTCACTTTTGTAGTATGATGTATATAGATAGATATAGCTATGAAAATGTTACGTTATAATTTATAATTATCCGACTTTGTTTAGTAATTTTTATGCTAAATAATACTACAGAACACATAAAACTGTTTTACCTATATTCGTCGGCATGTGCTCGCAAGTTACACACGTATTTTCCAACCGTACCGATGATTCCTTCCATCGCGGACATCGAGTATTTGACATTGATGTTATATTAAAATTTGCTACATCACAGTTGCTGCGTTCATCTCTCGTGAATAACCGCACACAAGCTATGGTGTGCGACGACCTCAACATGTCGGAGTATGCGATCTACAACAACCCGAAAGCCAAACCCACCGCCAAGAAACACAAAGCTGATCTGCTGGAAGCCTTCCTCGGAGCACTTTATATTGATAAGGTATCACATCTATTATATAACCTTATGCTAACCAACTACCAGTGGGAGCCTCCTTAGTACAGGATTCCGGCAGTACCACAGCGGTGACATTTTCTGCCGCCAAGCAGTTGTGTGTAGCCATTGCAGTTATAGACCAAGAGTTCGTGAACCCCAGACCTACGTTATTTTATAAAAGCTGAAATTTTTTACACACATTTAGTACCTCCCAAAGCCACTGTAATCCAAACTCCATAATGGTCCATCGTTCTTACCTGTGTTGGGAGGGAGTTGGGTCAAACTTTCAGCTTTTATAAAATACCGTAGGTCTGGGGTTCACGGGCTCTTAGACTATTAAGTTTCTCAAGGCGACAAACTCTTTTGAGGTCAATGGTCGCAGTTCATTAGAATTAAGGGCTCTCAAGAATCCCGATCGGTACTGCATTGTAGTAGGTAGCGCGTATCACTTACCATTATGCGATCGGCGTTCCCTTCTTCATATAATTAATAAAAAAGTGAAAATCTTTAAGGTTCCATATTATTATTGGTCGATATGATTAAGGGCATCCAGCGGAAGTTTCTTAAGTGCATCTATAAAAGATTTGGTTTCTCGGCTAATAGTTTAACTTCCTTAGAATTAAGACGAGAACATAAGGATCAAATCTTTTTATATAAATTAGTCAAGGGGTTGATCGATAGTCCTTATTTATTGAACAAAATCAAATATGTAGCACCAAAACCTTTAAAGCGAAATTGTCGGCAGCAGTACATATTTCATCTTTCACGAGTTAATCGTAACTACTGCAGAAAAAAAATTCTCCAAAGGTCATGCGATAGGTATAACAATAAATACCAACAAATCAATATTTTCTTTCATAAGTACGGGAGGTTTCTCAATTCAGGAAATGTGTCTAACTCGTTCCCTGATTGCAGCTGCAACCTTTACCTTTATGTATAAGAAAATTTATTGAATTAGGCGTTACTTTGCGGAAATCCATAATTATACAAATTATTTAAGTTTTCTTTAGTGTTAATTCCGCCAATATTCTAATAATAATCTGGCACGAGACTGCTTTGGCGATTTTGGCGAGACAACACGTCCTGAGGATGCCTCGTGTAGAGGCGAAACACGTGTCGAATTGTTTTAAAGACAAATATTGGCGGAATTAACACTAAAGAAAACTTAAATAATTTGTATAACTTTATCTATAAGTTTACTGTTGTATCCGAGCCTAGTTGTACCCGATCGAGTAATTAATGTAGCAATTATGAATCTACACGTTTGTGAAAACTTTGCTAGCGTATTCTATTTTTCTAAATTAAGGCTAAAACTGTGTTAAATATAAGCAGTTTGTTTTCCAAATAAAAGAAAAAAAAATATTCCTTTCACCCCATGAGTCCTTCATCACGATACTACCTATAAGGTAGCAAAAGACACTGAACAAAATGTCACATATATTGTAACTAAAATGTAAATAAATACTTTGGAATAAAATTTCTTGAGACGTCATATCCAAAGGAATTTTTTTCCAAACCTAAAACTTAATTTTCTTAAGAATCGCTATTATGGTCATGGATGGACAAAAGTGGTGAGTATGGATTTTGATGATTTTTTATTGACACACTTTTTACACAAATTATCTTGCCCAAGTTAAGCATATATAGCCTGTGTTATGGGTTACAAGACAATGATATATTTAATACAATATACTTACTTAAACATACATAAATTCATATAAACATACATAAATTCATATAAACATACATAAATACATTAAAACATCCATGACTCGGAAACAAACATCCATATTCATGATATAAATGCTTGCACCTACCGGGATTCGAACCCGGGACCTCTAGCTAAGTAGGTAGGATCGCTAACCACTCGGCTATATAGGTCGTCTATAAATATTTTTTAGGTCTGAGATGATGATCTTTATTTTTTCTTATTTTGTAATGTAATAACTTGACCACAGTAAGGATAAAGATAGTTGGCCGGTTACTACACAGAGTTCCACAATAATTACATTAACCACTAATATTCAATGGCGTAGTGTGCCTTGGTGGGCATAAAAATTACTCGGAAATGATAAAAAAATGTTTGCATAAAATTAAAAGAAATATTTATTCATCATGATTATGTGTCACTTTTTCCAAAATTTATGCAAACAATAAAAATAAATGTACACTCTCCATGCCTTTTTTTTGGCAAACTGATTTATTCAATCATTTCAGTTTCTAATCTAAAGTTTCTGCCTCTATGGACAATAGTGAAAGGTCTGGCAGGCGTTTTTATTCTACTTTAGTCATTTCTAAAATTAACAAGAATTTGGGAAGTTTTTATTAATATTTTGCTTACGCACGACCCCCGGGCCCCGTGTAATTGATACGGCAGATAAGGCATGGAATAGATATTTTGATGACTAGATCTTAAAGCCAATTCCATCCAATCTGTAAAAATTGGATGGTGACTATTTCATAAGGATAGTTATTGATTATCCAATAATTAACATTAAACTTGTAGATTAGCATAGGATAACCGCTGAACTAATTACATATTTTTATTAACTATCGCATTTATAACAACTTGTTATTAGAATAGGACTGATTATAATTACTCTATTGGTTATTTTCTCTCTATTAAAGATTCTGAAACAGTTAGCTTATTACCAACATTAAAACACCCAATGTCGTAATAACCATTACATCATCCAAACGAGTGTTGTAATGTTGTACTGAATTTCATAACAACACTCCTTGGTTTTTTTTTTCAATCCCTTCATACACAAAGAGTTTCAACAAACAGCCACATTCTTATTGCTCGATGCGTGGTATCTGTTTGAATTTCAAAAAAAGAACATTTTCGTTTACGCGCGTTCCACACTACCAGAATATGGCGCGCCTTAAAAAAAAGGTAGGTTATTCGAAACCCCGCAATTTTCTTGAAAAAATGAGCGATTCAAGTTTTGACAGCACACCGCCGGATATTTTAAACGCTGCAAAATAACATAATAATCAAGTGAATTTTAATAATTGCAATATACAAAATGTAAATTACTACTAAAATTAATAATTCTTTCATTAAAACTTAGTTTATTTGTATATAATCAGTTAGGGGTGATATTAGGTTACTACTAGGGCTGGCTGTTTTAATGTTAGCAGTAAGCTAACTGTTTCAGAATCTTTTAAGAGGATTCATATTCTGGGTGTAGATAAAGTCTTGTATGCAACTGTTGATAATTAGGTATTAAAATACTCATGTGATACTATTATCACACTCGGCTTCGTAACCACATAAACCCACATTGGCGCTTTAATACCCCTTATTACACAACAGTTGCATAAATAACTATTACCTATTATTCCAGAATTTGGAGTACTGCCAAGTATTCTGCAGCGTGTGTCTGTTCCCTCGGCTGCAGGAGTTCATAATGAACCAGGACTGGAATGACCCTAAATCGAAACTTCAACAGTGCTGTCTGACCTTGAGGTCTATGCAGGGCGGCGAACCACAAATACCATTTTATAAGTATGTATGAAAATTAACTAGTAATAATACAAAATTTACCGTACCAAATGTCATAAATGTAGATGCGAGTGTTTTGTTAAACGGAGAGGTGATAAAATCTGCTTGGTGGAATTTGCTTGGCATTACTCTTGATTTCAATGGGGCCAATAGTGAAGGATTGGCTAATATAGTTAGTTTAGAAGATTAGACAATAAACTGACATAAATACGGCGTGCCTACTTGTACTTAAGTTATTTTCATAGAATTATAATAATAATAAACTAACTAATAATAAAATAATAATAAATAATAAAAAGGGTTAAAAAACTATGTTAGTATATTACAATTTGCTTAATATATTATATAATTTATTCTTAATACATAATCAAAACATAGGATAACTTTGATAACAATCTGAGACAGTGTGTTTTTATCGGACAAGAACTTGAACGAATCGTTGCAGTATTGTCGAATCCAGTTATCATATTCGGGATACTGTTTGAGCTCGAACGCAGCCCTGCCAGGATGGAAGACGTCCTTTTCCTTATGATGGCATAGAAATCATCCGTTCGTGCTTCAGCAACATGCCTGATGCCTTTGCGATTCATTAATGTTTGTGTATAAATATTACTACACAAAAATTACTTGCTGTGCCCCGCGGTTTCTTCTGAGTTTTTTATTTTCTCCTGAGATTTGTGACTGTATATTTCTTTTACTATCATATATTTTATGTACGTAGGTCACACTAAAAGTTTTGCGTAAATTAAAAGAACAACATATTATAACCAAAATATTATGTTTATTGCTTTTCAAAATACTCTCCTTTACATTTTAATAATTTTTTCATGCGATCGAACCATTTTGTAAAATAGGAGGACCACAGATCTGAAGGCATGTTTTCTACGAGCTGATTGAACGCTATCACTGCCTCTTCTGAATTGGTAAAAGAGAAACGTCACATAAAATCTTTGATTTTGGGGAAAATACAGAAATCACAGGGTAGGTCGGGGCAATGTGCAGGATGGGTGACGAGTTGTACTTTTTCGGAAGCTAAAAATGACTAGTTTTGTTGGCCGTGTGTGAAGAAGCATTTTCATGATGTATTGGAATGCGGCTTTTTGGTCGTCTTTCGCGAACTTTTTTTAACACCCTGGCTAAACAAATAGTAAAATACCATTCGGCATTAACACTCTTTTGATCTTCAAGTGGAATTGTGCAGATGGGATCCGTAGCTCAGAAAAAAATTTCGATAATTTTTTACCAACGTTTCTCGCCTGAATCACTTTTGTTAGCCTGTTCTCATTTTCAAACACCCATTCACAAGATTTCCGTTTTTTTTCGGGTCAAAACAATAAATTCACGTTTCGCAGCATTAGAATGTCCGTGGTCGTACTTCATTAGCATCTGTAAGCACCATTCCAGCCCGCTTCTGCTCCGCTGTCAGTTCATGAGGGATCCAATGACAACAAAGTTTCCGTAATTTTAATTCTTCGTGTAAAATTTTCTGAATTTGGCTCATACCAATCCCCAATAGTCCTCGAATTGTTTCATAGGTAATCCGCGGGTTTTCTTCAATTAGCCGCTTAACAGTAGCCACATTATTTTCGTTGACGGCAGTTGAAGGCCTTCACGCAATTTGTCATGTAAAGAAACCCGACCTCTCATATTCAGCAAACTATCGCCTCACGGTCCTCAAGCAAGGTGCTTTTCTCCCAAAAGCATTTTGAAGACGAGCGGCATAGTCTTGCGGAGAGAGAGAACTCTTAAAATCATAAAAAATCATCGCTCTAAAATCTTTTGGACTTATTCCATTTTCGTTGCGTACGTAGAACTTTGATGTGTGATAAAAACAATTTACAAATGATTTCCCGCCAATTGTATAATTCAAAAAGTATAACATTCGAAATTCAAATAGTTCCGATTAGCTAGAAGTGCAAAACCTTTAGTGTGCCCCATGTATGAGAAATGTGAATAAAGTACATCGTGATTTTTTTACATTTATATAATAAAATATATATGTGTGGAACATTTTGTAGATAGTCCAAGATCCCAAGGCCACCAGATGTCACGTATTATCTGACGAACGAAATGTGGACGATTGACTAGAGTTAGTACGATGATCTCATGCCTACCTGCTAGCTTGCTTAGACGGCCAATTTCCAGGTATTAGAAATGAAACATCACAATTTACGTGAAGTTAAGTCATTATCTTGGGAGGTTTAAAGTGACAGCAAAGCAATACGGCCGACGAGTGTCTGGGAGTATTTATAACTTATTTTGCACGATATTGTCTAATATATACCTGCGTAAAAATCAGCTTGCAGAATTTACGTGAGGTAAGTAATCTTTTCATGTACTTTGATTACCTGATGCTTGGAAATGGGCCGTCTAATCGAGCTAAGCAGGTAGGCATGCGATCGTAGTACATACTAACACTATTCAATCGTCCATATTTCGGTCGTCAGATAATACGAGACGTCTGATGGCCCTGGGATCTTGCTTTAAGACGTAACTATGGATCTTGCTGTAAGACGTAACTATCTATAAGTTAGGGGGCGCTCTTTCTTCACAAAAATTAGTGCTCGCTGTGAGAATATTTTTTATAAGAAAAGTGTCAAGACGTTTACCAGATGGTAAGGGATACGCCTTGCCCATTTCATTTCAGGGGCCCTATTACCAAAATGTAAATATGAAGTTTCGGTTGACGGATCGTACATTTTCCTATCACGAAAGTGTTTCAGATCCGAAGTTCGATACGAAGTTCGGGATTGGACATTTTGTCTTTCCTTTACCTTATTCCCAAATTAACTTGACATTTACTTTTTCGTTGTTTGAGATTAATAAGGTCGTAAATTCAACTTTACTTTTTATGGTTATGACTTATGTCTATGGTTCCGAAACGAAATACGTCCGCACTATTGGGATCCGAAGTACTTTGGTAATAGGATTTAATTCGAAGTTCGTCATTCTCTCGTTTCGGACGAAACTTCGGCTTTCAATTTTGGTAATAGAATTCCTGGTTCGGGATCATTGAAAAATCCTAAATTTTGAGCGGTAATGCAATGGCGCTCGTCACTTTGAAACATCTCATTAACCTAGTAATTACACGCTACGGCGCCCTTGAAACATACAAAATACTCTTTAGTTTTGTAATTTTGATTATAAACCTAGTCTGGCCAAAAATTCTTAAATTATGACATAATTATGGAATATTATTAAAACTTATAACTATTTTCGAATTAAAAGTACTTAATGAAGTCGCAACACTAAATCACGAAAGAATTCTTTTCAAAATGGCTAACTTTGGCTTTCAAAAAGAATGACGGGAGAGTTTATTGCATCTCATCATCTCTCTCAGAGCGCCATTTGTTTCCGAAGCGGTGGTAGCTTTAAAAATGACATCAAAAAGAATTCTAAAGGAATCGATTGTGAGAAAAAAAATGACTTTTATGCGTTTTAATGTAGCCTTTAAACCTGCCTGGACATAGATTTCTGCGCTGTTTCCATGGGAAATTTAGTCACTACTTGTTCTAGAGATTTCTTTAGCGATGTCGGCGTTACGTTTAGAGCAGTCCATGTCTTCTATACCAATGCATAATCTGTAGTCAAGTCGAGGCTAGAGAAGGGCCATTGTTCAACTCTTCTCGTCTTCACACCTTTTCCACTAACGGAGGATGATGACAACGTTGCACTTTTTCGACCACTTGTTGAATCAATTTGGAGCGATGAGCGTAAACTTTGTTGATTTCATTACAGTAGTGTTCCTCAGTTGCGAAAATGCTTTTATCAATAAAAATGATATTTCACCACCAGAAAGAATTTTAATAGAGTTATTCTATTTAACTGCAGGGATGCCTGTCTTAGGTCTTCTTTGATGACGCGAAACAGTCCTAGCGGGATCTTATTTATTCTTATTTCTCGCGTTAGTATTTTTAGTTTCCTTATAGAATTCTCTGTGCTACCTGGAGACAAAAACGGAATAAGAGAGTCCCAGGTCCAAGAAGGGTATTTAGAAGTGGCAGAGTCACGCTGCCGTTCTATGATGACAGCCTGAATGGGCCAGACTCGTCCGGATTAAGTAACACATTCCCACAGAAAACCGGATGCGGCCTAGTCAGCGATCCTGAAAGAGATTTTACACCAGAAGAGTTCTGACTTTACCAAACAATCCCTCTCCGTGCATTTTCGCTCAGCCCGCTGGTCATATTCTGGAGAGGGCACAGAACCTTTCGCATTTCCGAGGACAAATGAGACATAAACACCACTGCACCTCGCTCCACGCTTAATGTTGTATTTTGCAATATTGGGGCAATCCATTCTAATTTAACCACCACCTTGAGACGGCGCAGCCGGCCCTGTTTTTCCTTACGGAGCCGCAGATATCTGGACCGAGCGATTCATCATATTTAAACATACCCCAGGTAGAAAATTGAGCATATTTTTTTTGCCTCATTCTAGGGTATGTGTATTTCCAAGGGCTATCGCCGCTTCGGAAATTTTGGGGGACATGTCTACTCTATGGCTGCACGTAGTTTTTGAAGACAACATCCACATATTTGCGTATGTCAACAGTATAACAGAAACGCATCATTTCATAGGCTACATTCAAACGGAAATCAAGGACGTGCTACAGATCCCCTCCGCGGAAATCGTAGTCTTGGGTGACTTCAACAACCATATAGAGCACGCCAATACTTCAAGCCGACCCACATTCAATCGCTCTACAAAGCACAGGTGGGCACATGTGGAGCTCTCATCTCTGGTCTGGCGAACTCCAGTATCAGCTCGAACCATTTGAGAGAACCAGAGCTGCTTAAATTGTCGAAGATACAGTACTCTGTGAACTCATTAAATAACATCTCGGTTGTAAACAGCACTGCGGCAGCAACAGTGGTTAGCCGTTGTAATATGTTGTAAATAAAACGGAACAACTCCACTACACTTTTTTTAATTATACTAATTTTTTTAGAGTCATTGAGTGCTTGGGACCAACTAATACTCGTCTATACACCGTTGGAGTGTACTTTCGGGGGAAGAGGCTGTCCTCCGGCCGCGGCCATTCCATCCAGGAAGCTGAGATGAACGCGGCTGAGACTGCTTTAGCTACTGCACATGGTATGTACCCACTAGAATTACACAAGGTAAAGACTTTTAAAATATCCTTTATTTATTCACTAGTCCTCATTGTATGGTCCGACGTGTCTTGTTTTTTTGTAAGGTATAATATAAACATAAATTTTTCAAAATATGAACAGGATTAAAATAAAACTTCTCAATATAAACAAATTTTAATAGTTATACCATATATATTTCACCCGCAATGCAGCTGAAAATATTAAATTATAAATGATAATCTAAGACGATCTTGATTTTTACAACAAATTTTATCCCTATAGATATATATTTGCAATTATTTACTAACGAAACTATTCTTTTTTTGTAGTTAATGAACGAAAAAATAAATGAAATATTTCCTAACTGGTTAGTAGTGCCGTGCAAAGGGTCCTTGCCAAGTGCGTTTTTCCTATTATTGTTGCTGCTGTTTTAATAAAACAAAACATTATATTTTTTTTTATTTTTTATTATGAAAAATATAATTACAATTTATTATTATATAACAGGCCAAAAACCACAGAGGTTTGTCCGGCATGTTAGAAGAAATACTATTATCGATTACAATTACAATAAATATTAATATTAACTTATAAATACACAATTTAATAATATAGGTACAATACAAACGAAAAAATTAATGTAGGTACAACAACAGTACTTATTGTAGCACGGGTGAGTCGCATGGCCTGCCACCGCAATGTATTGAATTTTTGAATGACCGTCTGTTTAGATATATTAATTAGTAGTAAGTAATTTTCTACAGTAATATATTATTTTTACAAACTACATTATGTAGGTTCAAAATGATCAAATATGATTTCAATTAATAAAGATATTTTGACTTTGATCACTGCTCTTCAATAACACCTCCCTTAAAGCCTCGCCTTGTATCGGAATACTATTACTGGAAATCTCGAGCTAATGCCAATTCCGCAGTCATCTTTTATCAATATGGCTTTGCTTTCCAAAGCCAAATTGGATACGAAGAAGCTGGGCGTCATAAATAAACCACGGCAATACTTCAAGCCAGCCCTCATTCTAGCGCTCTACAAAACGCAGGTCAGTGTACGCTCTGATCTCTGGTCTGACGAACCCCAGTATCAGCTCTGTGGAGACTCTCTAGAGACGTTGCTTCATTGTGTATCTTCTATCACATTTATCACGGGGAGTGTTCCGAAGAACTGTTTCACCTGTTTCCTGCCGCCGAATCCCTCCTTCGCAAGACACGATACAAATTAGGATATATCAGCCCTACCGACATGGGAAGAAAATCAAAAAAAGCGCATACATCTTCCGTAAAGGCGGGCAACGCTCCTGTGATTCCTCTGGTATTGCAAGAAAATGTGGGTGGCGGTGATCACTTAATACCAGGTGACCCATACGCTCGTTTGTCCTCCTTTTCCATAAAATAAAGTTTTCACCAAAATCGGGCTTGAGACACCTTCTGTAAGTACTGTTCCCGTAATTCATAGTGTACTGTTAATCATAATTCATAATGTCAGATTTAGCCACCCACGGCTGCTTTATAATTTCACACTGTACCAATGGAATAGATATAAAAGTGTGGATGCTATAGCAAACCGTTTCAGGGATTCACAGTTAGGGTGGACCAACACCCTAATTGTGTGGTCCACCCTAACTGCTAATTCCTGACTCAAGGTTATGCTGATGATCTAGTGATAACGAGTCTATGTAGCAGCCAAAGTACTATCTCGTATCTTATACAGGAAGGTTTATATCATAACCAAATGTTGTCAGGACAAGGAACTGGCGGTTAGTGCTGAAAGGACCGTCCTGGTGCTTTTTACTAGGGCTTCCTATCCCCGAACTTGAACGGCTTCATATCACCCGCGATTGAATAATAAATTTTTAACGTTTTCCGCTAAGGTAGAAGTGCTGGCACATTCCAGCCGAAACTTACCTGGAATAGCCAAGTGGACGGTATTGTGCAAAAGGCAAAATTTTCCTTAAATCGTTGAAGTCTTGTTGGGCAAAAATGGGACCTTTAGCCAAAAATTGTCCTTTCACTATAAACACATGGGTGTGTGTGTTACAATGGTGTAAGACCACTTATTTCTTATATGGATTTGTGATTTGTTGCAGGAAAATTGTCCAAAAGAACGTAATTGTCATGGTAGAGCCACGAAATATTTGCAACGTCGAGAAATTATCGAAAAATGGGTTCAAAAAATGAAAAATCTAATCTAACAAAATGCTCTAATTTTTTTTGATCCATCCATGGAAGGATTATTAAATTAACAAAAAATTAGTATTAACTTTTTCAAATTAAAATATAACTTCCATATTATATTATATGTTTCCAGAACTGTTTCCACAATTGGATCACCAGAAGAGAATCATTGCGAAGAGTATGCGCCGCAAACGGAAAAAGGCGAAGAACATACAGGGGGTGGATAAGTCTGCTAATGACTTATTTTTACGACGAGATGAAGTGCCGAAAGCGTACCGCCCAGGAACAAAACTGGAACAAAGTTCCGAAAGTGATGCAGAGCTATCCGACACAGAGGAGCCGAAAGAAAAGAAATCGGACGATGAATCCGATTCCAAATCAGGTTCGGATTGTGACTCCGGTTCCGGGACGGACAAGTTCGAAAACGTCCAAGTTAGCAGTTTAGTTAGCGACATGGAGAGACTGAAACAGGATCTCATCAACAGGAACGAGTATGATAAGTTAAAGGAAAAATGCAAGAAGTCTGACTCAGACGAGGAACTATAAGAGTTCTCTTAATGTTTTAATTTCAGACATTTAGTTATTAGTAGGGAGCAATTTATTTTAGTATTACATGTTTGTATCGTGAATTAAAACATGCTCACATTACTCTAAAGAAATCATGCTAATAATTATGAATTAGACTTTATTTTGTCAATTATCTTATTATTTTTAATGTGACAATTACGTATCCATTAAATAATGACAAATACAGTAATGAATTTTGTAATTTTCATTCTTAAATTTATTTAATGGGTAGGTATATAGTATGTTTGTCATTAGGTAGGTATATAGTATGCTTGTCATTAATATCTAAAATATTGCTCAGGTGTTGTATTGCATAAGTATTGTCTTGGTTATTATTTAAAGTGATAATAAAACTATGCAAAATTAACGAAATATTTTATTTATGACATCATCTTTACAACCAACTCAGAATATACTATAACACTAGTTGAAAATAATCTGATCTTTCTTTCTACGGAAAAGGAAGACAAACGAGCGTACCTGGTGTTAAATGATCACCGCCACTCACATTCTCTTGCAACACCAAAGGAATCACAGGAGCGTTGCCGGCCTTTAAGGATATGTCGTGTCTTCCCGGAAACACCACACCACACAAGAAAGCTCATTCCACGACTTTGTAGTACGTGGAAGAAAGCTCCTTGAAAACCGCACTCCTCCGCAACTCCTCCTGATAAATGCGGTAGAAGACAAAGTGAAGCGATGTCTCTAAGCAATGCCTAGTGATCCAGCCGGTCACAGAGCACTGGGTCCCCAACAAATTTGGAGCTGATCTGCGGTGCACGCGGTCAAATAGATCGAGCTGATACTGGGGTGCGCCAGACCAGAGATGACAGCAATACTCCAATAATTTGGCCGGACCTGCGCTTTGTAGAGCGCTAGAATGTGGGCCGGCTTGAACTACTGCCGTGCTCTATTTATAACGCTCATCTTTGAAGCCAATTTGGCTTTGCCCTCCAGATGACCGCGGAATTCGCAATCGCTCGAGATTTCGAGACCCAGTATTTAAGGGAAGTGTTTTCGAAGAGTGGTGATACGACAAATGGTTTTTTATTATTGGTAAACGCGGAAACTTGAGTCTTCTGGGATTTAATTTGAAAAGCTTCAATTTTCCCTATTCCGCGACCTTCCCAAGAGAGGACTCGATAGAAGACACAAGTTTCGTGAACCGGGAGCATTGGCCGACGATTTCTGGCATCACCAGTGCTGTCGTTTGCATAGCGATGTATCTTAGAGATGTTCAACATGTGATTGATATGCAGAAGAAACAGTGTAGGAGATAACACACAACATTGGGGCACTCCAGTGTTCACGGGCTTCGGGTTCGAGCAATAATCGTCGACAACGACCAGTGTGGAAGCTCCACAATGGGCACTTCCACTTGTAGGAGGTCCATTTGGAGAAACTGTAGAGAAGCCCAAATGATGGAAATTTTGAGAGAAGCGCAATGCGCCATTCAAGATCAAAGACCTGCGCTATATCCAGGCTAACCTGCTAGCCCTTGCTTTCGATAACCGCTGCCCATCTGCCTGCCAACTGACCATGGCGAAAGCCGTACTGTACGTCATTGATCAACTGGTGACCTTCTAGGCATATCTTGGTATTCCTAGAAGGCTGGCGGTTATTTATGCTCTCCATGAGTCCTTAAAGTCCAGCTTCTCAAACCCTGGCAAAAAGGGCTGTGATCTGCCACTTGAGAGCTTGGTAAAAAATATCCAAGCCCTGTAGTATCACATCGTCTATTGCAACGGCGCAGGCACTGGGATCATCCAAAGACAAACAAATCTTGCCCCAAGAGTAGGATGCAAAAAAGGAACGCATACTAACCCAATCTGTATAGCCACAGCACTCCTAACTAGGCAATGGTCAGACGTTCTGAGAGGGGCGTCGACAGATCGGGGAGCCGCGTTGCCGACTCAACCACTTGGGACAGACCATACGCCAATGCAAAATTATTCACAGAACGCCCTGCGTAGTCTGTGGTACGAGACCCAACGTGTAGACACACGTATAGATGCGGATGTAGTCCTCAAGATCTACACGGAGCCAGAGAGTAGACAGGTCCCTACCCTTAAAATTGCCTCATAACCTCACTTATTATAAAAAAAAATTGAATATGAACCCTGCCATTAACCTAAAGCCGACTTGTTTTGTTGCGGGGGTAGATTTGCATGCTTATTAATTTTGTTTATAAAACTAAACAGCATAGAGAAAACGCTACGGGGCCAGTTATTTTGTTTGCACGTAGAGTCAGCCATTGTTTTTGATTCGGTACGTACATCTCCGCAGGCATTAATTGTTCCTGGCAGTCTATTTCTGTAAAAGAAAAAGTTAATGGATTATTAAAGTAATACATAGTACAGTGAACATTTTGTACTGCACCTTTTAATATAGGAATGTAACTGCATATAAGTATCAATATGCATGCCATATTGACAATAGATTGCAAAGGCAGTCCCAGTTTTAAACAATTTCCATAGTTGGGCAATGTGCACTCCAGCCTGGAAAATTGTGGACGTTATTGTCATTTCCGATAGTTTTGATGCAACCTTGATACCGTCGCACAAAAAATGTTATTTATAAAAAGTTAAATAGTGCATTATAAATACGTTAAGAGACTGGAATTTATATTTCCATTGGGATATACAGTAACTAGAAGCTTCGTTGAAATATCTGAATTAAAACATTTTACTTTACGTACAGATTTCTAACAGATAACTGCTATGAATATATTATAATAGCAATAATGATAAACATATTATCTACGAGGTACATGAAAAAGAATAGGGTTTTATAAACATAACCTACTAAACGTACCAGCCCAGAAAGTTAGTCAACTTTTTAGAATAATACTTCAAACCAGACTGAAAAACTGCTTGGTGAATGTAGGTATATAGCTGCTCGATAGCTAGGCACTTATTGGTATTCACACTCGAACGAGAAAATTGCGTCGCATTCGTCACAAACATAATATTGTAACATAAAACTCATATTAATCAAATATTTTTGATTGTAATACATTGGTGTTAAAATTAATTATGACTATTACCAGTGGGAGGCTCCTTTGCACAGGAAGCCCGCTAGATTATGGGTACCACAACGGAGCCGATTTCTGCCGTGAAGCAGTAATGTGTCAACATTACTGTGTTTCGGTCTGAAGGGCGCCGTAGCTAGTGTAATTACTGGGCATATGAGACTTAACATCTGATGTCTCAAGGTGACGAGCGCAATTGTAGTGCCGCTGAGAACTTTTGGGGCTTTCAAGAATCCTGAGCGGCACTGCATTGTAAAGGGTAGGGCGCATCAATTACCATCAGCTGAACGTCCTGCTCGTTTCGTCCGTTATTTTCATAAAAAAAAATATTAATTACCATCTCTTCGTATTTTATCTGAATGCATAGTAGAGTCCTGCATCGATATAAGATCCCCGGGCGCATGCAGCAGCAGTCTTCCCACCCCTTCGCATCGCCTGGTAGGAGATAATATACAGAGGTAATTTTTTTAATATATATTATATATATATATATATATATATATACGTGGTTTTTGTTGTGGGGCAGTTACAATCGTGAATCATTATTTTTAGTCGCATAATACGGTTCTTAGTAGACATTTACAATTTACATTGTACATCGACGACCCATATAGCCGAATAGTTAGTGACTAAAAGCTATAGAGGTCCCGGGTTCGAATCCCGGTAGGTGCAATCATTTATATGATGAATATATAGATGTTTGTTTCCGAGTCATGGATTTTATATGTATTTATGTATGTTTAAGTAAGTATATTGTATTAAATATATCGTTGTCTTGTACCCATAGTACAGGCTTTGCCTAGTTTGGGGCAAGATAATTTGTGTAAAAAGTGTGTCAATATTATATTATATTATACATATGTCATATTCAAATCAAATAAAAAATATTTTATTTCGTAGGTAAATTGCATTACACTTGAAACATGTAATTTTTTCATACAACTCGTTCGGAAGGCAGATTTCCTTAGAGAAGAATGAGCAAGAAACTCTAAGGAAACTCTCTCTTTTCAAAACAGAATGGTATTACAAGTGAGTACTTATTTTCAGTTAATTTACAAATCATTTCGTTACAATATATGCAAAGTGATGCAACAAAAATCAAACGTCAATTACTAAATGCCTTACACGAGTAAGTCAAAAAAATATAAATTAATAAGTAAAAACATAGTCATAGTTATTGAGTACATACATATAGCATAATACAGAAGCTGCATCAAACCACACATACCTTAAATAAAATAAAGGCATTATGTGGGTATTTTATTAGCTATTACATATAAAAATAATATATATCAACTTTTATTTAAAAAAATAAAGAAAAGGAAATAAAAAATAACATGAAGCAGATTTCCCGGTGAGAGGATCATCCAGCCACCACAAGTAGCGCCCATTCACGAGCTTGACGCATGGACCAGCCATCGCCTTTCTCGACCATATATAAGGGGAAGGGAGCGACCCGCTCCACGTCGCCGCCACAAGCAGTGGCATTATGCGAGCACGACGGTGGCTGTCACGAGAACTCAAAATAACAAAAGATAATGTTCGTCTACATCTAAAAATACTCACTAAATGCCTTTAAATACAATTTTTCATAGACCAACACGGACCACCGTCGGATCGGAGGGTAGTCGCAGTACGCAGGAGTTGTATGTTTAAATACAAGTCTATGCGGACCTATAACTTTTGGTAATTGTAAAACACTATTAGCGTTACTCAAGTTGTTTTTAATATCCACCTAAGTACTAATTCCCTAACCGAGTTGTCGAACTTATCGATACTTCGTATCGACAGTTGCCACAGCCATACCTGTACACTGGTCAGTTAGTTGCGTCGCTCCATTACACTTTTATGACACAGCATATTGTATCTTCTTTATCATTTGTAATTATTACGTGTGAGTTTCGTAGTGATAGACGTTGTTTTTGTGTAAGAGTCTAACCATAGAGTCACTTTGACCAATAGATCAGGCCAGTAGGAGGCTCCTTTGCACAGGATTTGCACAGGATGCCGGCTAGATTATGGGTACCACAACGGCGCCTATTTCTGCCGTGAAGCAGTAATGTGTAAGCATTACTCTGTTTTGGTCTGAAGGGCGCCGTAACTAGTGAAATTACTGGGCGAATGAGACTTAACATCTTATATCTCAAGGTGACGAGCGCAGTTGTAGCGAATTTTTGGGTATTTCAAGAATCCTGAACGGCATTGCATTGTAATGCATCAATTACCATCAGCTGAACGTCCTGCTCGTCACGTCCCTTATTGTCATCAAAATAAACGGTCAATTAGTTACTCGCCGTGACCAAGGATAAAACTTGCTACCAGTTGTTCAAAGTCAGGCCAGTAGCTGCTGCCAACCAGTCCATTTTCATTTATAAATTATTATTCGAAACACTCCTGAAGAAACACCACTTAAAAGACAATACATCTCGTACTTCATAATATGTTTTCATTCTGATTGAAGTCGGGGTAAGCGACTAGTTTTTATGCTTAAGTTACATTACAAGTATTTCAAGTTCTACTGTTAGCAATCTAATAACTCTGGCTATATTGTTCATGTACTGCTATAGACCTAAGCTTGTAATAAAGCATATTGTGTATAAGTTCGTAATTTTATGATAATTTACCTCAAAACTTCATTGTTCAACATTTGTTTCTTGTTGCTATCGGACACGAATCCACATTCTCTGAGCCAGTTCCGAACTTCATTGAAATCTGCCAGGAGTTGTACCGCACCTTCTTTACTTAAATGATAAAGGGAAACATAAATACAAAGAAAATTTAATTTTGATTGGAAACGTAAAATGAACTACGGTGATCACCTAACGTCAAGAATCTAACACACACTCCAACAGACATACAAACGTTCTCGACTCTTTTCTCTTTGGTTTTTAAACCCCGATTTTTAATTCATATCATCATCGTAATAATAATATTTATAAATCATTTTATTTCAGGCTACAAGTCCCATAAAATAAATACCTTATAGTCTAACATACATATTACTTATATAACTTAAATCTACGTCACATTTTCTCGGCGAAGTGAGGCGCGGGTTCGGTAACTTCCGGCGGTCGGCGACGTCCGCGATACTTGCGGAACACGACCCCTTCGGCTTCAGCTTCACGTCCAGAAAGGTCGATATGAGTTCTGTCGGGACGCGAACAACAAAAAAGTTGAAGTCTACTACTGCGTGACCAACTTTTCGACCCTCAACTGGAACCTTGTCTTCTCCACCAAGTACTGAACAATGTCGGAGGCGTTGGTGGTGTGGTGAAAGCGAGAGACGTAGATATACGTCGCTGGGATTACGGGACGCAGGAGCTGGTTCTTTCCTATCAGTGCTGTGCCACGTTGATTATGACTAGGAGGCCTCCTCTTCTTCCGCTCCACCTAATGTAAGTGCTAGAGTACTAACGAACAAAGGTGCTTTAAACGGCTTATTCCTTTAGCCGCAAACATTTTATTTATTTTATCTACACCCATGCTTTAAATCCTCTATTATAGATTCTAAAACAGTTTGAAACTTACTAACTAACAACATTAAAACGCCCAATATCCTAGTAACCATTTCATCATCCAAACGAGTGTTGTAGTGAAATTCAGTACCTACTTACAACATTATATCATCCGTTTTCATTACAACACTAGTTTGGATGATGTAATGGTTACTAGGACTGGCTTTTTTAATGTTAGCAGTAAGCTAACTGTTTCAGAATCTTTTTTTTTGTTTTCTTTATATTATTTATATTTTTAAAACTTGTACGACCATACAGTCAGCGAGATATTTTTGTATTTTACTACCGACCTAATTCATTGTCTTGTTTATTAAGTTTATATTGTTTTATATCTAGTTATATATATATATATATATATATATAGTTAATCTAAGTAAAATAATTATTCTTGAGTGTTTATGTACAGTATCCATTCATTGTATTCGATTTTAGGCTTATGGTAAATAAAGACATTTATAAACAGTCGTTATTTTTAAATACCTAAAACAACACTTTTTTTTTAATTCAAACTAATAATATTTAGAGTAAGTTGTATAGAAGGGAAAATATTTGTGATTGAAGTGTGCTTTTGCTGTAAGCTCGTAAGTTTAGTGTAGCGGGTATGCTGTACGAGAAGGTTTTATGGAGCGTCCCGAACGCCGAAATCCGAGTTGTATTCGACGAGTGACCTCTTTGGTGAAATTGGACCTGCCTAACTGTATTGTTTGTCCGAGGTTGACTTTTACTGAAGTGGCAGTGGGCAGGGCACATAGTTCGAAGAACAGATGGTCGTTGGGGCAGTAAACTCCTCGAATGGCGACCACGGACCACGACCACCGGAAGACGCAGTGTTGGTAGGCGCCCCACAAGACGATCTGGTCAAGATCACCCGAATACGTTGGATGAAGGCAGCGCAGGACCAATCGTTGTGAAGAAATCTTTGGGGGAGGCCTTTTTCCAGCAGTGGACGTCTTCCGGCTGACGATGATGATGATATTTGTACTCATACCTAAAACTACAGCTGTATGCTGGTGTAGGCTAGACTATACTGTATATTGTTGGTAATGTGTAATGTTAGTAATAGACTAAATATTATTTGTCTCGTTTAGGGCCTGTTCAAAGAGAAAGAGAAAAGCCTGCCAAAAGAAATAGAATCATTTATAGTGTAATTAATATCTGTAATCCTAAAATTAAATATTGGAAAATACCATCCAATATTTACTGGGCTAAATCGTAATAGGTGTATTTCCATCATACTTCAAACAAAATTACATAAGTATCTGTATAAATATGTAAGAATAAAGAAAGATAGAAAAGGGTTTAAACTTACGTAAATTTAACTTTAGCTACATATATATGATGCAACCAGGATTCACACATTATTCTCAGGACCATGTTCAATGTAGTTATATCTTCAGTTGCTTTGATAACGGGAAGAAGCATTTTATCTAAAAAAAACGTATAAAATGTTTATTACTTATTATATCTTTAATTATTATCTTAATATCACTACTATATGTTTATAAAACATAACCCTCAGATCATTTATATGTGTAGATAGACTGTGACTGCTGTGTAAACGTCAAAAAAAAATAGAGGTTAACTATTAACCTCTATTTTGATTAATTTACCCACACTAAAACAGAGTATCATACAAATCGCGAGTATAAGATGTAGCTTCTCACGCACACCAAAAGCAACAAACTCTTCAAATGTATTAATTATCTGAGACACAAACATAGGTTTATAATACCTTTGACTGTAACTTTTATCTTACGAACCCCAAGAATCTCAAACGACGCTCGTCTGTAGTTATTACTTTTTTCATGAAGTAAATTTGACTAATTATTAAAAAGAATAACTACGAGTTAAATAAAGAAAAGTCACGGTGTATTTTCTATGCACTTCTTCTCATCTGAGACTGCTCATGGCTTTAAGCGGTACCCAACATTAGCTGAGGTCTTTTTTGGAGAATTCAAAATCAATATTTCTGTCGCGACATCATTGCCTTAAGGACTGCAACTGCAACTTAAAATCATGAGTAAAAAACTCAAATATACTCTATATGTAAGGTTTCGTTCTCAACTATTTCCTCCTCCGAAACTTAGCCCATTATAATCAAACTTTGGAAACTAATTGCGAAGAATATGTTTGCCTATATGATTAATAATAAAGTAATAATATAATAATAATCTTATATAATAAAGTCCCAGCCACTGTTCAGGCATTATCTAGAAATAAATTTAATTGTTTTATAAAAAAATGGCTCTGTCGTAAATCCTATTACTCCACAGCTGAATATCTAAATGATCGGACACTCGGGACTCGATTGTGATTATTTTGTAGCGATAGAAATGACTGTACAATATTGTATATTTTTATTGAAAAGAGCGCAAAAAAAAGAATGCTGGGAGAATTTCTGGCGCCGCTTCTTCTCTCTCAGAGCGCCATTTGTTTCCGAAGCGGTAGTAGTATCTAGTATTTTAGAAATGACACCAAAAAGAATTCTAAAGGAATCAATTTTGAGAAAATAAATGCATTTTATGCCTTTTTAATATTGTTTGTAGAAGTTACTCTTCAAAAACAGAAACCAGTGGGAGGCTGCTTTGCACAGAATGCCGGCTAGATTATGGGTACCACAACGGCGCCTATTTCTGCCGTGAAGCAGTAATGTGTAAGCTTTATTGTGTTTCAGTCTGAAGGGCGGCGTGGCAAGTGAAATTACTAGGCAAATGAGACTTAACTGACGTCTCAAGGTGACGAGCGCAATTCTAGTGCCGCTCAGAACTTGGGTTTTTTAAGAATCCTGAGCGGCTCTGCATTTTAGTGGGCAGGGCGTATAAATAACCATCAGCAGCTCGTCCTGCACGAGCAAGGCCTAGACGAATAGGCCCTTACTGTCATAAAATAAAATAAATACATGCACTCACAAAGACAAAAATAATAAAAATGGCAACTTGAGAACTACTGATAATGCGAGGTTTTTTTGAAAAAAATTGGGTAAATATCAAAATGAAAACATTCGAGAACGATCGTTTGAAAAAAATTCTTCTTATGTTTATTCTTGCGTGATTTTTTAAAGTCAGTATCGGAAAAATACTGTATCGAATTTCTAGTGGAAATTTCGTCCCTCGTTCGCCATTTTATTCAGAACATTAGGTTTATCTATTTTATTTATTTTTTACCTAAGAACGTATGAACGTAGAGTGAGTGTTCTGTGAGCGGCTCGCTAACTGATCTCCAGGCGGCGTGCGTGGGGAATATCATCGTCAAATGTGCCAGACTCGTGGTCCCGCACACCGACGACAGAACTGATGTTATGTCGTCTGTCGCCTCCTGTAATTTGTTAAAACAAATGTATACGCAGATCTGACCTATATTTCCCGGTATTGCAAGTTGAACCCCGGTATGTGCAAACAGAGGTATGTGTATGTATGTGCGTTTAATTATGTATGATGTAAAATATATCATTATCCGGCACCCATACATAGTACAGGCCAAGTGGGTCAGTAGTAATATATCATAATATTATATATAAAATCAGACCTGATTTATTCGGAGTTTTTATCTAAATTAATAGGATTCATATACATGTATGCGTTATTTTTAAAGGTACCCATGTCGAATTGTACCGTAAACACCGCACAAGGAAGCTCATTCCACAGCTTTGTAGTACGAGGAAGAAAGCTCCTTGAAAACCGCACTGTGGAGGACCGCCACACATCCAGATGGTGGGGATGATATCCTAATTTGTGGCGTGTCGTGCGAAGGTGGAATTCGGCGGCAGAATACAGGTGAAACAGCTCTTCAGAACACTCCCCGTGATAGATGCGGTAGAAGACACACAATGTAGCGACGTCTCTATGAAACGTCAGTTGATCGAGCCGTTCACATAGTACTGGATCCCTGACAATTCGAGCAACTCTACTGCACGTGGTCAAATGGTTCGAGCTGATACTGGGATGCACCAGACCAGAGACCACAGTAATACTCCATAAGTGGTCGGACCTGTGCTTTGTAGACCCGGCTTGAAGTATTGCCGTGCTCTATTTATGAGGCCCAGCTTCTTTGAAGTCAATTTGGGTTTGCCATCCACATGTTCACGGAATTGGCAATCGCTTGAGATTTCGAGACCCAGTATTCCGATACTAGGCAGGCTTTTAGGGCGGTTTTGTCGAAGAGCGATAATACGACAAATGGATTTTCTTTGTGGTAAACGCGCAAACTTGAGTCTTCTGAGGATTAGATTGGAGAAGGTTCCTTTTACCCCATTCCGCGACCTTAAATAAACTCTATCGTGACAACCATCAAGTGAGCTCCTTGATCTTCCGTTGATAGTTGATGTCAACGAAATAATATACGAAAAAGTACAATCAAAAACCCATAGTCATCCACGAATATTAAGCTGTACACACCCGCTTCGTGAGTTTCTTTGGATATATAGACGCAGCCCATATTTAACAACTAATAACAGACAATCAGAGAACGCTCGGTTTACCACTAATGTTCACTGCGAGTAAAAAATTAGCGTGGTTGTCGTTTGTTAGGCACGAGGTGAACCCGAGGGCCTGATTACAACCGAATATTGTAATTACAATTTACCCCGACTGATACAATATCTAAGAGGAAAATTATTATTTATAATTTAACTGAGCGTGGTTTTGCGACAAAACAATCAATCCCAGGCAAAAAATAAGTAAAGAATTAGTTGGAAATAGATTTTCATAAATTTTTCTGTCTGGTAAACCACGTTAGAAAAGGATTTTCATACTTACAAACTTTCTACTGTGAGAATAACTAAGTTTCGGCCCGGTTGTAACATCTTTATGAGACCACTTTCCGAGAAGTTGTAGTAATGAAATTGATATTTTAGATTTTTTATTTTAATGCTATAAATATAACGTAGGACTCTGCAAGAGGCTTTGTGGAAAGCTACACAGGCTACGGCAGCAAGAATATACATGATACGGCTCACTTCAACCCGGAACATAATATATTAAATGCTTCACGGTAGAGCTGCCGTAGTAGCCCCGTAGCCGGCATGACATGTTCAAATATTATAATATTACCTTCAACTTTTGTACGTTAACTTTCACTTCCGATACTAATTTTTCGCGCATCTTAGCACAAACATTTTCATGGACCCCTATATTTCCTGAAAACATGAACAGTGCTTTATTTCATAATCATACAATAATTTAACGTGCAATAGATGAGATGAATGCAGCATGTCTCTTATAAATATTTACGAACGTAGGTTTTAACTACCTTGCTAAAATTGGCGCGGAGTGATAATTCAAGTATTTCTACTATCAATTATCAATAGTATCTTAGACATGACGAAACGCACTGATGTGAAAGACTTAAAATAAAGGTTTAGCGCAGATTCGTAAATATTTACATCTCGTTCTAGCTTCATTGTGATGTAAGGTTACTTGTAGATGTCTTTTGAACATACACGGTTATCATAATACCTACTTACACAAGTAGTAATAAAAACCAAGTAGGTACATTACCTATGTCTATAAGTTAGACACAGTTCTTATACTTATTTCCGCTGAAGTTAAAAAAGTACAGATTCAGGTGGCCTTCAATAACATAATTATAAAAAGGAATAGATATGCACCTTCATCAAAACATAGCGCTAAGTTCTATTGATGGCGATCAAAAAATAAAACCTTTTTGGGTTTATTAGTTTACTTTGAGTTTTAGTGGGGGATGAGTACGAATATCAAATAATAAATAAAATAATCTGTCATAATCAAACCTGATTCAATAGTGGGCGTGTGGTCAGCAAATCGTAGATTGTCCAACTGTTCCAAGCAGACGACCATGTCGTTGTGAGCCACGCGGAAGAAGTCGTCCATTGACCAGGAGCTGACGAGCCGACGGGTCTCGCTCAGACACCAGAGACGATACGTGTGAACGGAATGATCTGACAGTGAAACCTGGTCATTTTATTTTAATATATTCTGAAATATGGCACTTTTACCAAAAAAAACATTCTCATGAAAAGCTTATGGCTTAGTAGGAAATTAATTTTCACTGTTCTTCTTCATCAGCCGGAAGACGTCCACTGCTGGACAAAGGCCTCCCCCAAAGATTTTCACGACGATCGGTCCTGCGCTGCTCTCATCCAACGTATTCCGGCGATCTTGACCAGATCGTCGTCAAACTATGTGCCCTGCCCACTGCCACTTCAGTTTCGCAATCACTAGGACTATGTCGGTAACTTTGGTTCTCCTACGGATCTCCTCATTTCTGATTCGATCTCGCAGAGAAACTCTGACCATAGCCCTCTCCATTGCCCTCTGAGCGGCCATAAGCATAGTTAGCGACCACGTTTCATTATTACATTACAATAAATAAACACTGTTGATCAATTTCTTTTGAATAAGTAAGCTATTTAAATATTAATCGGAAACTTTAATTAAACTGCCTAGTATAGGATACTAGAATTCTGTATATTCTATTACCAAGGTACCAGAGGTACTTACCTAGTCTATGTAAAATTGGAATTTGTTCTACTATAGGAAGGTCTTCAAGCGGCGCACCCAAAATGTACTCCCAGGTTACCTCGCAGTGGTTGTTCAGTGTTACCAGCTCTTGTAACATTAATGCGAAGCTTGCACCTGTTTGACTTGCCTGTAACAACACCAACTTATATAATATTTTACATCCTATTTCACTGTCGTGATACTCAGGTCATACTGTAGTTTCTGTTTTGTCAATAATTATGTATGTTTCTGATATATTTAGTTTTTTAAAGTAGAATGATTCAGTTTTTATACACTTTTGCATTTTTTGAGACCATTGTTTAAATCCACAAAGACTCGTTCTTCATGATGTTCCAAAAATTACTAAATATAATAAAAGTTGAGTATGTAATTGTGTTCGTGTTTATAATAAGTTACCGAGTAGCATAAAAAATTTAAATTCTAGATTATTTAAGAATAAGCTGTATAGTTGGCTAAATGGTTATAATTTTTATAGTGTTAAGGAATTTATGGAAATGAAATTCTGATATTCATTGTGTTTAAATATTTCCATGCTAGGAATAGTGCTGGCAAAACATGTAAGCTCTTATTATTTATTTAAATTTAAACACCATTGTATACTTTGTTTTTTGCAAATAAATATATTATTATTATTAAAGTAGTTATAACAGTCTTCCTGAGGGGAGTCATGAATGGCCTCTTGGAACACATTTTGGCACATTTTGACATAAAAGCAGTCGCCGGGTAACCTTCACGAATATCGCAACCAGCTCGGTTGAGACTACCAAATACTCAGAGCTATGGTCTACGAGATGGAGCTTCCACAGCGAAAATAATAAAAAATCATGGGGCGGATATTTTTAAAAGAGAAATTCATTGTTTTATCGCTACATAACTAAAACGTTACCAACTCTCATAGTTTTAAATTTTCAAATGCCGCAATTGTTTTTTAATTAACTGACTGTCTGACCGGTCCAGAAACATTTAGTCTTAGATAATTTATACGTCTAGAAAGACTATGACAGGTGTGAAAACGTAGAAAAAAAATAGACTTTAGAACTAACCTCTATTTTGAGCAATTCACGCACACTAACACAGTGTCATACAAATCGCGAGTGCAAGACGTAAAACTAATATTCCTAGCCTGTTTTTATCTGTTGTCCAACACCAAGAGACTATCGAGACGTAATATCTAAGCATTCAGTATGGCTCACGTAACTAGTGGGAGGCTTAATGAGACTTAAGGAGGAGGCTTAGAGTGACGAGCGGAATTACAATATCGCTCTGAATTCTGGTTTCAACCAAGAATCCTGAGCTGCACTTCATTGTTACGGGCTGGTGTATATGTGTGTACTTACCTCTTGATAGTCTCGTCACTTCTTCTCATATATAAAAAAACGATTTTTACAGATAAAAACACACAAATACTCACAACATGTATGGTGATTGATAAATCAGAATAATCTTTTAGAGAAGTCGCATTTAGGTTCGTCGTTAGTGTTGCCCTAAAATAAAAAAAAAAACAAATTATTTTTTGCAGTAGCCTTTAAAGTATATATGTAGCAGGGATATGATAAAAACAGTGATTTGGTCATATTTCGGAGGATGTTAAAATAACAACACGGTTTTATTATCTCTCGAAACAAATCTAGTGATTTGACCAAATGCCAGAGTTGGTTCCATAAAATGACAAAAATTCTTTTCTTTGGTATTTAAAAGATTTATTTGGTAAGACTTAGACATAATATGGTAAGAATTTAGTGTTGTGTCGCAGGTGGAGGGAGGTGAGAGGGAAAGGCAGGAGGGTGGGAGATGTCCGCTGTCCCCTTGCTCACTCCCCCCCTCCCATTAAAAGGTATCGCACCATTCTCTTGAAAACAAATTAATGTAACCTAACCTCAAAACAGATAAAAGTTTCTCTAAAGGCAAGGTAGAAGAAGCCCATATTATTAAAAAATAACACTAAGGGGATCTTGTTTACTTGCACCTAACTTGTCCGGGTCGGGTTATGACTCTAGTCTGAAGCTCGCTTCTAAATCCTAAGTTCTTCTAGTCACATCACTCATTGTCATTTCACGGAACCAACCCTGGCATTTGATCAAATCACTAGATTTGTTTAGCGAAAAGATAAAATCGTGTTGTTCTTTAAGCATACTCCGTGATTTGATCAAATCACTTAGGGAATTGACCACATCTGTTATTATCATTTACCTGCGACATATGAATATACTATAATTTTGATCTATATATTAGAGGTGATTTATAATTTTATGAAATAAGTATTTACCCAAAATGCTTGTCCCATGACGTGGAAGTTACATGACATCCAAGAGCATCAGCCAAAATTCTCAAAGCAGCTAATATTAATTCTGGCGTATCTGTTTAAGACAAAAATTATAAGTCTGTAGCTTTTTATTTCAAAATTATGTAACTTGCGATGAATAACTTTTTTATTCATGTAAGTTTTTAGGCAGATCCAAAGTACCTATATAATAATTTCTATTATAAAACCAAAAAAAAATATTGGACATCAAAATTATGGCATTTCTAGCGAAATCATGAAATAAATACTAGTGCCTACTTTATTGTAAAATATACATACTGTTCACATTAAATGTAGAAAACAACCATTGTCTAAGATTCTGACTTGTGCATGGAGACCTGTAAGAAGAAACTTTATTACTGTTAGCTTGAACATAATACAGGACAATGAATGATATATGAATGATAGATGACTAGTAGTATCCTACTGCCTTGTACAATGTTCAGTCTCCTTGTAGAACTCGATACTCGAAGAGATAATATTTCTAGAGATTGGTCTCTGCTGCGCACCAACTAGATACCGCACTACCTAAGAACAATATGTTATGTTTCTCATTTATACTCAAACAATCCCAAGATCCCACCGCTCGATTCTGCAGGTACCTACGGTTTTTTTGATAAAACTAGTATGCAATGTATTAGCGATAAGTTGCCTATAAAAAATTGGCCGCAAGTACCTGTAATTTATTTAAATATTATTAATTTTCTGATGAAAATTGCACCTATATGTTTTTTAAATAAATTGTACGTCATTTTAAAGGAAATTATGTCAAGAATTGAAAAAGATGTGGTTGCCAGTTCTCAGTCAGCCATAAAATAACACCAAGGTTGCCAGTGTAGACAGGGACAAAATAAAATATAGTCATCTTTTTTTTTTTAATACACGATCGAAGTCTTATATTTGCTACGAACGATAAGACATGGTTGCCAGTTAAAAATGGCCACAAGCAGAGGTTGCCATGATTTAAATAAACAATTCTCCAGTTAAGTGTGAGCAAGTATGTTTTTTAATCAATTTTACGTAATTTTAAAGGAAATTATATAAGGAATTGAAAAACAAAAGATCTTAGGAGGATAGGATCTAAGGCTAAACGTACTCTGATGCCGGCTAGATTATGGGCACCACAACGGCGCCTATTTTTGCCGTGAAGCAGTAGTGTGTAAGCATTACTGTGTTTCGGTACGAAGGGCGCCGTAGCTAGTGCAATTACTGGACAAATGAGACTTGACATCTTATATCTCAAGGTGTCAAGCGCAGTTGTAGTACTCAGAATTTTTGGGTATTTCAAGAATCCTGAGCGGCACTGCATTGTAATGGGCAGGGCGTATCAATTACCATCAGTTGAATGTCCTGCTCGTCTCGACCCTTACTTTCATAAAAAAAATTAACAGCTTAATATGATGTGCTTACCTGGTTGCGAGAGGATAGCAGGACCACCATAGAACAATGTGCTCCAGACAATTTCCGACGTCACCCCACAGAATATTCTGGTAATATTCAGTGACTTTCTGAGCTGCTCTCTTGCTGGCTTGTAACCTACCTATATTTTTATTCATTTTAATATCCAATACTGAAATACTTTGCAAAACTATTCAGTATAATAAATTTATAAGACAATAAAAGGCGACCAGATTTAGCATTGAAATTATATGTTTGTAAATGGGAAGTATTACCCTGTATGCCCTGTACTTTCCCCGGGGCGCAAAAAGAATAGGGGAGTCCCAGGCCCATGGGTGTCGTAAGAGGCGACTAAGGGCTTTTAGAAGTGGGAGAGTCACGCTGCTGTCTTATGATGTTAGCACAATCGGGCCAGACTCGTCCGGGTTAATTACCACACTCGCACAGAATACCGGCGTGAAGTAGCGGCCTAGTGCCGCTATGTTTCGCATAGGTTAGTGTCGAGGACCGGAGGGATACTGTTCGGCTGCTATTCTCGACGTACAACAAGCTTTCGATCGGGTTTGGCATAAAGGACTATTGTGCAAAATTAAAATGTACCTTCCACACTCCTACTACCTACTGATGGAGTCTTATCTTAGTGACAGAAAATTTCAAGTAAAGCTCCGTGACGCAAGATCTTCCCTTTTTAGCTGCAGGGCCGGAGTACGCCAAGGCTCCGTACTTGGTCCAGTCCTCTATAACATATTTACAAGTGACCTACCCCAATCACCAGAAGCAGCTGTAGCAACCTTTGACGATGATGCGGCGTTCCTCAGTTGTAACAGTGACCCCAATGAAGCGACCAGACATTTACAAATTCAGCTCGATGCCACTTATGCTTGGCTCACCAAGTGGCGCATAAAAGCAAGCGCCCTTAAGTCTCACCACAACCCTAAGACGGAAAACTTGTCCACCGGTCAATCTAGGCTCTGACACTCTGCGCAATCAACCTGCGTTAAATACCTCGGGTTTTATCTGGAACGTAGGATGGTATGGAAAAACCATATAAAAACGAAGCCCAACGAAATCAACTTTAGATTCAAAAACCTACTCTGGCTTCTCGGTAGACAGTCTGCCTTATCGCTATCTAACAAACTTAGGGTATATTGCTCCATAATAAAACCGATCTGGACGTATGGAATCCAACTGTGGTCGACAGCCAGTAAATCCAACATTATGTGCCTCCAGAGAGCTCAAAACAGTATACTAAGGGTACTTTCATCGGCGCCGTGGTACGCTCGAAAATCGGAAATCCATGAGTATGTGGAAATCCCAACCATATTTGACGAAGTAAAACGATACTCAGTCAACTATAAGGCTCGTTTGACAACTCACCCAAACCCGCTATCCAGTATGCTCTTGCAGCAAAATCCGATTAGAAGACTCAAGAGAGCCGATGTGCTACTTAATTAAGGGGAGATGGGGCAGTGGCTCCACCTCGCCAAACCTCAACCTCTTGCAACTCACCTGATTATAGTCTTGAGGACTGATCGCAGGTCTAAATAACGGAAAAAAATGCAGATGACAGCACTGGTGATGCCGTATACACGGGCCATGCAGGTCTCTCTCGGGAAGTCGTCGACCAGTGCCGGGAGAAACCTTGTCCAATTTAACCTCCAGAAGACTCAAGTTTGCGCGTTTACCACTACAAAAACCCCATTTGTCGTATCACCGCTCTTCGAGAACACTTCTCTTAAAGCCTCACCTAGTATCGGAATACTGGGTCTCGAAATCTCGAGCGATTGCCAATTCCGTGGCCATATGGAGGGCAAAGCCAAATTGGCTTCGAAGTAGCTGGGCGTCATCAATAGAGCACGGCAATACTTCAAGCCGGCCCATATTCTAACGCTCTACAAAGTGCAGGTCCGGCCACACATGGAGTATTGCTGTCATCTCTGGTCTGGCGCACCCCAGTATCAGATCGATCCATTTGACCGCGTGCAACGTAGTCGAATTGTCGGGGACTCAGTGCTCTGTGAACGGCTGGATCACTTGGCGTTGGGTACAGACGTCGGTTCATTGTGTGTTTTCTACCGCATTTATCACGGGGAGTGTTCCGAAGAGCTGTTTAACCTGATTCCTGCCGCCGAATTCCACCTTCGCACGACACGCCACAAGTTAGGATATCATCCCCACCATCTGGATGTGTGGCGGTCCTCCACAGTGCGGTTTTCAAGGAGCTTTCTCTCTCGTACTACAAAGCTGTGGAATGAGCTTCCTTGTGCGGTGCTTCCGGGACGATACGACATGGGTACCTTCAAAAAAAGCGCGAACACCTTCTTTAAAGGCCGGCAACGCTCTTGTGATTCCTCTGGTGTTGCAAGAGAATGTGGGCGGCGGTGATCACTTAACACCAGGTGACCCGTACGCTCGTTTGTCCTCCTATTCCATAAAAAATAAATAAAAAAAATTACCCATATAGCCGAATGCTTAGTGACCCTGACTACTAATCTAGAGGTCCCGGGTTCGGTAGGTGCAATCTTTATATTATGAGTAGGGATATTTGTTTCCGAATCATGGATGTTTATAAGTATTTATGTATGCCCCAAACTAGGCATAGCCTGTACTATGGGTACAGGCTATGACTTGTTTGGGGCAAGATAATTTGTGTAAAAGTGTGTCATTATTATTATTATTGCTTATTTATATAAAAAATACTACAAAAAATTATAAGGATGTTTACCCGATTTAAGTTTTTTGACTCCCTTCGATCCTAATAATTTCGGCGATATATTTGCAACTATATCTAATAAAATTTCAATATATATCTCCTCGCTTTGAAGTATACTATTCATATTCTCTGTAACAAAATGGTATTATTATATTATAGGTAAGTATAATTTATGGTTACTGGTAATGATAGTTTAATATAAATATAATAATTCCATTATATAAATATTATACCTACCTTCTATAAAAAATATTGTTTCTGGCAGCACACTGACACTGACGAACAATAGGTACTTACCTACTGTTCGTCAGTGTCATAATGTATTAAGCAAAATAATGTAAGTAAACAAAACTTATCTCCTGTCAAAATGTGTCCCAATTGGGCGGATTTATTGGTTAAAAATATTATAACAAAGTGGCACATCTGGTGAAAACTATTCAGACAAATGTAAGGAGATAACGAATGCGAAATTTAAATAACTTTGCTCAGAGCAATACTACATGCCATATTACTATTGCTCCAAATAGCCCAGTGCTAACATTTTTCGTTCAGAAACGACCAAAAAACAATCTCACCATTTATATTTTTCGACTTCTCGGCTGTTCCATGAGAGTTTCATTAATATATTAAACCTCACCACCACCACCTTCGACGACACGCCACAAGTTAGGATATCATCCCCACCATCTGGATGTGAGGCGGTCCTCCACAGTGCGGTTTTCAAGGAGCTTTCTTCCGCGTACTACAACGCTGTGGAACGCTTGTGCGGTGTTTCCGGGACGATACGACATGGGTACCTTCAAAAAAAGCGCGTACACCTTCATTAAAGGCCGGCAACGCTCTTATTTATTTATTTATTTTATTTATTTATTTATTATTATATAAACCTGTAAACTTACAGTTTTACCCAAAGCGTTTACAAGCTAGTCACAAAAATACAATTAATATAATAAAATTAGATTTTAAATTAAAGATAAAATAAATAATGATAAAATAATACAAAAAATATCAAGTTATATAAAATCAAATATTGTCCATAGCGCCAAATAATCAAATAAAATAAGTCCAAAGTTTTAAGTCAATACTTAAATTAAATAAAAAAGTTATTAATATATAATTCAAGTACTATCTAACATAACTCTCTTGTGATTCCTCTGGTGTTGCAAGAGAATGTGGGCGGCGGTGATCACTTAACACCCGGTGATCCGTACGTTCGTTGTTCCCTTATTCCATAAAAAAAAATATTAAACCTATACTTAAACCTACCTCATGGATGATCTCTCTTATCTCGGACAGAGAGTAGCAGCGCGGTATTTTGTTTTCGATTATTATAATATGATAGGTAAATACTAAAGAAATTACCATCATCGTTGTATAAATTCTCCAAAATGCATTCATTGGTAACGAGCGAAACATAAGGTATTTCTGAATCTGAATTTTGTTGATTACACACTTCCGTGATCTTGTTTCGCCCATTTTTCGTTTCTATGAGACTTTGTGCCTGTTTCATTTTAGCTTTTCTATTTTCTATGAACGCTTCTCGGCGCTTGTTTATATCTACTTGTTTTGATACTGAAGAGCCAGGTGGAGTAATATGCTTTGTTAAAGTGCTAAAATTTACTTAAAAATTAAAACTTAATATTTAGGTAAGCAGGTACGTACACAATTAGATAATTCAATTCGATTAGATAAATGATTTAGTACCTAAAACAATTTATTTACTCCACTGTTTTTAAATTGACTTCATACTGATATTATATTTACTAAATTTATATGACATAGTAGGTATTATATTCATATATTGGAAAAGTATAAAATCTATGCAAGAATCGAATATCACGGACTCCCGAAAACATACTTATATTATGATAATAAGGGGCGAGACGAGTAGGATGTTCAGCTGATAGTAACTGATACGTCCTGCACATTACAATGCAGTGCCGCTCAGGATTATTGAAAAAAACAAAAATTCTGAGCGGCACTACAATTGCGCTCGTCACCTTGAGACATAAGATGTTAAGTCTCATTCGCCCTGTAATTTCACTGCTACGGCGCCCTTCAGACCGAAACACAGTAATGATTGCACATTATTACTACTTCACGGTAGAAATAGGCGCCGTTGTGGTATCCACATATTTTAGCCGCCATCCTGTGCAAAGGAGCCTCCCACTGCTAAAACCTACGTAGGTATATCTACTTAACTGGATTTATCTAATGTGCTTTCTTATATTTTAGAATGCGAAAGTAGCTAAAACAAATTCTACGTTCATAATAGAATGGGCATAAATTTGATAGCAACGATATTATAAAACAGATTTTAAAACCAACGCTTCGTACATCTGTATATATTTGAAAAAACGACATCTCAAGTCAATTTCCTAATATGCATTTATTGGGGTTGAACGGTTTATCAACTGTAAAATAGATCCTGTAGATGAAGCCACAACGACACATACCAAGATTAATCATTTTTTAATTTATCAGTTGGTAGGAGCGCTCGGACGGAACCCGATAGGCGCAGGTTCGAGTCCCGCATCGTACATTAATTTTGGTACAAATTAAATTTGTACATTTAATGTCAGAAGTGAGGGATATCACTTAAAATAATAAAATTATGTTTTTTTCCCACCTCGATGAAAAGCTCAATTTTTGTCCCTGGTACGAGGGAAGAAAGTGGCCGATTCTATCCCGGCAAGACGCCTTTTGTCCTTCGTTCAAGGGACTAAAAGCGAGCTTTTCGTCCAGGTGTGGAAAAAATCGTATATCACCACGTGAGATAAGTAGGACTTTGCCACCAGCGATTTTGAGAATGATTGTGAGATTGACTAGGTGCCTAATATACTATTAATTTAGAAATCTGCAGTTATTGTACATTAGATATCTATCTACCAATAAGATTTTCTAGATTATCGCGCACGGACTAGTAAAAAAATAAGGACTCCGTGTCACCTTACATAGCCCCATGCACACACTTACACTACTACAGGCCGATAGGCGGCCATTGTTAGAATTGTCATCGTCTGTGACAGATCAGTTTGCGTCTCAATAAAACATTTTAATAATACCGTCGTGCGTTGTGAAAAAGTGTAAAAACGATACTATATAAGTATTTGTGGCCATACATAATTATTTAAGGGAGAAAAAATTGTGTAACTAGTATCCCCCGTAACCGCACACACACTAGCATAACGGTGCTTCACTTGCTAATATCACGGCGCGGAGTCCTGCATTTTTTACTTGTCCGTGTTATCGCGTAGTTTTTTTTCTACTTACTGAAAAATTTCCAAGCTATCGACACTGCTGATAGACGCAACATCAGAACGCACCTCAGGTTTATACATTTTTATCAGACAGTTAATAAGACGATGGCAATTCACCTCAGTGCGGCTTTTAGAAAGTATCTGTAATTCGACATGTACCTATAGTAATCGATTTAAACGTTTAGTATGATACGTGCAGTCATTGATACATTGACAGATGAGGGCTATAATCTTCTAAAAACCGGAGATAGACGAAATCTACTACATTGTAAGCAACTGTTCGCTTTCAAACTTAGCCGGATTATACTTCGTCGCCAATCGCGATACTGTAATTAATACCATTTCAAACTTATGTCAAATCACTGCACGTTTCATACTAAATTAAATTTAAATAATTATTTACATCCTCTTTGGACATAAGTAAAAATATTTAAATCCAAACGAGAATTTACTATGATTTTATGAATTAGTCGAATTAAAGTTTAAAAAAAGGTTTGTGAAATAGAGGAATGTGGGTAAAATATACTGTCAGGTGACCCGCCTTTCAATCTCATCAAAATCCGTCAACGATCCGTCCCATTTATGGTCGCGAGTGACAGCGTAAGTGATGACTTAATTACCTTGGGCTTCTAGCATACGTTGCTGGAAAATTTACAAGTCTGCCAACAATTGTGTCATTTTCATCAACATAAAGTCAAGTCAAATAAGTTTTATTTAATTAGACTTAAACTCATCGCCTATGACTTGAATTACTTAAAAAGTAGAGCTCGTGAGAAAAACATACAAGAACAAACACCCGTTCACGGGTTGAAGCATGGGAAGCAGACGACCTGACACACGACGCCGCGACCGCCGCAAACAATGCCAATGAAGAATAAATCAAAGTAAATAAATGATTGAAATTTGTTAAGTGTTGATTCAATTAGAACTAAATAGATTAGCACTAGAATTGAATTATTTTTGGCATATTAATCAAAAATAATAAGGGACCGCAGACTGTCTAGCGAAATGCCAAAATCTTATTACCTACATTTCAAAATAAAATTACTATTTCCGGTTTTATAGCTGGTCCTTTGGGTTTTCTTTAATATTCCGTTCTGTTAAACCACCCCTTTGAGGCAAACAAATAATAATTAATAATTATTAATGAAATATTTAAATCATCGGTCAAACCTTTGACCGAGTTGCAGCGTTTGTAACGAACAGCATTTGATTTTTGGAACTTTCCCTTCAACTGCTCAGATGGAGAACGGGCTGCTTGGTTGCATGGCAGGGTGAGTCCCTTGGGTGGTGGTAATAGCTCTCTATAACTACCACTATTCAGTGATAAATAGTCTTTAGATAAGCAACGCCCAACTTATTATAGAACTGAATTGTTTTTTATTTTAGCGATTTTTTTTTCACAATATCTCCTTTTCCTAAATGTAATGTATATTTTGTTTGTTTTTTTTTTGTTTTTAATATTATACATAAACTCACCTGAACGATTTTAGTAAGTGTGATTGGTTTTGTTTCACTTATTACATTAGGGTATGTGTTGCTGCAAATGTTGAACTTAACTGAGAACTTTTTGTAGCTCAATCCAGTTAGGTTATTGTATATTCCCACAAGGCTAAAATATCGAAGACATCATTTTAATTACGAACATGGGGAACATGAACAATTTTTGGTATGTGAAACACTGTGAATAATTATAATAAATAATATAAACAAAAATAACTATGGGCCTTATGAGAAAGCTCATGGTCGCTCAGAGGGCAATGGAGAGGGCTATGCTCGGAGTTTCTCTGTGAAATCGAATAAGAAATGAGAATCCGAAGAATCCGTAGGAGAACCAACATAGCCCAAATTATTGCGAAACTGAAGTGGCAGTGGGCAGGGCACATAGTTCGACGGACAGATGGCCGTTTGGGCAGTAAAGTCCTCGAATGGCGACCACGTACCGGAAAACGCAGTGTTGGTAGGCCACAAGATGGACCGACGATCGGGTCAAGATCGCCGGAATACGTTGGATGAGGGCAGCGCAGGACCGTTCGTCGTGGAGATCTTTGGGGGAGGCCTTTGTCCAGCACTGGACGTCTTACGGCTGATGATGATGTGAAACACGCCTTTAGCAATAATAGTGAACTTTTGGTAAAATTACTTGTTAGTTACCTTGAACATTTTTTAATGATAAATAACGAAGGGAACCTGCATACATTTAATGTGTCATCATCTTCGCCCATCTTACCAGTTATAATTAGCTTTTTCCTATTCCAAAAGAAAATAGAAATCATTTTCTTATTTTTACATTCTTTTGTCCTCTGAATGCACATGAGACTTTCGGGTCTCACGGTGATAGGCGCAGTGAAAGGTGATCGGATTCATACCATACTTATTTCAGATCACATCGCCACTATTACGAGCAGATGATTTCAATTAACGTCTAATGGGGTGGGTTATTCGCTAATTTCGTCACTTATAATTTCCCTTAAAGAATCTTAATATTCATTATGAAATTTAGGTAAAATTTTCAAGCAAAAAGTAACATAACGTTCACAGATTCTCTTAAAATTTAAAGTAACTGAATCGAACGGCGTTATATTGCTTTTCGAAGCGCCTGTCTAGTTTATTAGTTTTGTGGTTTTTTTTTTATTATTTATTTAGGGACTTATATGTATATATAATACATGTCAGCTCCATTATAATCTAAGTACATTAACACTAAAACAAATTTTTTAACTGAACAAAAACTTTAAAAAAAATTAATAAAAGGAATAGTTTTGTGTTGATATTTGGTTTTATTGAAAATATTAACTTACCGCATACAGGACTCTATCATTTTTCTAGCATCTTCTCTTCGTAGACAGGTCTTCAATATGGAGGTAATTAAGTCGTTGATTACTTGCAGCAGTATAAATCTTCTGCTGCACAAACTCTCAAACACGTGATCGTGTTTGCTGCTAAGTAAACCATTCTCCTTTCTTAATCTAGCTAACTTGGGATTCAATTTGTAAAATGACTTAACTAACTTTAGTAAATAGTCTATTATTTGGTCTAATACCTGAAAATATAAATTCACCTGAACATATTATACACAATTACAAAAACCGTAATACTTGAGATGTTTGCTTTGCTTTGGCGAATGATTGCTTAAGACGAACAACCAGTCTGTAACGAGTTTCTGAATGGCGGGGATTTTCTTATGATCGAGTATGTTGAAAAATGATTTAAATATTCTTCTTTTATTGTATTTTCGTTTGAAATGATGCTCTTGGTTACCAATGCTCTAAATTAATATTCAAATTCAAATATTTTTATTCAAAATCACTTATTGAACAACAAAAACACCCAGTCAAAATAGAGTGTCTCAGACCGGAGAAGAACGGGCGCAAGAAACAATAAAACAACAAATAAAGAGTTTCTGACATGACATGGCGCAGCCAAAAAGAGAGAATGAAATTAATAAGTATATAATAGATGCAAAAAATTGTGAACACACCTGTATATTAACAAGCTCCATGATATAATTTCTATTTGATAAAGAATGCGGTGTTCGCTCTGAATTCCCTGTCCATTTATTATTTGCTTCTAGGATTACTTTAGTAATGGCATAGCAAGCGGTTTCCATCTCTTTACTATGATTAAAAACCTCTTCTACCTCTATTGTTTCTTCACTAATCCACTTCTTACTGGCTACTTTAGAATTCATTTTTAAAAGGAGGTTGCATGCGTTCTGTTGTCTATGCTAGCTGTTAGAGTTCATGGTGAGAACTAAAGCAGGGGTGCTTGGTGCTTCAGACATAAAATCGATGAGTAATAGCGACGTCCGTACCAGCTGATAAATGTATAAGTTTTGAAGGATTATAGAGCATGTCGGAATGATAAACGTTTTGTTAACCTTGGCAAATTCAAGTCATTTTGTTATTTGATAATTAACTGGATGTTATTATTAAAGGTATTTAAGAAAATTTATTGAATTAGGCGTTACTTTGCGGAAATCCTAAATTATACAAATGATTTAAGTTTTCTTTAGTGTTACTTCCACCAATATTTGTTTTTAAAACAATTCGAGTCTCGTGCCAGATTTTGGCGAGACAACACGTCCTGAGGATGCCTCGTGTAGAGGCGAAACACGTGTCGAATTGCTTTAAAAACAAATATTGGCGGAATTAACACTAAAGAAAACTTAAATCATTCGTATAATTATGGATTTCTGCAAAGTAACGCCTAATTCAATAAATTTTCTTAAATACTTTTAATAATAACATCCAGTTAATTTAAATCATTTGTAAAAGTATTTAAGTTTCACCTTGCGGGTTCTGTATCAACTCTTACAGCTTGGCCACATCTGTCCGAACAACAAATTTGAAAAAAAAAAAACTGGATTTTTTCTATTTCTCTAAAGATCAGCTACTTTAGTCTGAAGATCAGCAAATTATCATCTCTTGCCCTATGGCTTTAAGGAGAAGTAGTATCAAAAAAGTCATTGCAACTCTTAATATATATTCACAACTTCAGCATTTTATAAAACATTTACACACATTTGGACAGACTGACCATGGACAGATGTACGGAACCCTCAGTGGGTGAGTCCGACTCGCGATTGTCCGGTTTTTATTTTCATATCCTATACTTTTAAGATTTTTTTTATAAGATGGGGCTAACAGGCAAAAGTCTCACGGGATGGGGAGTGTTGAGGCAACCTCCCATGAGCATTAAACAAAAATAAAACCAGACATGTTAGACAGCCGGGTAAAATCCGGCCTAGAGTCGAAGGTTGAGATAGGGCGTATACTTAGACTTTACTTACGTAAAACTAAGCTGAATGTAAGCATAATAATATAATCTTTGATTTCGTTTTTATAGTCATTTGACAGCTAAAATTATACTGAGATTAAGTTAAGATAGCCCAATGCAAAGGTTAAGTTCCAATTTAGTCAGACTGAGCTAAGTTTTAAGTAAGTAAAGTCTAAGTCCGCTATAGATCTCAGTCTTAAAGGCCGGACATGTCCGGATTAATCTGGACGAATGGTAACCCTAACTCCACGTCTATAGTATATATCTATGGGCTGTGGGTAAGCAACACTACATAATTTAGGTCATGGCTACTAGAACGAAAATTGAACTTGCAGCCTTGGCCAATTATTTGGTTCAGATCAATACACATAAAACTGAAGTATGACTTATAGATGAATATTATTATTATAACAAACTTAATATTATTATTATTTTATAACTCTTTATTTTGTGATGTTAATATATTTCATTTATCCATAAATGAATTTAAAAACAGTATGGTGAAGCTCTAAGCATTTAAATAAATAATCTTTCTCTCATATTATGTCTCGTTTTTTATATGTATCAAAAGGTGTAAGTATTTTTGTTGCTACCTTTTTCTAACATTTAACATTTTGTATTTTGTTATGTATTTTATAGCATATAATAATATTTGTAAATTCTATATAGATAACTAATTCATTACGGCAAATGATTGTAATCTTTGCTTTCATTATTCTTTGTATTATGCTGCCGCACTATAAATTTAATATAAAAATAGGATCTATTGCTAACTTTTTTGTACATAAAACAATTTATATCCTTTCGTGTAATAATTCGCAAGTTTAATCGATTGTATCGGCAAATGTAAACTTGATATGTTCATTTTTCGGTTTATGTAAATCAGTCTAATATAAGTATTTTAGTTGCTAGCTTTTTCGAGCACTACACAATTTATAATTTCTGTTAGAAAATGTGGAACTCTAGGTCTGTTTGTTTTCATATATTTATTGTCATATTTGTTTAAGACTGTAGATATCACGCAATTAGGAGTAGGAATAATTATCATCACGTAAAAAGCTTAACAAGACAAAATTGAAATTGGTATGTTGAATAATGAAAAAAAATATTATTTATCAAACCAACCAACTAGCGTTGGCAAATTGTTTCGGACAATACGGGATTTTTATACGCTTTTTTTGCAGCAAAGCGGGATTGTCGTTGAAAGGTTAACGTAACCAAGTGTTTTAAATTTTTCAATTGTGGTAAATAGCCATACAATATGTTTTTTTATGGAATTACTATACTGAATCACAATATCTGTCCGGCTTACCCCGTAAGCAAGCCATCTTTGCCTTCAGATGAATGTCTAATATATAAAATTCTCGTGTCACGGTGTGCGAAACGGCTTGACCGATTCTCGTGAAATTTTGAGTGCATATTGGGTAGGTCTGAGAATAGGAGAACATCTATTTTTCATCCCCCTAAATGTTAAGGGTGGTACACACGAATTTTTTTTTTAATTTTTTTGACATTTTTCATTTAAATTTGTTTGTTTATGAGTCAGCATTCAGCAGCAAAAAATACATACAACTTCAAATTTTCACCCATCTACGATCAACAGTTACTTTTGTATCGCGATTTTAATATTATTCTGTTCCATCCACCAAACCGATATAGGGTTGCTAGATGGCAATCGAATACAATAATTGTAGTACGATATATTTGGTAAGTCTGAGAATCAGTTGCAACAAAATTTTAATAATTGATTTTTTTTAATATGTTATATGGCAATACGACGTTTGCTGGGTCTGCTAGTATTAATGTAATATTTATTACTTACAATTTTTTTTATTTATATTTCTGTAAAGATTTACTTGTTTTAAAGTTTCCTTTTTTCTTAAATACAGTTGAAGAGCTGTACACAGGATATCTCCAGATTGAATATTTAAGGAACATTTATTTCAGGCACCCGAACATTTTAAATTCATTTGGAAAAAACGCGTCTGGGAAAATGATTTAAAGTTGTCAACTTGAAGTAAAAACACATTCTAGAAACTATTTGAAGAGAACATTTTCTGTGCAGTGATGTCTTCACAATTTCCTTGATTTTTTAGACCTCGTTAGCCATAATTTATTTTATATGCATTCTCAAGTAGCTGATTATTTATCGTGGTGTTACCCACGGACGAGTAAAAAAGGAGGACTCCGCGCCGTGATATTGGCAAGTGAAGCACCGTTATGCTAGTGTGTGTGCGGTTACGGGGGATCATATATGGCCACAAATACTTATATAGTATCGTTTTTACACTTTTTGCACAACTAGTTACGATGGAAGCAAGCCCGCGTAGTACCAATCTACAAATCAGGTGGCAGGGAAATGGTAAGTAACTATAGGCCAATCTCAATATTACCGGTATTAGGCAAGGTATTTGAAAAATTAGATTGCACATGGCATTTAAGACATATTATAACTACTCATTCGCACGGTTTCTTAGCGAATAAGTCTACCGCTACTAATTTAGTATCTTTTGTTGAAAGCATTTCTAAAACCTTAGACTCTAGATCTTCTGTGGACGTCATATACACCGATTTCAGCAAGGCGTTCGATCGAGTTAACCATTCAATCTTAACCGAAAAACATGCTGCGTCGGGAATCGAAAATAGCCTTTATAGATGGTTTAGTTCATACCTTGCAAATAGATCTGGTATAGTGGCAGTAAATGGATTCAACTCATCTACATATTCAATGACAACTGGTGTACCACAAGGCTCCCATCTCGGTCCTATTTTATTTAATTTGTTTATTAATGACCTATGTACAAATATCCATCATTCAGAATGTTATTTATTTGCGGACTATTTAAAAATTGCCAGATGTGTGATTTTTATAAGCGACTCTGAAAAGCTTCAGGAGGATTTAAATAGATAAGCTCACTGGTGTAAATGTAACCTTATGGTATTAAATGCTGAGAAATGTTTTTATCTGAGATTTTCCAGAAAAAGGCTAAATAGCTGTAAAGATATAGTGTACAAAATAAGTGATACACCTCTTAAGCAACTTGAGCGGATTCGGGATCTTGGAGTGATTTTGGATAGCAACCTAGGATTTGACCAACACATTAATAACATTACTTCGAAGGCTTTTAAGATGCTCGGGTTTGCTCTGCGGAATACCAAGGAATTTAAAAATTCTGAAACAATGATTGTATTATATAATGCGCTGGTGAGAAGTTGCCTTGAGTATTGTTCTGTTGTTTGGAACCCTTATTATAACAAATATATACAACGCGTTGAGAGTATCCAAAAAAAAAATCTAAAAATTATTAGCTTTCGCCTAAAAACGAGACATCTAGACAGCTATAGTAGCAGGCTAGCAAATTATAAAATGATATCCTTGGAGGATCGTAGGCAAATCCATGAACAGATATTTTTATATAAAATCATTAATGGTATGTTGGATTGCCCGCAGCTATTGAGCAAGATAAATATTCACATGCCAACTAGAGCACCTCAACTGGCAAAATATAAACCGTTTATACCTGATCGAGCAAACTAATCTCGGATTTAACTCCCCACTGAATAGGCTGTTGCGTCAATACAACACTATAATTTCAAACAAGCGATCTATAGATGTTTTTGGAGATACAGTAGCACAATTTAAGAGAAACCTGATACACTGATTAGTAAAATGTAATGACCTAATTTATAATAAAAAACGCATTGACAAAATATATTGTACCTATTGTGAAGTGACTGTATTGTAACTTGTAATGATTTGTGGAATTAATTTATCTTTTTATATTGTTTTAACATGTTACCGGTATAGGACTTCAATTTACTTTTATATAATTAACAACTAAATTGTTTGTATGTTAATGTGCATGATGTTACAATCTTATGAATTGTCTTGTGTATTCTGTGTTGGTGGACCTTGAATAAATTAATAAATAAACGCACGACAGCATTTTTAAAATATTTTATTGATACGCAAACTGATCTGTCACAGACGATGGCAATTCTCATAATGGCCGCCTATCGCCCTGTCGCAGTGTAAGCGTGGGGATATGTATTTACACGTTAATCGGCATGTTTTGGTGCTACCCTATTATACACGGAGTCTATATTTTTTTACTAGTCCGTGTCCGTGGGTGCTACCTCATTCGTTTACACACATTTTTTTGAGTATTCCACCTGCACAATTGTTTAAAGTGGGTAGTTTTTATTGGAACCACTTGATTCTACCCGATTTTAAGACGGATTTATACTAAGTCAAATTGACGATTCTGTCAAGAACACTGTAAGTTTTAGTGTAGTTTTTAGAACGTGTTAGTGATCAAACCATTAGAAATCGTTTACACGAGGACCAGCAGTTCTCCAGGAGACGTGTAGTGCGGATACCATTAACAAGTGCCCATCGTGCAAACAGATTATAGATCGCTAGGCAGCATCTGGCATGGGATATGAATGATTAGAGGACAGTATTGTTTACGGATGAGTGCAAATTTAAATTTTTTAGTGATGACGTCGCATTAGGTTCTAGAGGCGTGAAATTTTCGTATGCTTGTATCCATGAAAGTGACAGATTTGGGGGCCCCAATGTTATGGTATGGGGAGGAATCTCTATGGCAGGCAGAACCCAGCTGGTAATTCTAAACAAAGGCACAATAACAGCTCAACGTTACATCGAGGAGGTCATAAGCCCCATGTGGTCTCATATACACAGAGAATCGGCGCAAGATTCCATCTGATGCAAGATAATGCTCGCGCTCATACAGCTAGGGCCACCAGAGAAGTCCTAGAAGAGGCTGGTATACAGGTGTTGGCCTGGCCTGCAAACAGTCCGGATCTAAATCCCATTGAACACATGTGAGGTTTTCTGAAACGCAGTGTTCGAAGCACAAACCAACCCGTGCACAATGAAAGACGCAAATAAACGTTCTGAAATCAAGCTCCTCAAGAAACAGTGGTGGATTTACCTTCTAGGCTTCAAGAGTGCATTAGAAAACGAGGAGGGTATACTAGATATTGAGGAAAGTCACAAATCAACCATCATTTTATGTTTTTTTTTTCAGATAATTTTTTCCGCACTAATTATTTTTGAAAAAATGCTTATTTGAGAGAAAAACTTGAGAAAATTTATTTTTTTAATTGTTCGCATCATTATTTTATGCTGTCTACAATAAAACCAATTAATTTACCCAATCGAATCATTAACCAACCTTTAAACCTCAAGAATTCATGAGAATACTGTAGAAACGTGGTGGCCCTTATTTTGTTTTGACTAGTACAATATAATATATAGAGTACCTATTAATAATTATTTTCTGTGCTTTGAAATAAAAATCTTTTCAATGTTTTTCGCTCGTAATCATGTATTTTAGGGTGACGTCAGCAGGCAAACGTCAGACTGCTAACGGTAGATGCTTTTGATTGTTGATTTTTCTGTGACTGCATCTGATACGAGGGGGCACTGAAAATTTCGGGAATCAAAGAAGTGACACAACATTACCTTTTGAAAATGTATTTATTGCTTTTCGAAGTATTCTCTGCGAAATTTGACACATTTTTCCATACGATGGAACCAATCGTTGAAGCAACCATTCCATTCGGAAGTTGGGGTCTCCAAAATGGCCGTTTTGTAGGCGTCCACAGCTTCTTCAGGTGATGAAAATCTCTGACAATGCAATTTATTCTTTATTTTAGGGAAAGTATAGAAATCATTGGGGCTTAGGTCGGGGCTGTACGGCGGATGGTCTAATAATTCTATGTTTTTTTGCTCTAAAAACTCTTTTGTTCTGTGCGCGGTGTGAGAACTCGCTTTGTCGTGATGGAGGATGATGCGGCGGTTGCAGTTCTCTTTACAGAGTTCAGAAACGACCTGTGGCAAACAGATACTAGCATACCATTCTGCATTAACCGTTCTTTGTCCCTCAAGAGGAATAGTCGCAACATGGCCGGTTTTGGAGACAAACGTGGCCACCATTTTTTTTGCAACACTCCGTGGACGAACAATTTTGGTTGGCTTTACCTCATTTTCGAGCACCCAAACTCGTGGCTGGTTTTTTGTTTCGGATTCGTACGCGTATATCCAGGATTCGTCACCTGATACGATATTGTATACAGCATTTGAGAATCCTGCGTGGAATCTTTCGAGAGTTCTGACGCACCAAGTAACGCGAGCCGCTTTTTGCTCTTCACAGAGCAAAGCGGTATCCATCGGGAAAACAACTTTTTTACACCTAATTGTTCATGCAAGATTATTTGTATATATGACTCATGCCAATGTCTAAAGTTGCCTGAATTTCGAGGTATGTCATATGTCGATCTTCCTCAATCAGCTTACGCACAGCATCAACGTTTTCTTTGGTGACTGCAGTTTTTGGACGACCTTGACGGGGATCATCACTGAGCTTGACACGTCCATGTTGACATTCAGCAAACCATCTAAATTGTGGTTTTGGATGGGGCTTCATCACCAAATGTAGAAATCATCCGGTCAACACACGGTTTTTGTGTTAAACCACTTCGAAAGTCATAATAAATCATCGCTCTAGAATTTTCTCGAGTCAATTCCATTTTCTCAACGACTAAACAAGTTTGAAAAGACCTTGTGACAAGACCGAGAATCTTTTTTAAATAAATAAATGGTATTCGATTTTTTAAACCAAGGAGTTTTCAATTAAAAAGATTTTAATATGACAGGAACAGTGGAAATATTCCATTCCCGGTACTTTTAGTGCAGCCCTCGTATCACAATATGTCGGCCTATCTCCCATCTCAAGTTGCTTAACATTTTCGGGTTCCAGAATCCTTCCGCTCACGTCATATCCGCTTTCTTTCGGTTGTAAGGGCGCCGTAGCTACATTAGGCGTAGGTACATTACTGAGCTCATTAGCCGGCTAGTAATATCACTAGGTATTAGTCTCATTGGACTAAACATCTTAAATAACTAGTGCAATCGCAGTGCCGCTCATAATATTGGGTTATCCAATAATTCTGCAAGCGGCACTGCGTTGGAACGGGCAGGGCGTCTCCTTCACCATCAGTGAAGTCTGGCTTGTGTCACTTTAAACCCATTAAAAGTACTTGGATGCCGCAGTCGCTCGTCGTACCGCTTCGCTGCGGGGTATATTTGAGCGAAGCGATGTAAACTAAGTCTGTGTACAAAAACAAAATATGACCAATCGCTTCAATTTTTAAATAGATATAAATAGCGCGTGCTAATTTAGAATAATTTGTAAATCATGTTTGTTTTTAATTATAATAATTGAATCAAGTCGAATTTTTTTTGTTAAATCGTTCCAGAAATGGCCGAGAAATTCAACACAGATATCAATTTGAGACCCTGTGGGAGCTCCGCTCAATAAACTACTTTGATTGAACCTGTAAGTCAATAACTACTTTGTAAGGAGACAAATCAATAAAACAAAACATTCGTAAAACAACATTTATGTACTTTTATTTGAAGAAACAATAAATAAACGGTACATTGCAACAAAGTAACACCAATTCATAGTATAAAGCGGAATTAGGAAAAGTATCACAGTACAATATAAACTTATTTAATATATTGGTTATAGTAGGTACGTTATTTTCGAAGTGCTTTTTCCACACTTACTACAGCCGAAACCTTTACGTGCAGAATAATAACTAGAGCTTGCAATCGTTTTGCAGAACTAGGTCGTTACGCGGCACTCGGTCGCCTGCCAGTTGCTACTAAGCAGGGGCGTGCATATGATATAGGCAATTAGGCAGTGCCTAACTCGTTATGAACCTAAATCAATAAAGCAACAGTTAAGTGCTAACTAAAGTTAAGATAAGATCAGATTATTTATTTGTAGTCATGGGTATACATAGATGTTACAAATCACAATAAAAGTTCTCCATTCCTTGCCCGCATGCTGTGGCGTACAAATAGTAATTACGAACAAGTCAAAGATAAAAATATATATATATACACAATGACAGTTAATTGATATAGATATCAATAATTGAATATTTTGAGATAACATATAATAATTGAAATTGGTAAAAAGTAATTAAATTAAATAAAATGATATTTTAAAAAATGATAATTGAGTGTTGTATCTGAAAAGAAGTCTTTTATGGAATAGTACGATTTTATCAGTAGGAGATTAATTAATTAATTGATTAAAGTTAATTTGGTTCCGTTATTTTACTACCAAATATTCTTTTTTCTAAGGTTTCTATTGAACACCCACTCATAAATATTTTCTACTAAATATCTACGGTAAGCTACGGTATCTTTGCTAATTCCAAAGCTCAACTACTAGTTAGATCCACACTCAGCGGTGGATTTACACTAGGAGCAGTTGGGGCAAGTGCCCAGGGCGGCAAATTTTTTAGGGCGGCAAAATTTTAAAGTGAAATATTTTTTTATAGTCTTATCAATGTTGCTCAATATAATTAACTAATTCTGTTAATTAATAATTTTTAGTTTAATTGATAATTCAAGAAATTCAATTTACCCATTATGTGTAAATTATAATTTTGGCACGTATAGTAAAAATTAATAATAAAAACGATTTAATCAATTTATTCCCATGGAGATTTAAAATAATAATCGTTTTTTTTTTCTGGAATTACAAAAAAAAAATTAGTATTTGTTTTGATAAAGTTTCTGCAATAAATTGGTTATTTTAGTTTTGAAAAATAAAATATATAAACTATAAGTTTAAGTGAAATTATTGGGGCGGATTTTTTTCCGGTGTCCAGGGGCGGCATTAAGTTTAAATCCGGCCCTGTCCACACCTCCTACCTTGCTAGAAAACCAATGCACGCCCCTGATACTCAGCATATGGTGCAACTATTTCTAACTAATACAGTTGCGATTCTTTCAAAAGCCGTGTCCTATCAATTAGTGATAGAAGAACAAGTTCTCGCCACCAAGTGTTCTAGACTGTATATTGATTAGTCGTTGACAAGTGATCTTCGACTTCGTGTTATACCTAAGTAGTAGAGTCTATCATTCGCATTTAGAGTTCCCTGCCTCAAAGGAAACAAAAGTAACTCTTACATTATCACTTTGTTATCCACCCGTCCGTCCGTCTGTCTGTCTGTGAAGACACTTTATCCGGGGAGCGCGTGGATCGAATATATAATATCGAATTGAAATCAAAACAATATACTCAAGTCTACAGGCAAAAATACAGATTTTAACGACGCAAAAATACGTATATTTCGACACTGTCAAAGAAATAAAAATTTATAGGGTTCCCTTAACCTAGAACATGAAATTTGGCAAGTTGACGATGTTACGTCTTGTAATATTATCAAGGCAATCATCGTCTTATCAAGTATAGGGACAAATCTGAAAACTATACATTTGTAATTAAATCATAAAAAACAGGGTCTTTATGAAAGGAACGGGCGACGTTCCAAACTTTGAATAAGGTAATGTAATATTAACCTAATAATATGTACGGAACACTCGGTCCGTATCGTATTTTTCAAAACGTAACGGCTAGTTTAAGCGCGAGTTTCTCATCTACGGCCGTTTTCAATAACCTATCTATCTCTAGTTTAACTTACGGATACATTGCTGTCACCGTTTAATGATAAGATCTTATCTATCCATAGTTATGTCCAGTATAGTTATAGTCCAATGCTAACTGTCAATAGGTTATTGAAATGTAAGTAAGCGTAAAAGGATAGAGTCTAGTCTGACCATTGCATATTCAAGTATAACTACTACAAAAAATAGGAAGGTCAATGAAAAGATAATTTCAAGCGATTTTTGCGAATCTCCATTGTTAATGGGTCAGTATTACTTCACTCGACTCACTGTTAGGTACATATTCTGTAGAAAGTATAAAGCGTTGAAGCTCATATCGATCTTACAACAAACTTAACCAAATTAAATTTATAAACAAAAGTGCGAGCGCTATTCCACTGAGGCAACCGTTCGAATGACGTATCGTTCATAATTCTTGATATGTCATGTTCAACTCTCAGGTTGTGGCTTCACCTACAGGATCTACTTTACAGTTGATAAGCTGCTCAATCCCAATATTTGCATATTAGAAAATTGACATGATATGTCGCTCTTTCAAATCTAAACAAATTAAGTATTATACAAATGATTTGAGTTTTCATTTGTGTTAATTCCGCCAATATTTGTCTTTAAACAATTCGACACGTGTTTTGCCTCTACACGAGGCATCCTCAGGACGTGTTGTCTCGCCAAAATCTGGCACGAGACTTGAGCACCAGATTGTTTAAAGACAAATATTGGCGGAATTAACACTAAAGAAAACTCAAATCATTTGTATAATTATGGATTTCCGCAAAGTAACGCTTACATCAATAAAAAAAAAATTAAGTATTGCAAATCTTCATGTACATTACGGCGCTATAGCTTCGAACCTATTTTCAAAGATTGATGTCCTTACTATCATTTTTATTCCAGTGATGTAAATACATGTTATATATAAAGGGCATGTTCGTAAGTTTAATACTTCCAAAATAATCACAAATACATCGCAAACAAAATTATAATTTAATATTGATATTTGAAAATATATTAACCTAATTAAGGTTAAACACTACAATCATTTGAATATAGCACCAAAAATATATAATTTTAGTTTAGCACGTACACATAAAGATATTAATTCTATACCTACTCAGTTCATTAAAAACAATTCAAGTAATTTACAAGATCTTTCATAAGTTTTAAAGAGCTCAAATACCATAAAGTATAAACTACATAGACTCTATCGATAATCGATACTCAATGATAGGTACCAACCTACAACAGAGCATTTCTTAGAGTACAAGAGAAACATCCGTTTCCTTTATGAAGTTATACTTCTCTAGGCGCGTTATGAAAAAATTATGAGAGTGAAATATTAAGATGCGCGCGCATGACTGTAACACAAAAGTAAGAGGGTGATGTTGATTCCTAAAATTTTCTGACGTTTGCGACATTCGTATTTTTTTTTGGTTTCTTCGTCCATTATTAGGACAGGCAAAGGGTTCAAGCACATACAGCCGTATTCGTTATTTAATAATTAATTTTCAAAGCCATCTTTGCACGATTTTACAAAATTGTTCTATCTACAAACATAGAATAGCAGGAGGAATAAATAATTTTAAAGATTTTTGCTTGGTTACGCCAAAGAAGTATAACTTACATACCTAAGTACACACACACTTTTTTTTGGAGAGTATCAGTTTTATTTATGTAAAGCAAAAATCTATTAGTTATTCACTGTTATACAAATTAATTGAAGTGTCAACAAGAAAAAATATTATATTGAATCCAGGTAGATATTTATCATACGACCATCGATCTTAAATGTGCATTTCAACTATGCCAAACTTAATCTCCAAAACCGGATTGCGTAGAAAACTCTTATCGCCGTCACATCAATACAAACACCAATTTAAAAGTTACCAATTAGTGCTACCACAGACGGATTGAAAAACAAATCAACATAACAATTCACAGACCGGTTGTATGAAACGTTTCAAGTAGGAAATACAATGAAACATCATTCTCAGATCTGAGATTACGATTGATAATGTAAAGCGGCCGTAAATAATTTCATCCAATATGTTAACTCTCGTTATTTCATTAATTCAACATCATCGGAACTCTTGGTAACTTGTCAGAGTCCGCGTCAATCAATCAGCATTATTTAAACATGACCTTAAGTTAAGGATTGGTCTCATTTGCACTCCAACTAAATACCGCAGGCGTAATCGCAAAGTTCGCCAATTAAGGCGAAGGGTGAGCAGGCAACACACAAACAAGGCATTTTTAGACAAGTTTATTAGTGAAATTACACCATTTGGAGCTATGAACACTATTTTATCATATAACACATACCCTTTAGGCTTATTTGTAGGTTTCTAATGTTTGCTGTTGGTTATAAGTTAACACTCCCGAGCTATTTTGAACTACCACTTTTCATTGCAGTTAAACAAGTTTTTTCACGGCATGACGCATTTCTTTAGTACTATTTTCAGATTAGGTATTTATATAGCTTGCACTTTTTTTGTGTAGGTACATTTATTCAGATTAGTAATCAATAATGATAATAATTGTAAGCATATAAACTGTTTGCGCCTGTTAAAATATTACGATTTCTACGCAAGAATTTTGAAAATGTTGGCTTTGTTACATAGATCGCGGGCCGGCAGCCGTGAAATCATATCGCTCAAGGTCGCTAGCATTTAGTGTCGCCTTAATACGACGCCCAAGTGGGCGTAAACGAGCCAGTCTTGAACAGTGTGACGTTGACGTGCCACATGTTCTGTTAAACTTTGCCAATAATTGAAACTTAGCCGGGTTGCGTAGTATAACTTTGTAAAAATAATACTACACGAAATAAGAAAAACACTGGGATCACATATTTTCAATAAGTATTTTGTATTTTATTAATTTCAGTGTAACATAACACGAACCGTATGTTACAAAAACTTTAAGATGCCATTGAGTGTCAAGATGCCACGCACACAAGCATCTAATAGTTGCCGTAATAAAAAGCTATTGTTCTTAAGTGATGCGGTATATAGTTTGAGCGCAGCAGAGAACAATTCTTAATCTAAGAACATGACTCATTTTTACTATTGTCTTGAAACGTCACAGATAATATTATTACGTACATTACAATTTACAAATGGACCTTAGATTGTACCTACAAAATTTATAAACACACTTTACTTAGGCCATCTGCAGACGATTCATATAAAAATAATTAAAGACATAATTATGTGCGAATACAAGTCACTAAGCTCGTGTTAGATTTTATTGCTAAAATGCTTCACCTAAACCAACTACATACATTAACTAATCTAATCTTACCTAATACTAAAAAAATAATTCACGAATACTTATACGCCTCGGCACGGATCTTCAGCGGTGTCATTTATTAATACGCAAATGTACATTTCGACATTAATTTAGAAAAAATATTTTAAGCAATTGCATAGCTTCTATCGCGGGCCTTGAGCGTGGAGACCGAACCCAGAAATTCCGTAACGAAAATAACCTAACACTTACTTACTAGATGTATATAGATATTTCGGCACGGTCATTACAGTTGCCGTGGAACAGCGGTTATCACGTATGCTTTTTGTGCAGAAGGTCCCAGGTTCGAGCCTGGGGTACATCTTGATTCTTTTTATCACGTTTATTTAATTTTTATTATTATGACAAGCATTTTTATTTAGTTTCACCTGTCCCGTTGTCTGTCTGTAATCAAATCTTGCAAGTTAAATATTACTCACTTCCCGTTTGCTTTTTTAAAATTAATTTTATCAAAAAAAATACCGCATAAATAGAATAAATAAATAATTATAATTGCATAAGTTGATAAAAAATGCTATGCAATAGCTATAGCATGTGTTGCTTCAATACATTCATATTTCTCCCTTCAAGTCAAGACAAAATTAAGTCAAACGCGAAGTGAGGCTCCCTTGCACAGGTTGCCGGCTACTTTAGGGGTACCACAACGGCACCTATTTCTGCCGTGAAGCATTACTGTGTTTCGGTTTGAAGGGCCCCGTAGCTAGTGAAATTACTGGGTGTCTGGGTGGCGAGCGCAATTGTAGTTTTTGGGGTTTTCAAGAATCCCGAGCAGCACTGCATTGTAATGGGCAGGGCGTATCAATTACCTTCAGCTGAATGACCTGCTCGTCTCGTCCCTTATTGTCATAAAAAAATATTCCTGGCCTGTTTTTATCGGTTGTCTAACAGCAAGACTCTATCTAGACGTATAAATTATCTTAGTGTACCTTAATGAAACGAGGTAAGTACCACCTACCTCAATAAAAAAAAACAAGTATTCTAAGATTTAGATTACAGGAATGTCAATTATGATTTTTATTAATTTGTAAAGTCTCGACGTCATTATGACATTAATTAGGTGCGCATTAATTTCATTAACCGCTCAAGATCCTTGCCGGGGTCTACGCGTATGACCGAGTGGAAGTAATCATATTTAAAGCTTAAATTTCGCTACGATAATATTAACACAATTTATCATCTACTTATATTCTAATTTCATTTCATTTTTACACGAATGAGTAAAAAACAATTAGGTACATGATTTCACATTCACCACTGGTAACAAGAATTATTGCGATTTTAACATAATAAAATAAATTTTCGATTCATATTTGCTTTACTTATTAAATTTTAGCCTCAATCTAGAAAATTCGCACTACCCGCCGTATACCCCCAATAATACATGACATCATATTTGCCAGATAAAAATAAACATTACCATAAAATCAAACACTTAATGTGTTATTACAAAAAAGTTAAACATGTGTTGAACACTTGTTTTAAAAAAGTTCTATTACAAATCTGTGTCTTTCTGTTGTTCAGCATTGCATTCCACAATCTTTAGACATTGCTTATATTTAAACACGAGTCGAAGATTGTCTATATGATGACAGACAGATGACAGCTGACATAAATTTTCTTTAATTTTTCCTGTTCACTTCAGTTTATGTTGTTACTATAGACGTTTTAGTTAAACGCAAGCTAAACACTGTTTTGTAATAGAAAAAATTAAACTTCATTTTAGAGATCGTTATTGGTAGGTCACTGACAAGGTTTTATATTTGGCTCACTGTCTAGCAAAACACGTGTTTAAGCCATGTTTAAATTATTTTTTTGTAATAATACCGTTGGTCTTCTAGGGGCAATAGATCATTGGTGCACTACGGACAAGTGTAACACTTATGTTAAAGCTTCCAGCAAAATTTCCAGCACCATAGTCCACAGGTGTTTAATATTATTATAGTAGACCACTATTTGAGTTCAGTAATATGACTGGATATAATATAAAGACTAGGGTTACCATTGAATAACTTGAAAAGTCATGAAAAGGAGCCTGATTTTGATAAAAGTCTGGACTTTTTAGTTAATCTCACTCTCGACTTATTTGATATAAGTTAATGTTTAGTGTTATAATTATATTCCATCTAATTAAAAATGATATCCGAACAAGTTAGTGAACCGGACAACAACTCGTGTCTGTATTTAAACCCACATACAACTCTTCTATGTAGTTTTAATGTCAACTATCAACGAAAGAGCATGGGGCCCTAATAATCTTTATTGTTTTAGAACCACTGTTCACTGTTAAGGGCATGTAAGAATTGATTTATTAAAACCACCCTATAATTGGTTACCCAAACAGGAAGCCAAACATGATGAATTAATGCACATATCAAAGAGTGACACTATGAAGATATAGCAACTGCACATTTGATCTATTAATATTAAAATAAAGTACTGGGTGCACAATCACTTCGTCTCTACTTGTCTCACTGTATCACTTACAGCTGAATAGTGAACCCTCTGTAGGTCGGTAGTTGGACCTTGTGGATATATTTTATGTTTTCAGTATTTTTTTATAATTCAATTTATGTACTCATGCCTATGTTATAAAACAATTAAATTTTATAATCATATTATTTATATAGAGCATTTGTTACTTGAGGCCATCAGCTCAAACCAACACACCCAATAAGAAAATTTAAAAACACAATTTTTTCATTTTCGCGATTACAATAAATGGGATGTTTTGGGTAAATAATATTTATTATATTTGTAGATTATATAAATATACATGATTTTATTCTTATTCTATTGTTTTATACTTTAAAATGCTACAACTATTAAAATTTCTCTTAGATTTTTACATTTTTTATTTTCAAAATTCAAAATTAAATTAAAACTTTATCAAAGGATTTTCTCGAGCAAGCTTAAAAATAATGGATTTCATTTTATTACTCTAAAAGCACTGTAATAACTCATAAAAAGTTAATTTTAAATACTAATTAAAAAAAAATCTTAAACAATTTTATCTATATACATATATGTGAGTACCTCATCCAATAAGAATGCTGAACGGATATACTGAAACATATTTTGAATGTAATATTTAACCACCATTCGTTCCACCCTATTTGTATTGCTCAAGATATGCATACAGTGCGCTCTTCACATATTTAAATTACTCAAGACAACAATAGTGTGACCTTGAACTGATCATAAGCCTACTTTGTACCATAAAGCGTAAGAGCTATTCACTTAAATAGGATTAAAACATAACAATGATAACTAAACAATAATCACCTTATTGCTTCTTCAAAGAGCTCGTTCAACATCGGTCGCTGCGCGCGTCGCATCAATCAGGCATGTCGATACATGTGAGCGGCATAACAGGCTTCATCGCTTCATTTTTCTTTTGGTTTTTCAACGACTTCTTACCATCCTTGACTTTTCTCTGAGCTTCGTCCCTGTATGGTTCCTGGTTGACAGGCGGTTCCGTTGGGATGCCTGAGGATCCTCGGTTGCCGTTGTTGTTGTATGCAATGTTGGCATACTCTTGCAGCAATGGAAATACTGATAGGAGGAACTGGCAGAAGTCTTTCCTGATACCGAACCACCCTAAAAGTTTACGTTGTGATAAGACTTTGTTGTATTGATACTCCATCTTTATTATATTAAGAAAAATTGACGGGTACCGCACTTAGTGAAGCGTCCAGTCAATAAGAAACAACCACAGACTATAATACAGTTCTTGAAATACGATAAATCGATCATATTATGATAAACATATTTTGACTTTATGTAAGTATTGTTTCTGAAAATAACAAATAGAATCTATGACTCTATGACAGTATCAACTGAACATGTGTCATTTGAGTGTCAACTGAAATAATTGTCAACTTGACACTTGAAGCGTTTTTCTTTTTTACGTTCGCATATCTTTTTTTTATTATGCAGAGCCAAAAGCAATGCGATTATTAGATATTAACGTCTCTTCCTTATAGACGTCTTCATGTGCCCGATAGTCACGGGACTACGGATCGATCTGAATTTTTAACATATGGTCGAGGCAAAATGCCGGAATTTAGATTATGAATCGAGATAGCCATTCCGGATGTGTGAGGCCAGCCTTATAGCCTTTGTGCCACCGACGCTCATCAGGAAGATGTAATTTGGCATGCTTTTAAATATTATCGGAAAGATGAGTAGATTTTTTTTTTGAACTTTAATTTTATTTCCTATTACACTTTTATAAAAAAAAAATACCATATCTTGTTAATCGTTAACAACGATGATTCAAGTCTCATGATGATAATTAACTACTGGCGTAGGGTATAGCCCTATACCAGAGGAAATTATGGCACCGCTGTGAATATTTGAATTGAAAACAATAATATATAATTTACACTGCATATTACATAAATGATGATATACTCACATCTATTACCTCCTTTGGAGCTAAATGACATAATAATAAGAGTGGCGAAGGTGACGAAGAGGGGACTCACTACCACTATGTATGGTAAAGATTTATCGCCGTCCAACTTGTTGGTGATAAGAACCTGAAAAATATAATAATTAATTTCCAAACTGCCGTTCTCATATATCATTTCGAAAGTACCGATTGGAAGTTTGAGGTGACGACGCAAGCAAAACTTTCGACCGACACGACAGTAATTTACCCAGCAACGGCGCCCTTCAAATCAACACAAACAGTGCCCACACACTACTGCTTAATGTCATAAAAGGGCATCACTGTGCAAAGAAGCCTTCTACTGGTAAGCGCCCAAATAAAAGGTTTTCCCAGGTCAATATGGTAAATACGATATCGTACCCGTGTCCCATGTAATGTACGAGAACCGGCAGTGATAATTCACCATCAATGACCTGAAGTGAAAGTTAGTTTATGGAATGAGATTAATAAATAAACACATTATACGACTCGGATGTATACATGATGATTTAAAAACTCCTGGATATTTAACTGGTGTTATGAGCTCAACAAAAAATTTGGGAGAAAACAAACTAACTTTTCTAGTAGCATAATATGTATCTGCGACTTTCCTCTCGTAGAACATTATTAGGATTAAATTGCACTAGTAAGTAGAAACTCCCAGAAATACGCCAAAAGGTTGATTGATACACCAAAAAAGATAAACCCCTTTTCTAATGCATTTGGCTATTGTACAAGAAATGTTACACAAAATAATACAACAGCACACCTGAAACGCCAAAACGGGCACAACGGTGAAGGTGTAGGCCAGTGCAGAGTTGAGGCTGGTCCGACGTTGTTGTATATTTACTTCTGGAGTTCTCAGCAAGATCCCTGCGAATATTATACTATACAATACACCTGAAACAAACAAAAGCTTCAATCAATCTCTAATAATTTAAAACTCGGGTTAAAACACTAGTGCCAATAATTTTTTTATAATGTTACATGTTCTAATTAAGCAACAATATTTGCAAATAAATCAAATGCAGGTTGGAAAAGGAGGACAAACGAGCGTACGAGTCATCTGGTGTTAAGTGATCACCGCCGCCCCACATTCTCTTGCAACACCAGAGGAATCACAGGAACGTTGCCGGCCTTTAGGGAAGGTGTACGCGCTTTTTTTGGAAGGAATGTCGTGTCGTCCCGGAAATACCGCAAAAGGAAGCTCATTTCACAGCTTTGTAGTTCGTGGAAGAAAGCTCCTTGAAAACCGCACTGTGGAGGACCGCCACACATACAGATGGTGGGGATGATATCCTAACTTTAGGCGTGTCGTGCGAAGGTGGACTTCGGCGGCAGGAATCAGGTTAAACAGCTCTTCGGAACACTCCCCGTGATAAATTCGGTAGAAGACACACAATGAAGCGACGTCTCTACACAGCGCGCAGTTATCTAGCCATTCACAGAGCACTGGGTTCCCGAAAATTCGAGCTGCTCTGCGTTGCACGCGGTCAAATGGATCGAGGTGAAATGGATGGAGTGGATGATGGTGAGGTCTGGTGCACCCCAGTCGCCAGAGATGACAGCAATACTCCAAGTGTGGCCGGACCTGCGCCTTGTACAACGCTAGAATGTGCCGGCTTGAAGTATTGCCGTGCTCTATTAATGACGCCCAGTTTCTTTGAAGCCAATTTGGCTTTAACCTCCAGATGGCCACGAAATTGGCAATCGCTCGAGATTTCGAGACCCAGTATTCCGATACTAGGCGAGGCTTTTTTTTAGGGAAGCGTTGTCGAAGAGCGGTGATACGACAAATGGGGTATTTTTAGTGGTAAACGCGCAAACTTGAGTCTTCTGGGGGTTAAACTGGACAAGGTTCAATTTACCCCATTCCGCGACCTTCTAAAGAGAGGACTCGATAGAAGACTCAAGTTTCTCCCGGCACTGGTCGACGATTTCCCGAGAGAGATCAGCATGGCTCGTGTATACGGCATCACCAGTGCTGTCGGCTGCATAGCAATGAATGTTGGAGGTTTCCAACATATCATTGATATGCAGAAGAAACAGCGTAGGAGATAGCACACAGCCTTGGGCACTCCAGCATTCACGGGCTTCGGGTTCGAGGTCCGTCGACAACGACCTGTATGCTGCGCCCAGTGAGGAAGCTGGAGGTCCACTTGCACAAGCTCTCGGGAAGGCCAAATGATGGAAGTTTTGAGAGGAGCGCCTCGTACCATACACGATCAAAGGCCTTCGCTATATCCAGGCTAACTGCCAGGCCTTCCACCTTGCTTTCAATAGCCGCAGCCCATCATGTGTTAGGTATACCAGAAGATCACCTGCCGACCGACCATGGCGAAAGCCGTATTGTCGGTCGTTGATCAACTGGTGACCCTCTAGGTATACCAAGAGCTGACGGCTAATTATGCTCTCCATGATTTTGGAGAGCAGGGAGGTAATAGCAATAGGCCTGTAGTTTGCCGGATCCGAACTGTCTCCTTTTTTTTGGATCGGATGGACAAGGGCTGACTTCCATGAGTCAGGGACTACGCCTTTGGAATAAGAGTGCCGGAATAAACGCGTTAGCACCGGCGTCAACTCAGGGGCACACGTTCTAAGCACGATTGGAGAAATGTCATCCGGCCCAACAGTTTTCTGTCTGAACTGTACTTCAGGCATAGAGCTCTGACACCGCGGGATGGTCGGCGGTGTTTTTCCGTTGTAGTCAAGAGTCGAGTTGGAGGCGAAAACAGCGCACAGGAGATCCGCTTTCTCTTTTGCCGTATGGGCCAGGGTGTCATTCCTCATGTGCAACGGCGGCATAGACGGCTGGCTGTAGTTACCAAGAGCAGCTTTCGACAACGACCAGAACTTGCGTGTTCCGGTCGGGTAACTGGAAAGCTGCTCGCCGATTTTGACGACGTGTTTTGACTTTGCACGGGCGATTTGCCGCTTAAAAAATCTGGAGGCACGGTTGTATTTCCTCTTAAGAACTATGCAGTTCGGATCCTTTGTGCCCAGCGCCGTAACCCAAGTTCGATACGCCTGTTTTTTGCAGTCAATTACTGCTTTAACTGACGCATCGAACCAGGGCTGTGATCTGCCACCGATCGGTACTACAGAGCTTGGTATAAAATATCCATGCCCTGTAGTATCATATCGGGCTACTGCAACGGCGCAGGCACTAGGATCATCCGAAGGGAAACAAACCCTGCCCCAAGGGTAGGATGCAAAAAAGGAACGCATCCTATCCCAATCTGCTGACTTGTAGTGCCAAACGCGGCGGGTCGCCTGCGACGTGGACGTCGGATAGGCACTACACTCCTGACCAGGCAATGGTCGGACGTTCCGAGAGGGGCGTCGACAAAGACCTGGTAACCATCGGGATGTGTAGTCAGCAGAAGATCTAATAAGGACGGCATGTGGCTATCCACATCCGGGAGCCGCGTTGGCGACTCAACCAATTGAGACAGACCATACGACAATGCAAAATTATGCACAGATCGCCCTGCGTAGTCTGTGGTACGTGATCCAAGCTATTCAGCATTGTGCCCGTTGAAATCACCCAAGACTATGAATTCAGCAGAGGGGATCTGTGCAAGCACGTCGTCAATTGCCGCTTGAACGCAGCCCATGAGATGATCGGTTTCTGCGTTACCACTATAGGACCTGTAGACACACGCATAGATGCGGATGGCCACCGGTCCTCGACACTAATCCATGCGAAACATAGCGGCACTAGGCCGCTACTTCACGCCGGCATTCTGTGCGAGTGTGGTTATTAACCCGGACGAGTCTGGCCCGATTGTGCTGACGTCAAAAGACGGCAGCGTGACTCTCCCACTTCTAAAAAGCCCTTAGTCGCCACTTACGACACCCCTGGGCCTGGGACTCCCCTATTCTTTTTATACCCCGGGGAAATTAAAAAGTTATCGCAAATAGTCACCCTTATCACCTCCTAAAGGGAATTACCAATAACCTGTATCTGTTAACTATTCCCAAAGTTAATTACTAAGAAAATGTCTATGTGGTACAGAAAAGTTTTGAGCGCCAATTTTTTTTTTTGCAAATGGGTTTATTAGTAATGATACTTACCTACTAAGCTCAGACACATCAGTATCCAAAGGGGCACGAACACAACTTCCCATGACCAAAGTATAATCCCATCAAGTTTTAAGGCCAGGAATATAAACTGCAGTATATTAACAGCACAAAATAACTCCAGCTGGAAAAAATATAAGACCATCAGATACAATTCACTAAAAAGCCTTGATTATGGTGCATGATAATAATAATGGTTAATAGTAGATGAAGGTAGGTAGAATTAGTAGAGGGCAGTTTTTGTAATATCAATAATCTTTCAAATTTAGGTACAAAACTTAATTTTATCACTTTGGCATTAGTTACATATATTGGATATTTTCTTGAGTTACATATAATATATCAATTTTATATTTTATTTTTCAAATTTAATATACAGTTAAAGCTTCTTATTCGCGCTTCCTTCATTTGCGTTTTAACTATTCGCGGATTAAAAAATTGTGTCCCAATTGCTATATTCGCGGCTAAAGATTTCTTTATTCGGGGATGTAATCGGTATAGTACATGCATATAAATAAAAATAATTCCAACATAGCCGAAATTGCGAATGGAATAGGTCGAGATGGATTCGAAAAGATAGAAACTAGTGACATTGAGGAGTTGCTTGAATAGCAAGGTGAAGATTTGACTGAAATCAACTTGGAAGAAATGTTAAATTCACAGCACATTGAAGAAGAGGCTTCAACAAGTACTGGAAATGTGAGATTTAATCTGAAAAATCTTAGTGAAAGTTTAAGGATGGCAAATGAGCTTTGTGATTTCTTTATGAAAATTGATCCGTCTATGGAACGAAAAGTTATTTTTAAGAGGCAAATTGCTAATGCCACTGCTGAGTATCAGTTTTAACTGAAGGAGCTTTTAATTTATTATACATTATTATATAAATCTTCAAACCATTGCCTAAGCCTGAAGATAATAATTAATAAGCATGGTCATAAAATTCAATTAAATTGATTTTTTTATTTGTTTGTTTTTTATTTTGTCACCTAGGCACATTATCCCTAATAATTCGATATAAGTTACCATTCTATATTCACGGTTTCTTATTCGCGGCATATTTATGGAACATATACCCCGCGAATAAAGAGCTTTTACTGTATATCAAAAGATAGTAACCAATAATTAATACTAACCTCATAGCTGCGATCATGTTTAACACACCATATACATATTGCAATAGAAACTATGCTTATAAAAATGAGTGGTATGAAAATAAGTATCCATACATGACCATATGTAGTCAACTGGTCACACACCAGCAACTCAAACATTAATAGTATTAAATGAATGGCAAGACTTATTAACATTGCTTTGTAATGAATATAGGCTTCACCCTCCAATCTAAAAAGATATTACTTATTAATTAACACCATATTCAATTTAGAATAGAATACAATAGAAAAATCTAATGCCACTAAATCACATTAGAAAAAAATAATTGTATACACATAGTTAAAGAGGAAAAAAAAAGCAATATAAAATTTAAAATAAGAATAATATGAAACAAGTCAAGAAACTGTGCAGCATGTGATTCATTCAAAAGAATTGTTAAAAAATGTTTGTGTGGTAAAGGTTACTATAACATAAATGACTTTCTTAATGATACCACAGATTGGAAATGGAGTGACCACCCTCAGGCTATTAAATAATAAGTTTAATTGTACAATATTACTTTGTAAACATATTTATTCGATGAAAAAAAAGCCTGCTGAGTTTGTTGCGCCCATTCTTCTCAGGTCTGAGGCGTTCATTTTGGAATGGTAGTTTTTTGACTTTCAATAATAAAAATATTTGAATTTGAGTTTGAATTTGAATTGCTAAAAGGAGCTGACTCAATACTAAGTTGTGTTGATTGTTTGAGACATCAACACACATTTTAGCTATTTAAACACACTCTCATGTTAAATAGCACATGAGGCTTCGAGGTAAAAATATTTTTTTTTATATCAAAGTGGCATCAATCTGTCAATAGGTAATATTAATAGTTTTGGGATTTTAGTCTTTTTGTGTATAGGTAGTATGAATAAATTTGTAATTCAATCTCTTTGACTGTACTATTTATAACTGGTTGGGTCAAAGCCAAATTAACTTTATTCAAATAGACTTAAGCTCACTTTTAAATCATCATTATAGATATTTCGTTTAAATTAGAGCTTGTGAGAAGAAAATACAAGAGACTCAATAGACACTTGGTTGGTGTTGAGCAATTTGAAGCTCATTATGAACTGATGAGATTACAGCAAGAAGTCCAGAGAAAGTGGCCAGATTTCATCAATAGAAATCAAATTATTCATCTTTAGAAACTTAGCAAAAATGTAGAGTTAAAGAAGAAGGTGTTAACCATATAGCCCTGATGTTGAACCATCAGATTTCCAACTCTTTTGGTCTCCTCAGAATTATTTGACAATACCAGGTTAAAATCAAAAGAGTACTGTTAGCACCACTTGTACTGTTTTTTTAATCAGAAGATCTCAATTAAAACGGTCTTGAGTTTTCATATGAAATGTGAAGAAACTTTTTCTTCAACCTATAATGTATTTATATGACCTTTAATGCTATTGCACACAAAATTGTGTTTCCTCGCTTTGGACTGAAGTATGTCTTGCATTAATAATAATAATATTAACACACACAAATTATTTTGCCTTAAACTAGGCATAGCCTGAACCTCATAGTTCCAAAAGTTCACAGACAACATTATATTAAATATGATATACATACTTAAACATACATAAAAACACATGATTCAAATTTCTAACCAAAATGTTCATGACATAATGGTAAAATATATAAAAAATTTGTTATTTTTAATATACAAACTAGTTATATAAATATAATCTTCCGATGCATTCAAGAACATGAAGTGTACATACAGATAAAGGGGAAATATAATTTTATTCACTAAATAAGGGGTTGTTGAAGTGTATAAAAATGACTTTTTATCCTGTTGACCTACTTTAAAGGAAAACTGAGTTGTGTTGAGTAAACAAGTTTGGCAAAAGTTTATCAATTAATATCTACTTTACCTGAAATGAGGATATTTCCACCATACATAGGTACCCACAGTAGCACCAAGTACCACCAGGAATTTCCATATCCATATTGGAGTGAAGACGGCAAAATATGACCATGATATGGTTTTGTCTAATTTGAGAGCCAACAACGCCGTAAATACGAATAAACAGGTATGCACAACGAACTTACTGAAAGTATAATATAATCGAGTATTACAAATTTCGAGTATCGACGTTTAAGTTAAAGTTGCTATTAAAGTTGCTATTACCTTGGATTAAAGTCCTGAAATAACGTTTGTAAATTCATTTCCATACACATATACGCACAACGATTTTACAAATGACTGTAATATTAATCTACAACATTTCACTTTCGTGGCAAATTAGTTTAGTTTGGGCGAAGGTCCACTCGTATGCATAAAAAATACAACGTTAAAATTTTCTTCATAAATTCGTATAAGACAGCGATGAATGCAGATTGGACTAAGTAAACATTTATATTCAATAACCATTACATATAAACAAATGATATAAACTAGAAGAAGGACGTAATATTATCATTTTTTATTATTACCGTAGTGTATTTTTATTTTTTATTATTATACAATCTTTTTTTTTCGCCAATTATGGGCAGGCTGTAGCACAGAAAAAAAATAGAATAATAGATTTTTTTTTAATATTATGACCTGGTAACTAAGATCTATAATAATAAATAAAATTAAATAATATAAAGGTGAGTTTTTTTTGGCGGGAACGAGTGAACGAAGGAAGGCGCGCTTATACAAAAAAAAATTGTTTAAATTATTGTTCATAGTGCATATATTTTTCATACTTGTAAATTGTTTATCCTGGTTTATAAATATTCGATTTTTGTATATATAAATTGTTAAGTGCGCTTCCCCATCGCCATGGGGAAGCGTACAGGTAAAAGGCCGAAGAACGGCCAGAGCGACGCAGAACCAGCAGACGAACTTCCCCTATCCGAATCCTCGGTATCTGACGCGGAGGTGACTGAACGTCTCATTGTAAGAAGAAAGGATAAAGAGAAGTATACCCCTTATAGAGCGACAAATTATTATAGGTTATACGACGAAAATTCAAATAAGAAGGAATTTATTGTATTTCTCAATCGCAAGCAGGGTGAAGTCAAAATATCAGACAAGGACAGGTTGGGTCTGTCAAATGGAATCAGGAGGCATTGCGTATCGGGTGTGTTGCACCTGAGGTCCGTTAATGCTTTTAAAGTTGGTGTTACCTTTGACCTGCCTAACAATGCGAATGTATTTTTAAAAAATGAAAAGTTACTTAGCGAGTTGGAGATGGTTGCCTCAATTCCGGCTTCTGAAACGGAGGTCACTGGAGTTCTGACTTCTGTTCCCACTGATTACTCCACCAAAAAAGTTCATCAATTAATTGCATCGAGTAAAAAAGTTATTGCTGTGAGAAGGTTCATGCGGCGAGTAAAGGACCCACAGGGTGTTGTCTCCTTTGTTCCAACGCAAACTGTTGCAGTCACATTTGCATCAACGTTGTTACCTGAGTATGTAACACTTGATCACTGGAGGCATGAGGTTAATGTATATGTACCCCCTATTAAACAGTGTCTACGCTGTATGAAATTTGGCCATATTGCTAAATTTTGTAGAAACAATGAAGTTTGTTCCATATGTTCTGACAATCACAATTTTAAAATGTGTCCAAAAACTTTAACAAAATGTGCCAACTGTGGTGGAGATCACATAGCTATCTCATCTACCTGTCCTCTGAAAAAACAAAAATTGAAGAAAACAAAGTGAAGTCCCGTAGTGTTAGATACTCAGATCTCTTCAATGAATCTGCTTTCCCTCAATTAAACTCAAAGTATATTGACACACACCTGAGCAATCTTATAAAATCTGACAAATTTATGAACCTCTTGGTTGAAGCAGTTTTACAAATTTGTACGAATAAAGATAAGTTAACTATAAATTCAAATAGTATTAAGGAAATTCTGAATAACACTTTTAGAAAAAAGACATCTAGTTAATTGTTATTATGGATACATTGAATATAGTGCAGTGGAACGCTCAAAGTATTATTAGTAATAGGCTTATTTTTACAAGGTTTTTATATGAAAAACATATCCATATTGCTATAATTTCGGAAACTTGGTTAAAACCACATCAGTATTTTTTAATAAAAGGCTATAACACAATAAGGAATGATTGTGGTAATAAACACAATGGTGTAGCAATTTTTATTCATAATAATATCACATTTTCTAACATAAATACATATTTTGATAGTGCTCTACAAAATGTTTGCATTAAAATTAAAATTAATAACAAAGAACTGAGTATTGTGAGTTTTTACAGTCCTTCCAATTCAAATCCTCCATTTAATAAAAACAATTTAAACAGTTTAATTAAGTCCATTCCAGAGCCAATGATATTTGCAGGTGATTTCAATGCTCATCACATGTTGTGGGGATGTGTTGATACATTGCCTCGAGGTAAAGATGTTTTAGAGGTTATAGATGAGAATGGTCTTGTTATTCTGAATAATGGTCAAGCTACCACAATAGGATCTCCATCTTGGCGTCCTAATGCTCTTGACTTGACTTTGGTAACTCCATCTTTGGCTCTTTTATGTGACTGGTCAGTTATTGACAGTCCTCTGGGCAGTAGTTATCATCTCCCTGTAATAATAAAAATGGCAGTAAGTAGTGATAGTATTAGTTTGCAAAACACATTATGTAATAATCTACATTTGCCCACTCACCCTAATTATAAGCAGGTGAATTGGAATATGTATAGTAACTTAGTTGTTTCTTATTTGGATGATGTTAAATTTGACACTTTATCTTCAATAGATGCTTTTAATTCCTTTTGTAATATTTTACTTTCTGCTGCCAAGCAGTCAATCCCTAGCTGTCTGTTTTCCAAAAGTTCTAATAGTAATAATGTTACTAGTTCTTGTTCACAAAAATCTTTTAAATATCCTTGGTTGCCTTGGTGGAATCAGAGGTGTACAGAAGCAGTTTTAAATGCTAAAAATGGTTACATTAATTTTAAAAACAACTCCACTGATGAAAATTATGTGGAGTTTAAGAGATTGCGGGCTTTAAAAAAACTTATCTTAAAAAGTGAAAGAAGAAATAGCTGGATAGGCTTGTGCAATTCATTTAATCGTTGTACTCCTTTGTCTTCAATTTGGAAATACATGCGCAAATTTAACAAAACTTACATTCCTGACAGTGTGTTGAATGATAGTTGGATTCCAGATTTTCTACAAAAGTATACTTCTGACTTTGTATCAAATGAGTTAACTAACTATGTAAATGTTGTTAATGATAGTAATAAATATTTGATAGAGCCTTTTTCTTTACAAGAACTAAAATCCGCTTTATTTACTAGAAGAGATACATCTTTCGGTCTCGATACCATTCCATATATTTTACTCAAAAAACTTAATTGCCACAGTCTCAACATCTTTTTAAATAATCTTAATCGCCTATGGAAGGAGAATACTATTCCTCCAGAATGGAAAACAGACTGTTTAATCCCAGTTTTAAAGCCAGACAAAAATAAAATGTTACCTGACTCTTATAGACCTATAGCTCTCACGTCTTGTGTTGGGAAGATATTTGAGCAGCTTCTAAAACAACGTCTCGAGTTCTTTATAGAACAAAATTGTCTTTTGCCTAATAATCAGTTCGGTTTTTGGTTCTAGGGAGATATATATATATATATATATATATATATATATATATATATAGCGCAGTTACAGCTTGATGCGCATCAATGTTTAGCAAGTAATCAATATCTTTTGTCTGTATTTTTTGACATCTCAGGTGCCTTCAATAGTGTAAATATTGCCGTGCTTTGTGACGAGTTATCAATGTTAGGGATACCAGGTAAAATAATAAATTGGATGCAATCCTTTTTGACTGACAGAAAAGTATATGTAAAATTTAATAAACATTTGTATGGACCACGACTTTCTTCTCTAGGTGTTTGTCAGGGGGGAATATTGTCTCCTTTAATTTTTATTATGTACATAAGACGATTGAACCTTATTTTGGGGCCAAATATAGTAAACCTACAGTATGCAGATGACTTAGTCGTCTATGTATCGGGAGTTGATCTGATTAATTTAGCCGCTACTATTAATAAAGCACTTGTAAATTTATATCAATACTTTTCTTATCTTAATTTAAATGTAAATCCAACCAAATCAAAAGTCTTTGTGATTGGTCGTAAACGCATCATATTGCCTCCCATTTTATACAATGGCATTCCACTGCCTATTTCATGTGACATAAAATTTCTAGGTGTAACATTTACTCCAAAACTTTCTTGGAAAAAATATACAGATAGTGTTATAATTAAAGCGAATAAAGCTTATAATGTATTAAAATCTTTGTGTGCAACGTCGTGGGGAGCGGACCCTAAAATATTGTTAATTTTGTATAAATCGCTTATTCGTAGTCATTTTGAATATGGCTTTCATTGTTTCGCCGCAGACAGCAAAATTGTTAATAGTCTGGATAAAATACAAAATAAATGTATGCGTACAATATTGGGTGCACTTAAAACTAGCCCAATAGCTGCTATGCAAATCGAGGCCAACCTTCCTCCTTTGTGTATTAGATTTAGTTATCTTAAAGAAAGATTTATTTTAAAGCTCTATAGCTTGCCGACGAACAATCTTCTTAAGAATCTTATTGCTTATCAATCGTCTTCATTTCCGAGACAGTTGTTTATCTTGCAAGATTTTTCTTCATTTTTTAAATTTCTACAAGATTTAAATATTCATCGGAATAATGATATACTTCCCTGCCATGCAGGTTCTTTTCGATGTAAATATTCTGCAATTAATGTTGTAATAGATCCAAATTTAACTTCAAAAGAGGAGGTTCATGTATTATTGTCAGAATGGTCTAATTGTAAATTTGTTTATACGGATGGCGCAAAAAACAATAATAATGTTTCTTTTGCAATCTTCCTTCCTGAAATTAGGAAGGGTATTGGCTTTAAGATTAATAGATATGCCAGTATTTTTACTGCTGAAGCCGTCGCTATTCTTTTTGCTTTAAAGCATATTAAGAAACAAAATCAACTTAATAAGAAGTGGGTAATAGTTAGTGATAGTATGAGTGTGTTAAAAAGTTTGTCAAATAACAAAATGAGTGCTAACATCAATTACATCATTTTTGCTATAAAGGAATTGTGGTTCGAACTATGTTTAATCGATATTAAAGTGGATTTCGTTTGGGTCCCGTCCCATATAGGAGTAGCAGGAAACGAAAGCGCTGATTTTCTAGCTAGAACTATCATTAATATATCCGATCTATCCCTATATCCTGATTGCAAAGATCTAGACATTAACATACCATATACAGATATAATAAGTAATCTAAAACAGCGTATGACTCTTCTTTGGGGAAGATATTGGTACAATTGTACAGAAGTTGAAAATAAGGCTCATTCGTATACTTTGTTAGATAATCCCGTTAATAGCACACCCTGGTTTTGTAAGTTTAAAAATAACGCTCACAGAAAGTTCTATACTACAATAACACGAATGCGTATTGGTCACTATCGATTGAATTTTCATCTTCATCGCAAAAAAATTGTCTCCTCTCCTTTTTGTGACCATTGTAATAAGCAACAAGATCAGTCTCTGGATCACATCTTTTTTGATTGTTCGTCCTTTGGCATACAGCGCCTTGTGCTGATGGATGAGCTACTGGAAATATATGGTGCACCCAATATAATCCCGCTCTCAGTAATAGATCTATTAAAGGACACATCAACTTATATGTCCTTGTATAAATTTGTATGTAGTACTGTAAATACATTGTAATTTGTAGATACATACGTTGTAAATTTGTTTATAATTATGTAAATACGTTATAACTTGTACATATACAACTAGTAATAGCATAGCGCAATTCGCGAACTGAACAGATAATGTAAATAGGTAGGTATTATTCTAAAAAGTTATGCAAATTACACTGGATTTGACTTTAAGAAAAGGGGAAAATTATTAGAGACTATATTACTGGATTTGGACTTACTAAAAGGAAAATATGGAAAATATTCTTTAGAGAATTATACATTAACGGAAATGGTAAAATAACTGATGACTTTAAGACTGGATTGGATTTGATGAAAGAAACTACTATAAATATTCGCTATCGAATATACATAATTGGAAAAGGAAAATGGAAATAATGTAAGATGAAATGAGAAAACTGGATTGGACTTTTTGTAAAACAAAATAGTGAAAATAATAAATACCAAAGAAATGAAAATACTAACGACAAGGCAGTAAGGCCCCTGGCTATAGCCTGTTCGAAAGAACGAATTAATATAAAAAAAATAAATAAATAATATAAAGTCCTTTATTTAACTTAGAGTAAGTCCAAATTAAAATAAAATAAATTTACACATTAATATTATTTTCGGTTCTCGCTGTGGTGCACAGGCAACCTTACCAATGCCTGAGGAAATGATTATCCGTGAAATCACCGATGGTTCGAAGAATACGATTCTGCAGGGCAATACTGTTAAATAACTGCAACTGCACTGCTACGCTTGTCATTTGAGTCGTGCAGTTGCAGTGCACAGTAGGCTGTAGGAAATTCTCCAATTTGATCAAAATAATATTTTTTAACCATATAATATTTTATACCCAACAAGATTTCGTAATATTTTAGAAATTATGAATTCTTTTTTTATAAATATATCCGTCTGTATTCCTAATGATTTTATATTATTGATGAATTAAATAAATTTTTCGATAGATTCACTTTCTTTAAATGCTATAATTTTTAATACTTTGCGGCGCATATTTTATAAATTTCAAATGTATTGGGTATGAGTTTTATCATGTGGCATGCAATGATATTATAGTATTAAAAGAGGGGCACGGATCTACAATTACAACAATGAATAATTTTAAAATTGAGTTTAGTGAAATTTTAGCAACCCATTAAACTTTTATAATGGGGTGCTCAAATTTCACATTTCCATTTGGAAATGAACAACCCAGATGATGTGGAATTGCTACATTCGCAGCACTTCCATCATTTCCTTCCATTAGTCAGTACTATTATTTTGATACCGACCTCGTGGACACGTTCAATGCATTGCTTGACTAGTTCACCACGTTGAAGTCCTATGATTCCATCTATTAGAAAAAAGGCTACTAAAACTAATTTCGCGTCAGCGAGACGGCCACCATTTAACTACATTCCCATGTCAACGTATCCGAAAAATATCTGTTCACCCGATTCAATCTTTATATACATATACTTAGGCATTTCATCAATCAAATGTAGCTAATAAAGGATGTCTGCCTTATATATCAATACTGCACTCGACTCTCTAGTAAAACCTGGTTCTCCACCTATCTTTGCATACCATTTCTTTAATGTTTGCGGATGAGGTAAATAACAATTAAATATACTATGCACATAATTATAGACTTTAGGTGAATAACAATTGAGAGTGAGTGCGAAACTACGGAGTTCTGGTGAATATTGTCTTGTAATAGTTTTTGATTGTTAATATCGGACTTTTCGAGAAACCAAACCAACCTGTGAAATGAGATGTGTAATTATGAGCAATGCGCAATATAAAACAAATTCATCCTCACTTTTACATTGGTCTTTTTCAGGCTATTTATTTTTTCACTAAGCATAGAAAATTTATCTTTCAAAACTTTTAAAATGTCTTCAATCTTAGTTACTTTCATTTCTAATAATATTAACGCTACAGAAGTTGCGTCGGTAACTTCATTACAAATAGAAAGGACAAGCGATATACAACTAAGGCTGAGATAGAATGGGACAAAGCTATTGATCTTTCATCTCTATCGCGTTACCCATTTTTTTATTTGGCCCAATGTCAAATTTGGAACGAATAAACAAAGATCTGTCATGTCATAGAGCTTGCGAATAGTATTTTAGTGTTTTTATTGTTTTGGAATATATTTGGTGTGATATACGGTTGCATTTCAACTTATAAAAGGGCCATCGTTGGGTGTTTTGTGTCTAGGTCCGTGGTTAGCATGCGCCCGCCGCTCAGCGAGGTCGAGCCCGCCGGTAGTGTACCGGTGAGCGCCCATCAGCCAGCGGCGAGGAAGCAGTCGTGTCCTAGGAGACTAGGTCACGTGGTAGTCCTCTTCTGTCCGGCGGTAGTCGATGGTATGGCGCGATGCCACGCAAATGCTGGGATCGCGCTCCATCGGCGCGCGCGAACATAGAGGTGCTCAGGCGACGAACGAAGTCGTCCAGGCTCTCCATGCGCAGGTCTCTGGACATGACCTGATTTATGTATACGCACAAATTCGTACGGAGAGGCAGGTGGGACGCCGGCACGGGTCGGAGAACGTTCCGTGCGGCGCGCGTCTGGGCAACCACGTTCTTAACATGGGGCCGCATCGAGAGTGTCCTGTCGATGGTCACGAGGTATTTGGCCTTCGGGGACCATACGACGGTCTCGCCCATGAGTGACACCGGGGGCGGCAATAGGCGCGCCCGCCCGATGGAAATCACCTGAGTCTTCGCCACATTGACCTTGAGTCTCCAGTCCTTCAGCCAGGTGGTGGTAATGAACGCCGCGTCGTCGGCATACAGCGCTAAAATGGCACCGTCGGCGACTGGAATGTCGTCCGTGTATCTGCTGTAGCAGACGGGCGACATGGATGGGGCGCTCCGTGGACAGAGCGTCTTCAACCGCCACTTGAAAACGTCTGTCTTCCAAAAAGGTGGCCACAGTCTTAACTACTCGGCGGGGAGTAGTAGACGTGGACAGCTTGTACACGAGGCCGGCGTGCCAGACGCGATCAAATGCTTTCTCCATATCGAGGAATACTGCAACAGACTGCTCTCGCTTGTTGTAGGCGGTAGCGAGATGGTGCAGTACCCTCGTCACTTGTAAAGTGGTGGAGTGTTCGGCACGGAAACCAAACTGTTCGTCGCGTGGCTGAAGATGCGGCGTGATGTGCAGCAACAGTAGCTTCTCGAAGACTTTCGAGGTGGTGGATAGAAGAGTGATGGGACGGTAACTCCGAGGCCGCATGATGTTCTTGCCTTGCTTGGGAATCAAGATGACTCGGCCGAGCTTCCACGATTATGGAAAGTGCCCGGTACGGAGGATTCCGTTGAAGAGCCGCGTCAGCGTTGCGATTGCTCACGGAGGTAGGTGATGCAGGGCTTCGTTGGTGACTCGATCAGGGCCGGGTGCTTTGCGCAGTCTAGTTCGCCGAATCATCCTTTGGACTTGTCCGGGGGAGAACACGACGGGGTCTTCTGTCGGTACTATCGGCGACTCGAAGTAGTTCTTCACATGCGCTCGATGGTCTCTACGTGCTGCACATCTGCGGTCAGGCTGGGTGTAAACTGCGTCTCCAGGTAGTCCGCAAATATCTCCGCTCGATCCTCAGCTCGGTAACGTTCCGTCACTGGCCATGAGGGGTCTAATCGGGGAGGGCTTCCCGGAGAGTTGGCGGCAGAGGCGGTGCATGCCAGACCAGTCGTCACCGGCTCGCTCAATGGAGGAGTGCCAGGATTCGTCTGCAACTGTCTCCAGTGCGTCTGAGATCTTGGCAGCCAGAGCGTTCAGCCGCGTCTTCATGGTCGGGCACCGCAGGTTTTGCCATTGCCTTCGCAGCTTCCTCTTCTCCTCGATCATCGCTTGTATGTAGGCAGGGAGCTGGGGTTGTCTACGAGTAGATGCAGCGTCGAGTCTGGACTCTCGAAGCGCATTGGACACTGTTGCGCTGAGGTCCGTGGCGAGTCGATCAACGTCTGCAGGGCTCTCTACTCTAAAGAACGGCGAATGTTCGGCCATGTGTTCGGCGAAGATTCGCCCGTCCTGGCGATGCTTCGGAGAAGGCAGCGATGTCGTCATCGGGGTTGTCTTCAGCGTCAAGAGGACTGCTTGGTGGTCGGAGATGAGGTGGTAATCCAGAACGTCTAACGACGGTGCGGCAGCTAGGCCGCACGTGACGGCTATGTCAAGGACGTCTGGCATGTGGGCTGCACAGTACGGGTAGTGCGTCGGGACCTCTGGTCCTAGCACCTGGTAACCGTGGCGATCTGCGTCGTCCAGGAGGCGTCTGCCATCTGGGCTCACGATATTGGAGTTCCACGCCGTGTGTTTCACGTTGAAGTTGCCCGCGACAATCGTGGGCAGCAGGGAGTCCAACAAGATGTGGACATCAGCCACTGCGAGTCGGTTCTGCGGCGGCTTGTAGAAAGTGAACACACGGGTGGGCTGATGCTCGATGCAGATCTCCACGCCTAGGGCGTACGACGTCTGCAGTTGAGGTACTGGCAGCAGTTGGTGAATGACGTTCCGACGGATCAAGACTACTAATCCCCTGTAAGCAGTCCCGATCGGCGAGGCGTGGTCCTCCCGGTAGACGTAGTATCCGGAAACCTTCAACTTGTCTACCGGTCTGAGGTTAGTCTCGCTGATCAGGCCGATGACCACTCGACGCTGAGAAAGCAAAGTCTTGAAGAGACGGGCTTTTTGTGATGAAAGCCCGTCGGCGTTCCAAAACACGATGCGGAGCTCAGCCATAAAAGGTTCAGAGCTCCGTGATGCAACCCAGGATCAGCGGAATAGGGTCACGCTGCTCCTGGATGGCCATCAGCACATGATTCAATATGCTGATAACTTTGGTGAGTCGCGGGTCCAGCGGTGTCACTCGCTTCGCCTTCGTCCCCCCTGCGGGGGCGGCTACCACGGTGCAGCAGCGCGTGTCGCAGTAGGTGGTGCGGCAGGTAGGGCGCCTTGGCGCGCTTGAGCGCGTTTCCCGCGCTTGCGTCGGCGTTTAACCGGTTGCGAGCGAGCCGGGCGCGTCGGCCTCTAATGCGTGGGCAGTGGGAGGATACGCGCGCGCTGTTGAGGCGGTGCATGCGATGGTGCCCGCCCGGCGGTTGCGCGTCTCTTTGCGGAACACCGGGCAGTTTGCGTTGTTCGCCTTGTGCGCACCACCGCAGTTGGCGCACGTCGGCGGGTCCTCCCTGGGGCGCTGGCACTCTCGTGCAGGATGGTTGTCCCCACACCCCAAACAGGCAATGGGCCGGTGGCAGTTGTGCGAGGAGTGCCGAAACTGCTGGCAGCGATGGCACTGCGCTGGTCCCTTTCTGCCGCGCCACGCCTCGATGGTGATCCCGGGCATACAGAGGAGCTCGTGCACCTCATGTATACTCGGGATGAGATTTGGCGTACGCTGGAGTTGCACGAACATCAGACATCCCGGTCTGCCTGGGCGCGCGGGGATCGTGCACGTGCTCCGGGACGTATCCGAGCTCCCGGTCGGCCAGTCGGGAAGCACCTCCACAATCAGCGGTGGGTAGCGACTGGTCGCTTTGGTGGTCGGAGTGGCTGAGATGGTGGCGGCGGTCGCAGCGGTAGCGGTGGCGGAGGCGGCGGATGCGGTGACGTCGCCCGTCGTCGGCGTCTTTTTGGACGCGGTAGTAGCCGCGTATGTTGGGCTTGTCGCGGTCTCCACTGGAGAGCCTGGCGACAGGGTCGGCATACTCGGTGGTGTTCGTGACGAGGTTTTGTGTTCTCCTCTATGAGTAGGCGAGGGGAAACGCCCCACGGGTATACCTGGCTGAGTGGCGGGATATCATGGCTGACGTGGGTGAGGCACTTGCGCGGTATGATTCGCCGTTGCAGGCGTCGCCGTGCGTACGGCAGGAGTAGGCGTAGCGGCAGTCGTGGGCATCAGTCGTCGCCTGGGCGTTGCTGGTCGGACGATGGAAGGTAACGATTCCATGGATGGAGCCGGTGACGGCGTCAGCGGACTCACTGCGAAGGTCGCTTCACCGGCTCCCGTTGAAGGACCCGCTTGAGCGGCTTCGGGGCGCCTCGTTGCGCCAGCAGCGAGGGTGGCTTGGCCGGACGCTATCATTGCGTCCAGCCCGGCCTCAAGGCCGGAGATTGCCGACCGCACAAAAACCTTACGTCGAAGTGGGCGCGGTCGAGTCGCGCGTCGCTGTGACATCAGCGGCAGGATTGGTGGTGGCATGCTGTTTTTTTTATTTTATTTTTTTTGCCTTGCCTTTAGGCGCGGCCCAAGCGGAGGTGCTGGCACGCCAGCACCCCACCGGGCTGGTTCCCGGGGTCTGCCTAAGGAGGCAGACCGGACCCAGACCGGAGGGGGTGTCGTGTTTACCCAGAACACCAACTGTGGCAAAAACAAGGTTTCAGTACAAAGTAGCACAGTATGCTGAAACACTATAAGGGCCCGAGCGCCGGTGCGAGTCGCTAGCAGACTCAGCTGCAGTCCGCAGATCGCTCGCGACACTACGCGGGCTTGATCGCACTGTAGCAAGATACCACCGGACATGACACCACGGACCAACCGGTCCCACCCATTGCCCCGTCTGTAGTTGCAGGCGGCGTTTATACTACTGAAAGGGGCCATCGCCCCGAACAGTTACCCCGAGGCCCGTAAGGACCTACGCGGAAGACCCACCAGTTTTGTGTCTATTTGCCAAAGCTGTAGTGAATGTAAAAATCCAGGAGTTAGCTTCTACACGTAAGTATTGCTTTTCACCTAACGTTTTCAATATAATTACAAGCTCATTTAAAATCAATTTTATATGAAATATTCTTTTCAAAAGTATTGATTTTTGATCAATAATCACCTATGTTCAGTAAATTTGTCGTAATCAAAATAAACATAATATAAAATAGTACCATAATGTATCCATAACATAGATATAGTTTTACTCAAGTTAGGTAACGATTTATTTTAAACCTTATTTTATTCAATTTTATTAAAATAACATACAGCAGGTATTGATTATTAGTATTAATAATTTACAACGGTATATTTGTATCGAGTAAGGTTTTTAGGTAGTCTACTATTTATCATTTCATTTTCTTTAGGAGAAGTCTAAAAATAATTTTAAGATAAGTTTAATAATTTGTAAAAGATAAGAGATAGAGAAGATAAGAATTAGCATATAAAAAATTCGGCCGAGTATCGTTAATTTGCCCCTTAGAATATAGGATTTCTGTTACTATGTGATGGATCCCATGATTAGAACTTAATCAAACTCTCGTTAAACTACCCTTGAAGTTTATCCATTCCAATAAAAAAATCATCAAAATCGGGTACATACATAATTCAAATTTAAGGCTTGGTTTTTTTTTAAATCGGTTAAAAATGCGGGCAGGATTATTGTCGCCTATATAAGCCTAATGTGGTGGATAATCGATCCAGGCACCATGCTCTCCTCGTCAAAATCACTATCCCAAATGAAGACTACCTAATGAAGCAGCACTTTTACTTGGCTAACGAGATGACAGACGAGACTTGACCATCGATCATAGCCCGGATAATCCTTACGGCGGTCTTATAGCAAAGAGCCTCGATTAGTACATACACACAATGACGTTCTATTCCTATAGACAATGCACCTCATACAAAATCAAAGCCGAAATAAGGCACATGCCACAAATGACACCATGATAAGCTTCGACTACTATGTCTAAACATTTCTGATTGTGTCATTTAATCTGTCACATTCTGACAAGCGGGTCTTGTCTGGGGACTAGTCAATAATATTGCACCATATTTAATGGAAAAATATTCGTTTTATTAAATTACTTCCGCTTTTTGCATATCAATCTTATGTAATAAAATAATCTTACCGATGATAAGTCACACCATCTTTTTTTTGAGTCGTTAAGGTATTATTTAAGCACTTTTTATACGCGTAGCACACGTAGGCTTGTTGATTGACACACAGTTGACACACGACTAAGGAGAAAAGTGTGCTTACATTGGCTTTAAGCACATTTTTGCCGTTCCGTTATCAGAATGCGTATGATATGTCCATATGTATAGAACGTCATTGCACACACACGATATGATACAAAAGGTTCTCGCTATGCAGTTGGCTCAAAGATCAAATACAGATGCCTCTGTCTGAAGCCCTGCCACCGATAGCTCAGCCCTTGGGTATGACTTTACTGCTGGCAGCACTCGAAGGTTATGTTATAATTTATATATGTATTTTGTTTTTGTATCTATCTAATAATATAATACATAGTTTTACACAAATTTTTAATCTTAGATTTATTTAAGAAAATGAATACATGTGAATAGAAATAACAAATAACACAATATATTTCCTAATCATTACTAGAGTTCTGACTGCAGTACCTATATTTTAATAGGCTAATGATAAGTGATTTTTATGAAATTATTTTTGTTACCTTATGGTCCTATAAATAAATAAATAATTATCAGTACATGCTTTTCATAATTATGTTTAATTCATTAACATCCCAATCATCTATTAAGTATTTGATATTATGTCAACTAGAAAAACTTTAGCTAAAATCTATAAAGGAAGGGTTTCACAGTATACTAAATTGACGTCACACTGTACAGTGGTCGGAACTCGCAGTGCATATCGGAACATATCCGAGGTCTCGTTAGCGTAATAGAGGTCTGTGGACGACGGACGTAGTGGTTTATAGGGATGGCGATTCTTTCCAAAAGAGATTCGAATCGTAATCTGATAAATCGATTCTAAAAAAAATCGATTTCTAAGAAATCGATTTTTTTCCAATTTGTGTTTACAATGTAAATATAAATCCATTTTATGAAAAACAAGAATGATACCATAATAAACAATCTCTGGGATCTCTTATCAGTAAAATCAGGATTTTTTTAGTTTAGGGAATTTGATAATTACAATTATTTTTATTACCATATCAAAATATCAGATGAGATATAAAAGAAGACATTTATTTTCTAAATGTATTTGTTACATTAAAAAGTTGAGAGTAGATAACATAGCTTATAGTTCCTAATGCTTCATATCTAAGCTTTTTAAAAACAACAATCTGTCAAGTCTACTGGGATCCAAACGGTTCCGCTCATCACTTGCGATGTTGCCGGCAATCGAAAAAAGGCGCTCACAGGGAACAGATGATCCGACGATACTCATATACATCACGGCTATTGAGTGAACATGGTGATAAATAGAGTTTTTTTGTTCTTGCCAATAAAGAATAGGATCATACTTTAGGTGCACACCTGCCTGTGATAAATAGTGTTTAAACTCTTCGTTTAAGCCTTGACTTTCCAGTGCAAGTGTATTACATGTAGTGAGTTGCTTTTTGACAAGCAACTTATGAAAATCCCAAATTCCTTTTTCTAAATCAGTCCCTTCTATTGCGTCGAATTCTTCACTATTATTTTGTGGAAGTTGTTGCTGTGATTGAATATCTAAAATTGAAATATTTATTCTATTTATTGCTCGAGAACAGGCTACTTGGTCAGCAAAATGTATTTTTATAAATCTAGGATCTAAAAATGTCGCAGCAGCTAACAAATGATTTTTTACCAAAACAGAAAAAATCGAAAGTCGATTTTCAAGGATAAAATATCGATTAACTGAATCGATTTATTACGACATATCGATTTATTTGGTTCGAGGAATCGATTCTTCGATTAATCTATTTGAGATCGCCATCCCTAGTGGTTTAATTCTCTTTGACAGTGAATTTAACAATTCATGTGAAATCCGCTAATGCTATCTTTATTTTGCAAAACCCATAGTAAACAACTTGAAATTTGAATTACGTTATAACTCACATTATACTTTTGCAGCTCAGTAATTTGTGGTATACTAAGTACTATCATAATATAGCATCAATAAGTATTAAGTTTCTGGTGTAGGCTATGGCGTCTCCTTCACCAAAATCGCCTGAGCAAAGTGAGAAAACTAAACAATATGATCGCCAACTCCGACTTTGGGGTGATCATGGCCAATTAGCTCTTGAAAATGGACATATTTGTCTTATAAATGCTAATGCTCTTGGAACGGAGATATTGAAATCAATTGTTCTCCCTGGTGTGGGTGCTGTAACAATTGTTGATGATAATATTGTGACCGATGAAGACATTGGCAGTAACTTTTTCCTTGAACATTCTAGTAAAGGACTGAACAGAGCCGAAGAGACAATACGTTTATTATTAGAACTTAATGATGCAGTTCGGGGCCACACGGTACATGACCCTCCAGATCAAATTCTTCAAGAAAATCCGGACTTTTTTAAGACTTTTAGTGTGGTAATCGCAACGCATTTAAGTGAAAAAACAATAAAAGATTTATCTCAACACTTATGGGATATAAATATACCTTTTATATTATGTAAATCTGTGGGATTTTTGGGGTTATTTAGGATACAAGTAAAGGAACATCCTATTATAGAAACTCATCCTGAAAATGAACAAGTTGATTTGCGCTTAGACATTCCATTTCCAGCATTATCTGAATATTTAAATAACATTGATATTAATACACTGGATTTGAAAGACCATGGTCAGATACCATGGATTGTGATTATCTACAAAGCTATTGAAAAATGGCAATTGAGTAATCATAACAGATGGCCAATGAGCAGAAAAGAAAAGAATGATGTCAAAGATATAATACAAAGCTTTATAAGAAAAGATGAAAATGAAATTCCTATAAATGAAGAAAATTTTGAAGAAGCACTAAGAGCTGTAAATACAGCAATGGTCCCAACATTTCTGCCAGTAAAAATTCAAGAGCTTTTGTACAGTAATTCTGCAACACATCTGACAAAAGATAGCTGTCCTTTCTGGATTATGTGCTCAGCTTTAAGAACATTTATTGAAGCTGAAGGGAAAGGAAAACTACCTCTGAGAGGTGTTCTACCAGATATGACTACTACAACAGATCATTATGTTAAGCTGCAAAATATTTATAGAACACAGGCGGCATTAGAAGCCGAAATAGTATACAGAAAAGTACAGTCAATTGTATCACAATTACAATGTGATACAATTAGTGAAGCAGATGTTAAACTCTTTTGTAGACATTCACATGATTTGCATTTAATTAAAGGATCCAGCATTTGCTTAGAACACCAACTTGGAACTCCAACTGCTTCTTACATCGCAAGACATTTAGAAGAACCTGATGTAATGATGGTGCATTACATACTGCTGCGAGCAGCTGATATGTTTAGATCTGAACATTGTAGAGCACCAGGTGAATGGGAACCTGAGGGAGATATTTCAAAACTGAAAACATGTGTTTCAAAAATTCTGAGTGATGTATCAAGTTCTCCCTTCCCAAAAGATGATCACATTCATGAAATGTGCAGGTATGGCGGAGCTGAGATTCACAGTATATCAGCTTTCATTGGCGGATGTGTTGCACATGAAGCCATAAAAATTATAACAAAGCAATACAAACCAGTCAACAATACTTTTATTTATGATGGAGCATCAACAAACACGGCTACATTTACTTTTTAATGTTGTTATTAAGTAAATAAACAAATTTTGTTCAATTCTTTTATTTATACTGAACTAAAAACCATATAATACAAACTTTGGGTACATAATATTACATATATAAATTTATATTGCAACTTTGTGATAGAATCCATCGGGCATTATTTATTCTATAACATAATGTTATTTCAGAATTACATAATCATTCAACACATAATTACAAAAATAAAATAATTCACATGACTAAACAAACTATTTTTGGCTAAAACCCAGATGGCAGACAACAACATTAATGTTGTTACAAAAGTTTGTCATTAAGAACACAATATCCTAAAGGATTCTTATATCTTTCACCTGAGCCAAAGTTTCAATCTTAATGCATCAACTCCATTGAGATAATATCTAAACAATCGTTTATCCCTAACAAAACCCAAGTTTTCATATAGCTTCAATGCTGGTTTGTTTGTTATCTCAGTTTCCAAAACTACTTCATCTGCATTGTCATCTATCATCACCTGGAAAAAAAATTTTAGATTAAACAACTTACAAAAAAATTACATACAGTAACTAAATATATGTTATTAAACAACTTACAATAAAATTACATACAGTAACTAAATATATGTTATAATCTGGGGGTTTTTATATTAATATCAAGGAGTGATGTGATTAAAGGCTGTATCACATTACACAATTTCTCATGTGTATCACTCGAATGTACTTTAACACACACAATAACTAATAGTTCACTATGTAGTCACAATATAACTTGGGATAGCTGGTTGTGGTTGTATTATATTACTGCTATGTATGTTTGCAGCATATTTTACTATACAAATATATGAAGGGACATGTGCAACAATGTATGGCCAACAACTAATTAAGAACCTTGTGAAAATTTATTGCGATATAAATTATATAAAAAAAAGCACTTAGAAATATTTACTGTTGAACCACAATCTTACGATTGGTATAGTTTATGTTTTCTGTGTGCAAGAGATTATTTATACATGCTTCTCTCATATCTGAATTCTCCTGTTAAAACACATACATAATTACATTTTATTTATTAGTAACATCTTTATGATATCAGGAATGGGGAGGAAGAGCATGAATTGTTAATAATTGTTAATATACGTTTAATTAATAAAAAATATTTCAACAATAAGCATGAATATAGATTGATATCTATAATGTACGTACAAGTACTTGAGTATGAGTACTAGTGCTAAATAGGTAGGCATAGACTAACGACTTCTATTTGTGCCATAATTCACTGCCTTTTGCTACTCTATCAATCCTTTCTTATATATTATTATCCTTGATGGCATTAAAACTGTCCAGCAAGAAATAACCCAAACTAGCCTGAAATACCAGGACAAACTACCAACACATGTCAACGAGCTAGCCAAGTCTTTGAGCGGAAAGGGTGGCATCCAGTTCACCAGGCTTAAGAGACATGATATCACAAATCTTAGTAAAAGATATCAATAATAAATAAATAAATGGAGAGTTTGATGCAAAGTAATTTTACATCAATTTCGGGCTCTCGATGATGACTCTTTCAGTAGATATATGCAGCCAAAACAGTGGCTTATTGTTTGAAATAACAGATTGCCACGACACAGAAAACCAAAAAAAAATTATCCTTGATAGTGTAACTTTTATAATTTTTTGAATTTGAATAAACACCCACCTGTATTGCCTTCTGAACAAGCCTTGAACCAATTCCCTTTGTCCTATGTTTTTTGTCAACAGCTAACATTGCTATATATCCTCTTTTGACATTACGATGCATATCTAACTTACATACAATGGCACCTATGCATTTTTGTTCGTAAGTAGCCAAAAAGCAGAGTTTAGGCCAATTATGTATAAAATATCTATATGTATAAATTGAATACGGTTCTGATAAATCTTTTTGAATTAGTCTCATTATTTCAGGCATTTGAAGTTCTGACTCATAGGAAATTATTTCAAAATCTCCATGTTTATCTTCTATAACCCGATGACAGTTCCCAGTCTTTTCTTGGTGTTCCTTAGATCTACTATCATTATCATCTTTAGTATCTTTTAAATCGCTACAATGTACACTATTTACATGGAAACTTTCACTGGGAGCAGCTTCCTCAATCAAAAGATCTAAATCTGGCTGAGAGTTAATAATGTTACTTTTATTATGTTCACTTGTACCATTAGTAAGGTTATTATGACTAATATGAAGAACCTCTGTTATCGTTTCACTTAAATTTTCGTCATTTGCTAAACACTTGTCCTCAGTACTTCTTGAAGGATCTTTGGAAGTCTTATTTTTTGCACTTGCGCATTTCTGGATGTTGTGTACTTTGTCGTCAGCGACTTCGTTCATCTTATTAGAATATCTAGCTTTATAAAAATTCAAAGAAATTAAGCTCATATAAACAATACCAAAAGCCCTTATTTACGCAAATATTTTCTTGTCAAAATTGAGAAAGAGTATCACCGACATCTTGAACCTACAGTAAACCACAATGTAGGAAGTGACACCTGAAGTAAATTTGCAAATTTCAAAATGTAAGAAATTTTGATCTGTTAAATTAAACAATATATTTTAATTTGGTATGATTTTCCTTGAAAAAAAATACACTATTCATCGACTTTGGGCTTTACAAAATCACATTGCAAAAAAGGCGACCACCAAATGACAAGACGATTGGCATTTGGCGCCACAGAATATGTATACTATTTATTTATTAAAGATCGCTGTGAGCCACTGTAGCATTGCTACCTAACTAACAGTATAATTACATGATATATAATTTACTGTTAAAATCCATATCATAAAACATGCATTCAAAATCTAACGACGCAGTTCTAGTAATCTGTCCATACAGTGATACAGCGTGAACGTCAGATACCAGTTCATAAATAAATAAAATAAATTGTTATAATGTAACATACAGTTACCTACTAACGGAGTATGATATTATTTTTGTTAGGAGAAATAAACTTATATTTTTATTGAAATTAAAATCTTAATTTTAAAGCAGGCCTTAAATCTGTGTGGTCACGAATCTATGGACACATTCACTGTTATAGGATATTAGGAACTGCTTAGACGAGTGATTTCTTAAGCGATTAGATGTCGGTGTGTCGCTTAGGCCATGTATTCTAAGGGAACAGGGGGTCCTTAGATCTAACGTCTGTAACGTTTACTTCCAAGGTACATTTTTCAAAACCGTATATTTATGAGGTTTCATGGTCTAAGACAGTCTCTTGATACACTTTGGCCGAAGACTTAACTTCTTTTTCACAAAAATAAAACTTTTTGATAACGAAACGTCGGGGTAAATAAAAAATGAGTTTTTCAAATTCAGTTTATGTTGTTTCAATATTTATATGGGTGGAGATGTTTTCTTAGAATAATAATTAAATTCCACGCCCCCCATTTAAATATGTTGCCCATAATAGAAATATGTTGACACGAAAGTAAAACGCGTTAGGCAACATTATTCCATAATGGCTCCATAGTACTGTACTCTTTGGCCTTGCATTTGGCTATGTTAAGCTAATGGCAATTGTCAATTTGTCAGTATCCGGTTGATTGCCGGAGAGGCGGCGGCGTGTCATATGATCGCTATGAATATACTGTACGCGCGCCGCCTCTACACGCATGATTCTGTAAAATCGGTAAATTTATTTCTAGTGAGTAGCGATTGTTATAAATTATGTGAGATGTGAAGTGCATTGAAATATTCGTACATATATTAATTTATAAAAAATATCGGATTTTTGTAGGTAATCGGTGTCTATAGTGATGAAGAATTTTTGATACAGTTTTAATTTTATATTTACGTTAACTAAATTGCTTGAAGACATTTAAATCGAAGTTCAGTTCAGAAGGATGATTTTAATAATATGTTAGTTTATTTGTGAAATACAACAAAAACGAAAAAAATCTATGTCATCAAATCCTGTTTGCGAATTTCAAAAGATTTTGTTGTACATGCAACCTGTACATTACTGTTTTTTGCATTATTGAATATTGATGTGGCAGTAAGACATAAACAATTAGTGATGAGTACTACCAAATCGGCAATGGCGGATCGTGAAAGGCCTGCGAAAACCCCTATCAGGGTGGGCTTTTATGATATAGAAAGGACTATTGGCAAAGGAAATTTTGCCGTCGTAAAGCTGGCGCGACATCGAATAACGAAGACTGAGGTAAGACCTTCAAATAACGCTCCAGTGTTTTAATTAACTGCAGATTTGTTTCTGTCGTACAATACTTAACAAAATAATATAAGTACATAAATGAGAATTTACAGTTTTGAAAAGTCTCTCTGAAAGACTCGTCTTAACTGCAGAAATATCTTAAAATATTAGAGTAAAAATTGTAAAACTAAGCAAAAATATAACGGGTTGCACATTAACGTTTTGTATTTTTGATTGTTTTGGAATGGTTTGGAAATAATTTCGCACGAATTGCTTCATTTAACAGTATAAAAGTACTAGCATTTATGTAGTTAAATACAATATTCATTACGCTGTCGTACACAAAAATGATAATTTATTATGCATAAAAAAATTAACACTCGGAACTATTATAATTATTTTATATTAAAAAGTTAGTCTGTCAAAAATATTAACTTATAGGTATCCATAATTTTAACGCCTGTCTTGGGAATTTTCGATCAGGTCACGTGTCCTGACGCGAGTTTAACATTTTATACCCATCCCAAGAAAAGTGCTTAACGCCGCTAAAGAAGTTTACACTTCAAAAAAACTAAGAGTTAATATCAAGTAGGTAATCATCACGTTTATGCAAATGTGTATTTGCATTGTAAAAAGTTAAATTTTCGTTAAGCAATTTCACAGCTAAAACTTGGGTATATATATTTTTTGTATATTAAATATTATTTCAAACACGTAGGTAGGTATATCACGGCTAACGAGAGCGTGGGAAAATTTCCCCGATTTTCCATTCGCAACCTTACGTTCTGTTTCTAAGTGATTACAAAATCCTTATTTCGACAGACTCAAATCATGTAATCTTATCATAATCATACCATAGTATTTCCAGTTCAACCAAGTCTCTAGAAAATTATTGCAATTCCTCTTTTGCATTCCCAAGCTGTGCATGCCCAACGATAGATACATAAACAATTAACTAATAATATATCAATTCCGCTGTCCGAGCTTAAAGAGAAACATGAATCTGGTATCTGATGTCAATCATCCAAGTGATACAAGTATACCTAATGTCCAATATCAATGTTTACACATCTTTGAATGTCTGGGTTAATTATTGTAATTTAGAAGACATTGGACAGTGCAGATTGTGGATTGCTTGTAACAGAGATACTGCCACGCCACGCGCCCGGGGAGAACACGCCCCCCCTTTCATGTTGCCTCGCCTCCTCCCCCATTTGGAAATCAATGCCCTAATGTATGAGTATCTAACAGTAACACACACGCGTGTTTGCCATCAGCCATGCTATCCTTTAATGCCTTGTCCACACTCCACATCCAATGAACGAAAGTCAGCCAAAAGCCTCCCTTCTACTTCACTCACCTCACTACATAGACTCTTTCATTCGTATCGGTCTCCTAAATTTTTTTCAAGCTATGAAAATTAAGTAAAATTTGATCTGAGCGCTTTAAAAGTTGTAATATTGACGATGTATATATATGACGATTAATAATGTACATGCTGTGAATGGATTAGGTTATATAAAGCTCCCAAACTTGACAAACAAATAGAATACATATAGATTTTCACAAACATAATTAAATATGCCCGACGATTCAATAGCGTCGATGCTTTGAGCTCGAGAAGAGATAAGGGTTCCGCGCGGGTTGTAGTCGACGTTCCAGCGGAGTGCCTAGTTTATTCATACGAGTTCATTCTTTTTCCGTTCACTAATATGTATCTTTTGAAAACAAAGACATGGATAGAAAACAGTTAATTAAAAATGAAAAATTACTTCGGTAAATGAAAGTGGCGATTATAACTTATATTTCTGGTAAAATATCTTAATTAACGACGTACATACGTTATACTAATGGTAATATTATGTAAATCGTACGCTGTTGTATCTACATAACATAACATAATCCATCAACGATTTATATACATTCTTTCATAATAAATAATATTATGTTGGTACATACGTAATCAGTTAACACAAAAAAACGAAGTTTGCGCATCATAACCCAACGGTAAGACAAGGAAGTACGGGATTGTATACACTCGATAGATCCCAGCAAATGAACCAAGACAGAAACTGCCAGTCAAGAAACATTGCTATACCGAAGCAGTTAGATATACTCAAATAGGTACCTACAGTCTACACCGTATATTTTACGCGTTGTTTCACGTCCGCCGTTCCGACTGATACTAAGCCCCTTATTCATAATGGTCCGCTAACTTTAAACAGCCGCTTAGGAGTGTTTTTTCTCATTCTGACTTAGGTCAATAGAAGAAGACAGAGTGAGAATTAGCAATGCTTTAAGTTAGAAGACTATTATGAATAATAAAATATAATAATAATAATGGGGGTATCACTACTTACTTGCTGGTTGTACACAAGTCAGCATTCTATATAATATAGTAATGATGTACATATACAGGGTGTTATCGTTAAGTGTATTAAAGATTTGTATTTAAGGCAAATACTCGAAGTGGCGTCCTTGTTGTGCGATACAATGACCTTTCTACTTACCTCATACTAAATGTATGGGAGTGTTTAATATCAGAATTTGGGATACTTCTCATTTGATTTAAAAAGTTATTGATTTAATTTTGCTGATTAGGTTATATTCGAAGATTTCTATGGTATAATATATATAGCGGTATATATTATAGCTACGTCTGTGGCTCACTTGAAAGGTAATTTATGGTTGTAATAACTTAGGGACCGAACAAACACCGCGCCTCGAGACTCCTCGCGTGTGTAACTGCATTTTATTTATACGCCTTGCAATTAGTTGATTGGTTTTTAATGTGAGCCACAGTCACATGTATATAGGCCTCGGCGATCATGCGACAGAGAGGCAGATAACTATTTGTAAATATTTTATATATATCAGAGTATCTCTTTTCGGAATATTCACACAAGACTTGCTTCTAAATTTAGCGGTTGTAACTAGTTAAAATCGGTTTGCATTTATTCGGACTGTAAAAGTAATGGCAGTTGTTTTTTAACCATAATATTAATAGTGCATACTTGACAAAACTGTAAGCTCACTTCATGCTGCATTAATCAAATAATGCAAATAGTTATAACACACCGAAAAAAGTTCAAAACTTTCTGGTAAAGGTAGAACAAAAGGAAATAAAACGTTCTCGGTGTCCAAGCCTCGCATTCACATGTACACAGGTACTAACCCCCTTATTCATAATGGTCCACTAACTTTAAACAGCCGCTTAGGAGTGTTATTTCTCATTCTGACTTAGATCAATAGAAGAAGACAGAGTGAGAATTAGCAATGCTTTAAGTTAGAAGACTATTATGAATAAGGGGGTTAGGTATTATAATTTGTTTATCGATAGGTTAGCAACATTTTTTTTGACATTCTATCCTTCACTTCAGTTTTCTTTTACATTAAAAAAATTAACTTCTATTTAAAAGACATCTTAAAAATTTTTTAGTTTCAAAATGCTTCTACGATTTACCCGAATTTTTTAATTACAAGTGTGAGAATTAGTTACAATATAGTATAAGAATGTAAAAAATGTATAAGACTTATTTATTTTATGTAAAACGTTGCTGTGCCCTTGCAGGGCGTCACATATTGTCTACCCATTAATGTACCAACCATCCTACTGTAAAATGTGACTTGCAATAAAATATTTTGATTTGATTTGATTTGATTAAACGTATAAACAGACAAAAGGAAATTTATTGAAGTAGGCGTTACTTTGCGGAAATCCATAATTATACAAATGATTTAAGTTTTCTATAGTGTTAATTCCGCCAATATTTGTTTTTTAACAATTCGACACGTGTTTCGCCTCTACACGAGGCATCCCCAGGACGTGTTGTCTCGCCAAAATCTGGCACGAGACCATCTCGTCATCACCACTAAAGAAAACTTAAATCATTTGTAGACAAAATAAAACTAATTAGCATTAAATATTGATTGAAGTCTCTGAAAAAGAATGCTTAATACACAATTATATATAAAACACTCGCACCGTACAGAAACCGTTCTATAGATAGGTATATTATAATTAAGAAGATCATTTATTAGTAAGAAGTAGGTCGTTGGCCGAATACCGCATGGTGCGTACAATGACTCATTCAGCATTTAAACGTGTCTCTACCTAGCGTAGATTTTGATCGTGTCTTCAATTATTATTAGTACGGGTGATATAGACTGAACGTATAAAAGGCATAAAAGGCATTTATTTTCTCAAAATTGATACCTTTAGAATTCTTTTTGGTGTCATTTCTAATAACTCCGCTTACTACTACCGCTTCGGAAACAATTGGCGCTCTGAGAGAGAAGAAGCGGCGCAAGAAACTCTCCCAGCATTCTTTTTTTGCGCTCTTTTCAATAAAAATATATAATATTGTACAATCATTTCTATCGCTATAAATAATCACAATCTAGTCCCAGGCTGTCCGATCATTTAGATATTCAGCAGTGGAGTAATAGGATTTACGACAGAGCCATTTTTTATAAAACATTTTAATTTATTTATAGAAAATGCCTGAACAATAGCTGGGAATTTATTATACATACGTATGCGCGTATTATCTCTAAATATTGCAAATAAAAAACAGCCTCTTTGACAGTTGGTCATAAAGCCATAATGGTACATTGTTTACCAACGGGAGAAATTAAATGGGACGAAGTCTAGGGCATCTGTACACCCGAGTAGTCGCATCTGACTGTCGCCCGAGTAATTAGCTAATAATACTGTTTAATAAAAGTTATTAGATCTTCTACAAATAAAATGACAATATCAATTTTATAAATTGAATGCAGCCATTTGAAGTGTTTTTGTTTTTTTTTTTTTGGATTTTATGACGAAGACCTTTAAGTCAATTGCCTTATTAAAACGACGATTAAGTAAGGCTGACATAATATAGTTTGCATGTTATATGTACATTGTAGCTATCTAGTTTCTAAGTCCGCCAAAATATTTATTAAACCAACAGTAAAACAAATGTAGAAATTTGTTAGAAATTAATTTTCCTACAACTTTCTGGCCGCTAAACCACTTTAGTAATGGAATTTCATACAAATTTTCATCCTTGTTTTCGTACGTAATAAATAACGCACTCTCTGTCTGGAAGACGAAGGCATATTCCGAAAAGGTTTAGTTTAAAAGTCAAGTCAACTCAGTCCAATATCTCAAAATTATTATTGACGTGATTTAAGAGAAATAACACTGCGGAAGAAACTCTTCCAAAAGGCATTCTTAACTTAGAAATTAATGTTGGTTAAATTTTACACTAGTCTAAATGATTAAATATACAGAATATACTAATTATGGGGTCATATATACAATAAACTAACGCACATACCGAATGTGAGACTTAACATAATATTCATATAGTCATATATTAACATAGTTCTGAAAGTAATTGAGGAGTGTCCAAAATTCCATTCACGCGTTTATATAGGAATAAATCGGTCGCGTTCTGTATATTGTAAACAATATTTTAAATATTGGTTAATATCACTTATAGAATCATTGAAAAACAATGGCCACAAATGTGAGCCCTGTGGAACGCCCAAAGAGACTCCAAGTGAATCGAATGATACTCCTTTTGCAACCAATACCAGGTTAAGAAAGGCTCCAAAACGCCGTACATAGAGAGCTTACGAAGAAGAACCTGATGGTTGACTTTATCAAAAGCTTCGCTAAAGTCCGTGTAGATAGGTTCATAGTTGACAAGGAAACCAGACTAATAATGGCTGTAGATCTAGATTTAATAATACCATGTTGATTTGAAAGTATAATATTTTCTCGATAATCTTAGCATTTGCACTTAGAATTGAAATAAGCCGATAGTTTTGAATAGCATAAAATTATATCAATCACGACATTTTAATAATATTTAAAGATGACTCCGATAAAACAATGACAATCGATCTCATGACATGCTCCTTGTAACTCACATAATGTCTTATGTTTCATAAACGAACTTGTCATGAAAAAATCTGGTTATAATAATATTGCTAGTACGTACATTTGTGTATAAATTTACAAACTGGAAGGCGACGGAATGTTAAACAATAATACAAACTTCAACCAGTCCGTTTAAAAGTAGTTTTCTTACAAAGTAGTCTATTAGTTTCATGTTAGAATTCTTATCTTTTTCATTTACAAATGAATTACATGGTAATAAAGAATAGGTGGTATGATAAGATTGTGTTTACAAAGTCTTTATTTACCTTATATTATGTAACCTTACATTTTAGCTCCTATGACCCTTTCTGATCTAATAAAGAGGCACTTTATTATTTCTTATGTGATGAAAATATATCCCCGATTAAGTATTATTACTCAGCAAAGCAGAGCTGTTATAGATGCGGTCAAACGCAACTCTGAATATGACAATGGCTGGTCATATCGAGATAAAAAGGTTCTAGAAATGCTACCACGCTGGTATAAGCGCCAAAGAGTAAGATAAGATAAAAAAACGATTTTTTATCAAGGAGATGTGATAACAAAGGATTAGGATTTACTAGTTTTGTACTACGGTAGAAATACCTAGACTGATTACTAGACTGTAGTTGTAGATTGGTAGCACTTAACTCAAAAGTATCTGCGTAATATTTCGGAGAACAAAACCATTAATTTGAGCTCCACCTCAGGTCGGTCGTCACAGGGCGGCTGTTGTTCTGCCGCGTCCAGAAATACCACGGCGTCGACCTTGTCTTCGAATGCACGCTTCGTTGTGTTTTTGTTATTTAACTTTTTCCGTTCAAACCCATTAACGCCAAGGTGATGGTCAAAGTTTTCATCACACTGTACTTCTGAATTGATATTCTGATTGTGATATAGTTCTTGCCCAACAAAATGTTACGGGCGCTTAATATGTAAGTCTTTCTTGAGCTAGTTTTGTTTCATTGCAAAACAGAACAATAACATTATAATATTCCGTTACTATTATTATTATTAAGTAATTCATCAACTCTTAGTGATAATAAACTATAGTATAAGAATATCGGTGCTTCATACGTGTGCAAATTATCAAAGTAATCTGATGTCTTGAAGTGGATGAAAATCATGTTTAAAGATTCCATTACACACATGAGATACCGGCGAAGATTGATAAAAAAGTGTGTACCTACGTGTAACCTTATGGCGCCTCTTCACAATCGGCGATTACACGCGAGCACGATCGTGTGGAGGGTTTATTCGTTTCTAGTCGTCGATTATCGTCATAGTAATCGCGGCGATCGGTAACTTGTCGTAACTTGTCGGTTTTTCGGGCACTCATCAAAGGGAATTCGCGTGTAGTTGCGTGCGCGTGCCCATTCGATCGCCGTTCATTCATTCACTGGAGGACACTGGACAGTGAGCGAAGCCGTGCGTACTTCACCTCGTCGCGTCGCTGTTTTGTTTTCCTTTTATTTACATAGCGCGAGTACGATACAACGACTACTGGGTGATCAAATGAAGAAACATTTAAACTCATAGAACTACAACTTAAATGAATGGTAGCAGCAGCTATAAACTGCACGTCCACCATGAAGGAGTGCCGCTCAATAATTGATCACGGACGATCGTGTGGATGCTTGCACGATGATCAACGATTAACTTGCCGCTGCCAGGTGATCATAGAAGTAACGACTAACGATCATCGCTGATAGTGGAGAGGAGGCTTTACGCGCCATTGAAATAAAACTTACTAATAATTAATTTTAGGAACTTAATATAGATCATTTTATTTATTGGAACGAAGTTCCTTACGGCAGGCTTGGAGGGGATAGGGATTTTTCAGCGCGACCGAACTGAAAAATTTGTGATAGTAAAACCATAAGAAAAAATCCGTGGAAAAAAGTGCGTGGAATAATACCGTTAAATGAGACATGCGCAGGCGCGACAGTCGCATACACAAGCGAGTAGTGTATAATATCTAATTGAGCACGATTTTTTTTGCAATTTGTGTCGATCCTACATTAGCCTACATTAGATCCTACACGACACCACATAATTATCTTAAAATATATAATAATAGAGACATACTCACAAACCCCTAAGGTTTATGTGCGATATTATATCACATTATATTATATTGTCTATATTTACCCCCTCATTCATAATAGTCTGCTAACTTAAAGCATTGCTAATTCTCTCTCTGTCTTCTTCTATTGACCTAAGTCAGAATGAGAAAAAACACTCCTAAGCGGCTGTTTAAAGTTAGTGGACCATTATGAATAAGGGGGTTAGTCAATAATTATTCTTAAAAAGTTGAAAGGCAAGAAGAATAATTAATGTATATCATTAAATATATGTACATTAGTTTATGACTCATTACAATTTATTATATTTGGTTGGTGCTTATTTCTAATAAGATTTTTAATTAAATCCGCGTTACCAATTAAACACTCACGTATTCCTGGAGAGCTAGGAGCATTATTAGATCTGTTAGCTATTTTTTTTAAATCTTGGGTTTCATTATTGCAGTTTTAGTGAGGATCCTTCATTTTTTGAAAATATAATATAGCCTATGTCACCCGGGAATAGTGTAGCTTCCCAACAGTGAAAAAAATTCTCAAATGGGTAGTAGTAGTAGTAGTTCGGAGCCTATTCAATGCAAACAAACAATCAAATCTTCTCTTTTTTTTTTATTATTAGTATAGAAAAGAGTAAAATGTTCCTGATACACCGCCATTTCATTTAACAGATTATTATATTTTCTATTTATAATTAATAATTTATTTTTACAAAAGTAACTTAGTAGATAGTAGATTTTCAAAAAAAAATATTACTGAGAATTTGTAACAATTTCTCGAGAACAAGGAAATAGAATTGTAATGGTCGTAGAAATCTATAAAATATGCGTCCATTTCTAACCATCACTATGTCTTTACCATAATATAAACTGAAAAACAACCATCAAAGAAAATCTATTATATATAAGAGATTTCCACGTATATTTCTCATCACGATATCTCTGGAACCATAAGGCGTAGACTTGAAATTTGTTAGGAATATTCCTTTCGCCGAGTAGAGGTCAGCTAAGAACCGATTTTACAAAATTCCAGCCGCAAGAGTTTTTTTTTATTATGAACAGGACAACGTCTGTCGGGTCAGCCAGTCTTATAATATAAGATCAGTCATTTAACTTTAATGTTCGATGTCACAATCCATTGGAATTCAACAATCAAGCTGATGATTCTCGAACATTTGTCTAATATGTGCCACAGCATCGGAATTCTTAGTGTTAACCAATGAGAAAGTTATCTTCGACCATGCACGTGGTGCGTGATGTACGTACATATTAGTCTCGCGAATATTTTGCCAGGAAATCATTATGTTTAGCGCTCGCTCAGTTTACTCCGAGCGCTTTTAAAAATGCGCGCTTGACGCAAATACGTTTTCTATTTTGGATTTCTGCGTCAGAGGTTCATCTTATCTGTTCGGGACGACGGGACGTGGCAGTTGCTCGTACGACTTGCCTCAATGCCTCAAGCGACATGTTGTGGGTTCGACGCCCGCTAAAGTACTTGATAAAAATCTTCACAAGTTTTTGTTATGTCGTATGCGTTATTCGGGCGGTTTCCGGGTGGTAAGGTCAACATATAAATTATGACATACAATTATTTATATAATAAGAAATAAAACAATTATGTATTTATGGCCTATGCGCCATGTACATTTCGGCTTCAGATTGGGAATCGCTCAAAGATAAAATAAAACCTAGTTAACTTAGTGCTTGGTCCTAACTTGTTTTATAACTAATAATTTTGTCATAAACCTAGCATTAAAGGTTTATAATGGCCATTAATAATTATTGTTCTATATTAAAATAAGTAATAACATATATTATATTATTTTGTTACACTTTGCCCTGACTGATCCCGCCCCCCTCGACGACAATATCGACTGGAGCGGACTCTACTCGAACAAGAGTTACATTGCCGATCGTGACAGCTCCGTCCCATTCAATACCCACTAAATAAAGTGCTCTATGCGCTTAAGAAGTTTTCATTTAAATAAAAGAGGACACGCCGTGTTTTGAGCCGACAGTAACTAGTAAATTGAATCCAGGGCGGTGCATGTTCCTGGCAGCAGCTAGGTATTAAGTAGAGGGAGGCCTACGAGGGGCGGGCTGGGGAGGGGGGGGGGTGGACTACTACAATGGAGGGCACTACGCTACCCCCCACGTACTACGACGTAGACTCTTGTACTTCCACAGGCGCAGATTGCGATGATAAATCCTTTATGATGTCGTCATGCATAATGTGCATTGCTCAGCATTTTTATAACGGCTCGTGAGGTCCACTTGATGGGAGGTAATCGTAGTACAACCTTCATATAATATGTATTTCCGAGATATTTATTATAATTATTATGTTAATGAGCAAAGGTTATCAATGTCTGCGTAGAAATGTTATGAATGACCTTAAATAATTAATTATTATTGATTTGACATAAACAAGTTTTATTTATATTTATTTGTCATTTTTCCGCACAGTTACTGTGTTCATCTAACAGTTATTTTATTCAAATGTATTGTAATATATTAATGTACAGTGCGATTACGGTTTTATAAATAAAATTGAAACTGTTAAATATATTTGGAGTATATATTTTAAAGTTATTTATCACCCGTCAAACCCAGCCTAGTTACTATCCAATTAGATATATAAAATTAATTAAAGTTTAAGTATTAATACGCTTTATGTCAGCTTCGCTTGTATCTATATCACTACTGTATATTATTATAAAATATATTCCTCCATCGTGTCAGTGTGACTGTCCGCGATAAACTCTAAAACTAATGCATCGATTTTCATGCTGCTTTCACCAATCTGTCTGGTCAGCTAGTAATATCGGAATGTATGAACGTGATTGTTTTCCATTTCAATATTTGCTTAAAAAATGTTGTAGTACCTACATAATATTTATAACTTTGGCTTTTGATCCTTACCAGGACCAAACCCAACCAAACGTGTCTATCTTACAGATTCTTATATCGTACGCTTAGGGTTGCCAACTTTTTTTACAAGAAATAAAGTATATTCAGGTCTGTGAAGAATATTAGTCAGTATTTTAGAAAAATGAACAGTATTTTATTTATATATTGTTTTAATAACATATTTTTTTGAACTTCTCGCACAACTTACTAATTTAATCTTGTTTAAAAACTTCATACGCCTCACCACAATTATAACTTAAATTAAAATAAATGAGGTGATTCACGGTCCACGTAAAAAAAGGGTATATGTCCTGAGAATGAGAACGAGAATGCATACACTCGCATGTCTGTCACTGACAGTCACGAATATTTGACATTGACAGATTCGTTCAGAAACTCGATGTGATTTGTTTATGGCTACGCTCACTCTGTGCAGCAGTGAGCGCCCTCTGACTAAATAAAACAAAGTGTGAGCGAGTAAGTATAACACATAATGTGTTTGCATGTTGAAAACAGTATTTTGTATACATTATTTTTGTTCAACAGTAAAAAGTATAATTTAGTGAAAAACAGTATAATACTGTTGAAAACAGTGTAGTTGGCAACCCTATAGGCTCCATGAGATGAAATTGGAAAATTTAAAACGCTATTTTTAAACGATAATTTATATCAGTATAATTTCAAAGTGAAATATAAGCGTATCAGAAATGCGAACATAATACACCACAAGTTACAATCACAGTGCACTGCTTTTCAGGGTGGAAAGGGGTCTATATATCCATCTCGTTCGCACGCGTTCCGTCTTGCTTTCGCCGTCATATTGATCGTCGTCTAGACTTGTTGATCACAATGTATTTGACCCAGGGTTTGATGTACTCCGGGCAAAGCCTTCGAGTTCAAAAGTCCCCTCAGGTACCAGGGGCGTGCATACTATATAGGCAATTAGGCAGTGCCTACCTCATCATGAATTTAAATTGATATAGCACTAGTGTTATTTAGATAAAAAAATATATTTGATATAGCACTAGACGATAAAATTGAAACGGCGAGTTAACTCTGCCGCAATACATTTAAAGGGGGTAGATTCAAATCTTTTTGTTGTAGTTAATTTAATAATACTTCTTTCGTAACGGGCTTACGGCTGTTCCCAATGTTCAGTCTATCTCTTACTTGAGATGAAATTCATCACTATCGTTGACTTTTCTGTCCCAATAAACTTATCGACGGTAACTCACATTGTCCGTGCACGCTGTCTGTCAATGGGACGACGTATAGCTTACCAGCGATATAAAGTTTGTATGGAAATTGCAATTCACGCGTCCCAATATAAGGCGATAGGAATGACTTATCGGGTATGTTGGGACAGCTTCAGATTATTGGCAGCTAATTAGGAGAAGGTAGTTATTTATCTCTATCTGGTCAGTAATAGGAGAAGTTAGTGATTTATCTCTATCTGTAGATAGTATATTGGGAACGGCCGTTAGTAACTCGATCGGTTCGTTTATTATATATAAGTGCAATTTCTAGTGAATATTCACTAGAAATTGCGTGAAAAAGGTACTAAAACTTTTTAGTACCTTTTTCACGCAATGTTTGAATGTGATTTCTTAGTGTATATAAATAACGGGGTATTGCATTGTTTAGTATTAAGGCCATTAAAAAGTTACGCCACTAAGAACAAAATTTAACATAACTTTTTTGTACATAGGTAATTTTTTCATTACATTTATTGGCTTTTTAATTAAAATAAGTACTTTTGTGTGAAAATATAAATAAATAAATAAAGTTCTTTTAGTTTTTATTTGGTTCCGTTAAAGATAACAAAACTTCTACTAACCCATTCAATAGGATTGTATTCAATAGTATTGAACACTCACTCGTTAAAGTTTTCCTTACGCTACATACATAATACTTACGTACTAAGTCGGGCTAAAGACCAATTACGACAATCTCGGTCTAGTTTTAAAGCTAAATTAAAGAAATTTATTCTTGAGCACCAAAAGAGGAATTGTTAACTATAGACATCAATGCAATCGAGTTTGTTTGTTGAAATTTTTGAATGTATGATATCTTGTTTGAACTATAGTTACACGAGGTAAGGTTATCGAAGAAAGTACTTACCCGCTAACGAAGATATGACGTGTAAGAAGTGTAGTGTGTCATTTAGTGGTCCCACTGGAAGATCAGCGCTGGTTGCGGCAGTAATCGGCATTATGCTGAATTGTAACCAATTTGTGACAAACACTCCAATCTGTAACTTGTTTTGTATATATATACTAGTGGACCCAACAGACGTTGTCCTGTACACACGTCTTAAATTTGAAAAATCTGTCCAGCCGTTAGGAGGAGTTCACTAACATACACATGAGCAGGAGAATTATATTATATGGACGTAAATGAGAATCTAAACCAATCTCAAATTCACTGAAACAAACAAAAAGTCATCAAAATTGGTCCAGCCGTTTAGGAGGTAGTTTAATTGGGAATCTAAACCATTCTTGAATCTACCCAAAGACACACATCAATCTCAAATTCACTGGAACACACAAAAATCTCATCAAAATCGGACCAGCCGTTCAGGAGGTAGTTCAATTGTGAATCTAAACCATTCTCGAATCCACCTGAAGACACACAGAAAGTTTCAATAAAATCGGTCCAGCCGTCTAGGAGGAGTTCAGTGATATACACACGCACACAAGAATTATATATATAAAGATTTTTCTATTATATTATGTAAATATTGTGTTTGTTACAAATAAATATATTTCTTTCTTTCTCTTTACCTTGCTAGATAACCTATGCACGCCCCTGCTACCTACATCATATTAATAATAATAATAATATTGACACACTTTTTACACAAATTATCTTGCCCCAAGTTAAGCATATATAGCCTATGTTATGGGCTACAAGACAACGATATATTTAATGCAATATACTTACTTACACATACATAAATTCATATAAACATACATATAGGTAAACATACATAAATACATTTAAACATCCATGACTCGGAAACAAACATCCATATTCATCATATAAATGCTTGCACCTACCGGGATTCGAAACCGGGACCTCTAGCTTAGTAGGTAGGATCGCTAACCATCATATTAAACGAGCGATGGATATTACACAATAATCCTATCACGTCAAACTGTTAATACATTGTGTTGAGACTTATCGGTGTAATTATAAGATAACCATTGACGCAAATGTCTTTAGTCTATGCTCGTAAGATAATATCGGCCAGTGGATATTAAAATTAAAACGTCAATATTGGTTCAACATTTACATCGTGTACTTATATCTTTAAACTAGCAATTCAGGTATATATAGGTATAATCTGAATCTCGGAAACGGCTCCAACGATTTAAATAAAATTTTGTAGGTATACAGGTAGTTTCGGGGGCGAGAAATCGATATAGCTAGGTTTCCATTTAAAAAAATGTAATTTTATTCGAGGTTTAATGTGAGAAACTGCTACAATAACATTAGAATACAAAGGTAAATTTCGCCACTATATACAAGACTATAATAGCTCAGATGGGACATTGGGTGATCCGGAAAGCAGAAGACCCCGGTTCGAATCCACATGTCCTATTAGTTTTTTTTTTGTTCAAGTTTTGTACCTGCTTAAAAATCCGAGCAAGGCTCGGTCGTCCACGTTCTACTTATTAGTTTCTAGAGTTAAACACAGCATTTTAATGTGCTGAATATTACTTGTAGTTGAATTTCATGTACATTGCCTAATTAGGGAGGCGATTTATTTCTATATTATGTCAATTTAACGGGCGTACAACCTTTCATGACGAGTGATGTTCATTGCGCGCTATTGTCCAGTGCGAAATGATATTCAGTAGCAAGATTTACCCCTCTCTACTATGTAGTAGAGAGGGGTATATATTCGTAGTAGAGGGGTATATAGATATATGTTTAAATCACGATATATGAACTGCGAAAACTTTTTTTTAATCATGTCGGGCATGAAAAGTTTGTTGGTGTTGGCATCTACATAAATATAAATGTATGTACAGAAGAAGTGTGGAATCTAAGTGGGGCTCCTTCAGGTGAACCATTTGTCCGTTCGCCCCTCTTATATATTATGTAATTAATAAATAATATAAAACAAATTACCTATTGTTAACATTCATTTAAACACTCACAAACAAGAGTCAGAATATCAGATATATGACAGATAACAAAATTCAGCACTAAACAATTAAAAAAGTCATTGTCTCTGTTATTGATAAATGAACATAAGCATTTAAAGAATTTGTCTTTAATTTCCATATTCCTCTATATTGGCAACCTCTAGTACTAACAGTACGGTTCAGTAGGGTATATGCTTGATTTAAAAAAATACTTCATTTAATTATTAAGATCCTAAAAGTTATCAAACACATCAAATTATTGATAAAGACATTTTTATTGAATTAAAAATATATTCTTTTCGGGCAATATATTTCGTCTATCCAAACACGCGCCATTTTGCGCGGGGTTTCTGTGACGTCAGAGTCTATATCAACTAGCAGTTGCTCCCTATAAAGAACCTATATTTCTTATTTCAAGTTGAAATAACTATAGTTACAACTTTTCTACACACTTTAACCCCCTCCCCATTATTTTACCATCCTTAAAAGGGGATTTCCCTAAATGAGTACCTACACAGATTTTTATTAATTAAAGCTAATAACCTGAATGTCGATTTTCACGTCTCTAACATCAAAATAATAGGACTTTCATACAACCTTCTACCCCCCATTCACCCCCTGAGGGGAGGAGTTGCTCCAATCCGTTTCTTAGCTGACACCTACGTCCTAGAAAGAACCTACCTTCCAAATTCCAAGTTTATAGGCCTTGTAATTTCTGAGATTTCGTGATGAGTGATATGTATATATATATATACATATATATATATATATATATTATATAATCTTTATTATATATATATATATATATAATAAAGATTAAAAACAGTAACATTTTAACTAAATATAAGTAACATGCATACACCCTTTTGCTTGTAAAAAGAGAGAATTTCTTACTACCAGTTGTTATTGTAAAGATACAAGCAGTCACGTGTCAACACCTCTGTGGCTCTGTCATTGATTAGAGAACCCAGTAATAATAATTGTTATCAACGGCCGTGTATTAAGTTCTAATACCACTTAAAACGCGAGCCCAGCTCAATAACGCTACGTACGTCAATATACGTGTGTTATTACTTCCTATATCGTGCTTTTATCTAATTTATAAAACCGCTAGAAACACATGCTGTATTCACGGACGAGTAAAAAAATAAGGACTCCGTGTCACCTTATATAACAGTGAGGCACCATAACGAGCCTGTAAACGTGTAAATACATAGCCCCACGCATACACTTACACTAATACAAGCCGAACGGCCGCCATTATGAGATTTGCCATCGTCTGTGACAGATCAGTTTGCGTTGCAATAAAATATTTTAAAAATGCCGTTGTGCGTTGTGAAAAAGTGTAAAAACAATAATATAAAAGTATTTCTGGATATATGATTATCTAAGAGAGAAAAAAATGTGTAACTGATATACCCCGTAACCTAACACACACTAGTATAAAGGTGCTTCACTTGCTAATATCACGGCGCAGAGTCCTTCTTTCTTTTTTACTAGTCCGTGGCTGTATTATGAATTCTCACCAGTGTATTATACATTTTTGTATGTTATCCATATGAAATAGTGTCAATGCATCAACATAATATAATAGTCCTAGATTCCACTTCATTATCATTTCAGTCGAAAGACGTCCACTGCTGGACAAGGGTCCCCCAAAGATCGCCATGACGATCGGTCCTGCGCTGCCCTCAACCAACCTATTTCGGCGATCTTGACCAATGCTTCGGCATAATATAATAGTCCTAGATTCCACTTCCTCATCATTTCAGTCGGAAGACGTCTACTGCTCTGGACAAAGGCCTCCCCCAAAGATCGCCATAATGATCGGTCCTACGCTGCCCTCATCCAACCTATTCTATTGACGATATTGTCGATCCATCTTGTGGAGGGCCTACCAACAATACATCTTTCGGTACGTGGTCGCCGTTTGAGGACTTTACTACCCCAACGGCTATCTTTCCACTTAGTTCTAAACAAAGCTACCTTTTGGAAATGCATACAGCTGATGTTATACTATATGTATATCTAGAACTCAAGCGACGTACACTTAATTATTTTTTCAGACAGACAGGTATACCACGTGAGACACGCACTAATCTCTTGACGGTAGTTTCCCAAAGGAATCACAGAAGCATACCAGTGGGAGGCTCCTTTGCATGCCGGCTAGATTATGGCTACCACAACGGAGCCTATTTCTGCCGTAAAGCATTACTGTGTTTCGGTCTGAAGGGCGCCGAAGCTAGTGAAATTACTGGGCAAATGAGACTTAACATCTTATATCTCAAGGTGATGAGCGTAGTTGTAGTGCCATTAGAATTTTTGGGGAATTTTTTCAAGAATCCTGCGGCACTGCATTGTAATGGGCAGGGCGTATCAATTACCATCAGCTGAACGTCCTGCTCGTCTCGTCCCTTATTTTCATAAAAAAAAAGACATTTCGAGCCTTTCGTATTATTAGTAGGTACTCGACCGGTGCGGTGCACAAGTCCTTTCTTTACACACAGCTTACAGCTATCGGTCAGTAATAATCCTGTTAGTAATGGCATGCCATGAGATCATAATACGCTTATTTCACACGCAACAAAGACATAAGCACTACCTGTCCATAAACTTAATCCCATCGATTATCTATAAGTACTTAACCTTTTTAATCAGGAATTCATTCCTGACTAACTTTTATCTTGATTAAATTTCATATATAAATATACTCCTATTCATTAGTCTTTATGTACTTAGAAAATAGGACACCAGGGAACGTTTTAACCGTATAAAACGATAATTAAAGCTATCTTTCATGTTACATGATATCTTATATGTATTTTGTCGATAGTCTTTACCTAAAAAAATACGTGTTGCCCTCCGGGAGTGCCGGCAGGAGTGAAAACTTGAACATTAACGTTGTGCATTTTTGAATGTTTTAGAATGGTTAGGGAATTATTTCGCATGAATTGCTTTATTTATCAGTATGAAAGTAGGTACTTATGTGGTGAAATACAATATTCCTTTATTACGCTATCGTACACTAAAATGAAAATTTATATGACATAAAAAAGTTAACACTTCAGAATTATTCTTCAATTAAAAATTAATCTCTCCTCTCACAAAAATTTCAACGACTTTCTTACGAAATATTGAACAGGTCACGTGTCCTGACGCGAGTTTAACATTTTATACACATCCCAAGAAAAGTGCTCAACGCCGTTAAAGAATTATTCTTATTACTGGTAATGTTATTGACTGTCATATCCAGCTTTGCTGGACCTATTTGCATCTGTCACTTTTATTAATACCAATAAAATAAAAAGTTCTAATTGTATGCAGTGAAGAAGGAAATTCAAACAAAATATATTTAAAGGATAAACCGTGTGTAATAAATGCCCCCCTGAAACCGTTCACCTGGAAAAACTGGGTTAAATAAAAAATGATAACTTCAAACATCCGACGTAAACATAAAAACAATAAATTATCTGAATACCTATTATGCGATAGCCTCTTTAGTAATTCAAAAATATACAATAGCGGGTAGTGAGTACATATTAATAATAATTAAATTTCGGTGATAACGACTATCGACTATTGGTTAAAGTTCACAATTATCTTCAATTTGTCAATGACGCTATTCGTTTTTATTTACGTCAATGCAGTATTTTTATACAGTTTATTATTTATAAATAAAATCTACCCACGTTATGGGTTGGACGCGTGCCAAAGTAACAATCAATTTATTATAAGAGACAACGGGATCTAAGAAATGACTTTGTAACTAAACATTAAAGGTGTTATTAAGGTAAGGGCTAACGGCTTGGTTGTTATCTATTGAAGGTGTACCAAATACTCGTGTCTGTTCTCTAGCAGTTCAATAACATGTGGGGTATTGACCCACTGAAGCAGCGTCGTACATTTAAGAAATCAATACGTCAATGCTTAGGACATAAGACTAATAACAGTACTTATTCATATATAAGTTTCACAGTTTTTAGTGAGTAATTTAGCACACAACGTTCATATGCTGTACAAGACATTTTAATATTTTAATTTATAATATAACTAACTGTGCCCGCTACTTTGTCTGCGCGGCATATAAATAAAATTGGAGTGTTTGTTTGTAATATTGAAATAACCGTTTTTAACTACATGTATATGAATATATATACAGTAGCTACATACACCAAAATATTTTTTTTTTACATTTTATGTCTGTCTGTCTGTGTGTTTGTTCCGGCTAATCTCTGAAATGGCTGGACCGATTTTGACGGGACTTTTATTGGTAGGTAGCTGATGTAATAAGGAGTAACTTAGGCTACGTTTGTTTTAGAAAAATAAAGTAATGTTGAGTAGTCCAAGAAACGGTATAACTCTAAAAATAATTTATATGGCAACACAACGTTTGCCGGGTCAGCTAGTATGAAATAAAATAAATCATGTCTTTGTTTGTTTGTATGCGGGATTACGAACTTTATGCGGACGAAATGGCGGGCAGAGCTTAGTCATCATTTAAAGCCTGTCCATTAGATATTCACATGATTTAATAACACACCAATTCTCTTCAAGATCGTGCAAGCCGATTTTGAAATATAAATGGATATACACCAGTGGGAGGTACGTTTGGACAGGATGCCGGCTAGATTATGGGCACCACAACGGCGCCTATTTCTGCCGTGAAGCAGTAATGTGTAAACATTACTGTGTATCGATCTGAAGGGTGTCGTATTTAGTGAAATTAATGGGCAAATGAGACTTAACATCTTTCGTCTCAAGCTGACGAGCGCAATTGTAGTGCCGCTCAGAATTTTTGAGTTTTTCAAGAATACTGAGCGGCACTGCATTATTATGGGCGGGACGTATCAATTACCATCAGGTGAACATGCTGCTCGTCTCGTCCCTTTTTTCATTATAAAAAATACACGCTTATAGAAAGACAAACGTTTAAAAATTGTACGAAAGGTGTCAGTGAGTCATAGACCGTTTATTTAACACAAAATTTCCCAAAAATCTAGTTACAGAGTCTACAGTTTTATGTAGTAGTATAGATAAAGTAGTCTGACTTTTAGCTTAGGTAGTTTCGTCTTGAATTATTTATCGAGAGTCTTCCGAGTCCGGAGATAACGTTGATAGCTCTACTTACGGGCTGCTAATGTTATCCGTACTCTCAATACAATTTAAAACTCATCATTTATAGATAGAGTAAAGCAATTAATATTATTGTAAATAAAATTAATTTAATAATAATAATAATAGGCATAAAATCCGATACACAATATTGAGTCGCACAAATAAAATAATATACAATTATATTTTTTTTTACATTTATTTAACTCAGTTAGATAAAAGCAAAAAGAAAACAGCTTTGTGTCCAAAGCTATTTTCTATTTGTTTCCCGATGTGTCGAGAGCCAATGGGCTATCATTGGACTACACAGGTCCTGGCCCACCACCTGGAGGAGGCTGTTACCAGAGCTACGCAATCATTCCCAGAAGGAAGATAAGAAATTTAAAAATAAGCGCCCGTTGTTCTCATTTTGACGTTCAAAATCATAAAAGTTATTTTACAATCCTTACAAATATATTTGAATTAGATGTACTTATGTCATCTCCGGGTGTTTAGCGGCGCGTTTAATTGCAATATATAAAATTTTTTTTAAGGGCGTCGTAGCTCATTACTAAGCTAATAAGACTTAACATTTGATGTGTCAGTGTTGAGCGCTGTCGCACAACATTTTGGTTTGAAAGAAGAATCCTTAGCCGCACTGCATTGTAATGGACAGGGCGTATCATTTACCATAAGGTGCACGATTTGCTCGTCTCCTTACTTTTTCTCTAAAAAAAATTAGGAAAACGGTTGACCCTAAAGGCCATCCCTGCAACTTCCCGCTAAGTTCATACCTAATACGAAAAAACTTCGAGCTCAAAAGTTTAATTAAAGTTAAATAAAACCCTATTTTATAAAACTTTAAACCGCAATTACCTTTGAATGAATAAACCGATTTTCACACGCAGTTTTCAGTCGATCGATAAAGCCTAATACGAAAAAACTTCGAGCTCAAAAGTTTAATAAAGTTAAATACAGCCCTATTTTATAAAACTTTAAACCGCAATCACCTTTGAATGAATAAACCGATTTTCACACGCAGTTTTCAGTCGATCGATAAAGCCGCTTAAAAATTATTAAAAAAAAAAACTTTGACCGTTTTTTTCATAGTTTTGAGATTTCTCAAAATACCTACCTCCTCTATTTAGAATGATATAATAAACTATATTAATTATGCCACCGTTATCAATCCAGTTATTTCCAAGCTTCAATTGTAATAGTTACTCAGTGCTACTACAGATACTCAATGACATACTAAATACGTGCGTAATGATGATACGATGACAATGGGGTCAATGTCAGAACTTCTGACAGACAGTCCGATCTACATCTGCGACTATCCGACTACATACATTCGAATGCGTTTGAAATCGGCAATGTTTATTTAAAAATCTGGCATTTGCATGCGCCCAATTGTACAAACGAGTGTTGGCAGCAGTTATTTCAGAAATAGACAGACCAGAACATATTAGATTAGTGTGCACTGTGTTGTAATGAATACCTGACATTCTTTGTACATTAATCGGCGATTAAATGTGAACTTAACTGCGATATAACTAGAATTGAATCTCGTGTTACCTCGCACAGGATACCGGCTAGATTATGGGTTATGGCGCCTATTTATGCCTTGAAGCAGTAATATGTAAACATTACTGTGTTCCGGGCTGAAGGGCGCCGTAGTTAATGAAATTACTGGGCAAATGAGAGTTAACATCTTATGTCTCAAGGTGACCAGCGCAATTGTAGTGCCGCTCAGAGTTTTTGGGTTTTTTCAAGAATCCTGAGCGGCACTGCATTGTAATGGACAGGGCGTATCAATTACCATCAGATGAACGTCCTGCTCCTCTCGTCCCTAATTTTAATAAAAATAAAATAATAAAAAAACTTATTCTGCGTTCATAATTGCAAGTAAAAATAGTAAATAAAGCTCTAAATAGGAAACCAGCTATTTTATAGTTGTGTTAATTTACTAATACTTATGACTTCCAACTATATCAACACAGAGAATATAGTCGAGTTAGATTAAAATACAATATTTGTTGAACCGCCTTCCAGAGCAACACAAGTTTTCATTTCCTAATTTCGATTACTACATGAATATATCATGCACTATAGCGGAAACATTGTAATCCACACTTCAAATAATTATATTCTGTTTGTGAACGGTGCGTGGCTCTGTTGGAATCCATTTATTAAACATTCTTACCAACATATTTACAATCGAATCGCAACACATGTATAAAGAATGTAAATACACAAATAAAACTTGACAACGAAATTAGTGCTCTGCCAACTGAGCTAACTGTCATAAAATTCTGTATGCTTTGTTCAACTCTCAGTGGCACGGAACGGATCATTAATAAAATTTTGTTTTCAAATTTTATTTGTGTATTAATCCTAGAAATGATAATCCTAGATATGATATTACTTTAACAACATAACAAATTAATGTAAATGTTTACATCTTTTAAGAAGAATCTTTATTTAATATCAAACAAGACAACGCAGGCGTCCTTAATCACATCTCATATTGTTTGCTCTTTACAATTTTCTCCAATGTAATGGGAACATAAAACCTCTTTTGTTCTGCAGCGTAAGAAATCCTAGGCTGGTGAAAGCGTGTGCTTGTGAATATGGCAAAATTTTCTTTGTTACGTATTAGAATGAAGTATTGTTGTACTAATTTATATATAATTAACTTATTATTTATACTGCCGCATTTTTCAAGGAACGATTTTATCTTATACCAATATCTTATATCTTTAAACGAGCAATTCTTATATATATATATATATATATATAATCTGAATCTCGGAAACGAGCAATTCTTGTATATATATAATCTGAATCTCGGAAACGGCTCCAACGATTTTCATAAAATTAAGTATGCAGGGGATTTCGGGGGTGATAAATCGATCTAGCTAGGTTTCAATTTAAAAAAAATGGTTTTATCCATGTTTGAATCAGAAACAGCTACAATAACATTAGAATACAAAGGTAAATTTCGCCACTATATACAAGACTATTATAGCTCAGATGGGACATTGGGTGATCCGGAAAGCAGAAGACCCCGGTTCGAATCCAGATGTCCTATTAGTTTTTTTTGTTCAAGTTTTGTACATTCTTAAAAATCCGAGCAAGGCTCGGCCGTCCGGGTATTGATATTTAAAAGATGAAAAAAATATTAATTTTATCTGATTAACTATTTCCTTTCTACGAGTAAGAAAATAAACAAAGAATTAAATTATATGAAACCCCGATTAAAAAAAACTCATGTGTTAATAATCTATACATATACATAAGATTAAAGTCTGTTTGTAATATTCAAATAACCGTTTTTTACTATATGTATATGAATAAATATACGGTATATACAACAATTTTTTTTTTAATTTTTGTCTGTCTGTCTGTTCCGGCTAATCTCTGAAATGGCTCTACCGATTTTGACGGGACTTTTGCTGGCTGGTAGCTGATGTAATAAGGAGTAACTTAGGCTACGTTTATTTTAGAAAAATTAAGCAATGTTGCAATGTCCAAGAAACGGTCTAACTCTAAAAATAATTTATGTGGCAAAACAACGTTTGCCGGGTCAGCTAGTAATCTTGTAAAGGTTAAATATCTATAAGTTACGCTAGAAGAGTAATACCTTGTTGGTTGTCTATATTTAAATACGATTAATAATTTACTACCATAATAATTAAGTACCATAAATCATTACTCCGGTTTTTTACCACACGCCAGCTTCTATGTACATGATAGGCTATTGCTATAAAAAAATATCGCCAGTCATTTTAACTTAATTTTTTTTATTGTTCAAAAAAGTTTTTATATTGCTCGAGCTTATTGGCTCAGAAAGAGCGGGGGTCGGCTCAATCACGTCAATTGGCTGAATTATCGTCGCCGCGTGACGTCTCTGTGACGTCACTACTTTGTCTGTATGGAAACATCTAATCAGAATATCTAACTGTTGTCTTCCGTTTTTATGAAAGTACAATTAGAGTTTCCTTTGTTTTTGTATTGGCATCATGCATTATGTTTTTGTAATTTGCAAATTATTATGAAGATAAGATTTAAGTTTTGGTTATGTTTGGAAGATGGGTAAAAGTAGATTGTCTGCACAAATTTGTATTGTTTGAAAGTGTTGGGATAAATCGACCTTGGTGTTACATTCCAAGACCAGATCGGGGATGCATTGAAATGGGCTAGGTCAAGACTACCAACAATAAGAGCTTGCATGAAAGTGTAAGTGTGCGTGACTTGCTTTAATACGAGTGCCGATTCGCAATGGAATGAATCGGTACGACCGCAGATGGCGATGGGCAAAAAGCTACCCTTATACTACCGCACACCTCTATAGCACCTTATAGATGCTCTAAATAGTGATTTTCATGTATTATAACACTAGAAATAGGGGATTGCTTGTAACTAACTCTAGTAGGCTTCATAAGATAAATAATAGCTTTAAGAGTCATGTATTCACTTTTTTAGTAAAGTTCCAGCCACTGTTCAGGCATTATCTATAAATAAATTTAAATTTATAATATTAAAATATGGCTTTGTCGTAAATCCTATTACTCCACAGCTGAATATCTAAGTGATCGGACGGCCTGGGACTAGATTATTATTATTTTATAGCAATAACAATGACAGTACATTATTGTATATTTTATTAAAAAGAGCGCAAAAAAAAGAATGCCGGGAGAAGCAGTAGTAGTAGGTATTCAAAAAAAATTCTAAAGGACTCAATTTTGAAAAAATAAATGCCTTTTATGCCTTTTAGTTGTCTTTGTTACAGACATGATTTTGTACCTTTGTATATTTTTGATATCTATTTAATTGGTATGTTTTTGTTATAGGTAGCAATTAAGATAATAGATAAATCACAATTAGACGCAAGTAATCTTCAGAAGGTGTACAGAGAAGTGGACATCATGAAGAGGCTGGATCATCCTCATATCATTAAACTTTATCAGGTACGTCTTCGATCATCAATTACTTCAAACTGTATGATGTATCCGGAATTACTTATTTATACAACTTTTGTGTTTTACTGCTTGCTGCTGATGGATTCTTGAAATGCCCAAAAATTCTGAGTGGCATTACAACTCGTCACCTTGAGACATAAGATGTTAAGTGTCATTTGCCCAGTAAATTCACTAGATACGCCGCCCTTCAGACCGAAACACAGTAAAGTTTACACATTACTTCTGCACGACAGAATTAGGCGCCGTTGTGGTACCCATAATCTAGCCGGCGTCCTGTGCAAAGGAGCCTCCCACTGGTATGTATAATAAGGGGTATTAAAACACGAATGTGGTTTGATAATAGTATCGCATGAGTGTTTTAATACCTAATCATCAACAGTTGCATACAAGACTAACTACACCCATAATATGAATCCTCTATAAAAGATTCTGAAACAGCATTCTGCTAACATTAAAAAGCCAGTCCTAGTAACCATAATATCATCCAAAGGAGTGTTATTATGAAAACGGATGATATAATGTTGTACTGAATTTCATCATTACAACACTTGTTTGGATGATGTAAAGTTTATTAGGACATTGGGTGTTTTAATGCTGGCAATAAGCTAACTGTTTTAGAATCTTTAATAGAGGATTTAAAGCATGGGTGTAGAAAAAAATTTAAACTCGCAGATAGTACCACCTCTTACAAAACTAAAACACGCAAACGATGCGGTAATTATATACCGACACACGTGATACTTGAACCGACACTTGCTTCATGTAACTGATAAGTTATAACATAACTTATCAGTTACATGAAGACTTTGACTCATAAGAGTCGACATAAATCGACGACCGACGCTACAGGCGAGCATTCACAGGTCCCTGTACCTTTTGTATGTATTTTTTTTTGTATGATAATAAGGGACAAGACGCGCAGGATGTTCAGCTGATGGTAATTGATATGCCCTGCCCATTATAATGCAGTGCCGCTCAGGATTCTTGAAAAGCCCAAAAATTCTGAGCGGCACTACAATCGCGCTCGTCACCTTGAGACATAAGTTGTTATATCTAATATATAAAATTCTCGTGTCTCGGTGTTTGTTACCAAACTCCTCCGAAATGGTTAAACCGATTTATATGTTTTTTTTTATTTTTTTGACAATTTTCATTTTATTATGATTCAGCATTAAAAATACATAAAACCCTTAAATTTTCGCCCCTTTTTCGCAATTTTTGTATCGCATCGTCTCATATTATAATATTATATAAGTATTAAAATTTCATTTTATAAATATTATTGATATCATTGTGAAATCCGACATGTTTCAATATAACAGTACGATTAGTGTTTAGACAATTTTGTAACATATTTTGCATGTCAATTGACGAAACATATTGGATTATCCATTATATTGTTAACACCTTAAGTACAATGTTTCCTGCAAATAAATTTCATTTCATTTCATTTCATTTCATTTCATTTCATTTCATTTCATTTCGCGATTTTATAATATCCTGATCCATCCACAAATCCGCTATAGGGTGCAAAATGGCAATCGAATACAATAATAATTGCAGCACATATATTTGGTAGGTCTGAGTCGGTTGCATCTATTTTTAATGCCCCAAAAATTTTAACTAATGATTTTATTTATTACTTTATATGACAATACAACGTTAGCTGGGTTAGCTAGTAATATATATATTAACTAGTGGACCCGACAGACGTTGTCCTGTTCACACGTCTTAAATTTGAGAAGTCGGTCCAGCCGTTAGGAGGAATTCAGTAACATACACATGAGCAGGAGAAGTATATTATATGGACGGAATTGAGAATCTAAACCAATCTCAAATTCACTGGAAGACACAAAAAAATCATCAAAATCGGTCCAGCCGTCTAGGAGGTAGTTCAATTCTGAATCTAAACCATTCGAATCCACCTGAAGACACACACCAATCTCAAATTCACTGGAACACACAAAACAAACATCAAGGTCGGTCCAGCCGTTTGGTTCAATTGAGAATGTAAACCATTCTCGAAGACACACAGAAAGTTTAATTAAAATGGGTCCAGCCATTTAGGAGGAGTTCAGTTACAACAGACGCACAAAAGAAATATATATATTAAGATAGACATTATTTGTAGATCATCGTTTTTGCGACCTGTTAAAAATCTGACACACAAAAATATTGCATAAATGAAATCGAATACCGGTCACCCTAAGAGTAAGTGTATCAACTTCAAACTTTTTGAAACCTAAGAGGAATCACAGGATTGTTTCCGGTCTTTTAGGGTGCTGTACGCACTAATGTGAAGTCATTTCCATATTAATTTGTGCATTTCATATCTATTAATATAATGAACTAGTTTTTTTGATATTCTTAAGGATAATTTATTATTATTATGTGATTTCCTTCACTTCTAGGATTGGAAAATGAACAAATTTAATTTACATTGCATACTAAAACTTTATTCGGATATTTGAACCCAACAAAAATTCGAGAGTTCAACAAATATGCGAAGATTTTAAATATATTTTTGTGCGTCATTCGGACGGTTGGCTTAGTGACAGTCATGTGTTTTCATCAAGAATAAAAGTAAATTAAATTAATAATGCGAACAACATAAAGACTAATCAATTGTCAGTTGTTTTAGGGTTGCTTCTACATTGCCTTTATTTCTGTGTTCGTACACAACTGGGCAGTCAGTTGACATTATACCTACACCTTTAGAAAATTTACTACAGGTAGCTAACCTGTAACAGGTTTTCAGAAATAAATTTAGTTTCATTGAATGTACATAGTTGAACAGTTAAATTCAATTTATCAATTTATTTAATGAAAATACGGGATGAGACGAGCAGGACGTTCAGCTGATGGTAATTGACACGACCTGCCCATTATAATGCAGTGCCGCTCAGGATTCTTGAAAAGCCCAAAAATTCTGAGCGGCACTGCAATTGCGCTCGTCACCTTGAGACATCTTATGTCTACGAGATAAGTTAGGTTAAGAGACAAGATAAGTCTCATTTGCCCAGTAATTTCACTAGCTACGGCGCCCTTCAGACCGAAACACAGTAATGTTTATACATTACTGCTTCACGGCAGAAATAAGCGCCGTTGTGGTACCCATAATCTAGCTGGTGTAAGTATGTTGTTATTATTTTTTGTGTTTATCTTGCTCCTATGTTGTGTTGCACACTTCATAAATATAATATGATATAGTTTATGGATACGCCATTAATAGATATTATGTTTTACTCGTACAGTCATAAATTTATTAGAGCCACGGGCAGTTAGTTATGATTCCATTGCTTTATGTCTGTGTTTGTACATACGACATGTGCTCCTTACGACGACTGTGGTGTTAAGGCGAAGAGTAAGCAGAAAACATGCAAACAAGGTGTTTTTAGACAAGTTTTTTGGTGAAAATATAGCATTTCTAGCTATGAACACTACTTAATCCTGTTACACATATAATTAAGTCTTATTTGTAGGTTTCTAATGCTTGCTGTTGGTTATAGTATTCACTCCAGAGCATTTTTGAACTACCACTTTTCCTTGCAGTTAAACAAGTTTTTTGGCATGGCATGACGCATTTTTTTAGTACAGCTCTCAGAAAAGTTATTCTTATAGCTTTACATTTTTGTGTAGGTATATTTATTCAGATTAGTAATGAATAACGAGGATTGTAAGCATATAAACTGATTTCCACGTAAGAATTTTGAAAATATTGGCTTTGTTACATAGATGGCGGGCCGGAAGCCGTGAACTCATATCGCTCAAGGTCGCTGGCATTTAGTGTCGCCTTAAACGTTATGACGATTATATTGTAGCTTAATATTTTCCGCATTGTTGTATAAACTACGCACAATAATATATTTGTCATATATCTTAATTTTTGGTCCATTTTTTTTTATCATATAACATATACTGATATAAAAACTAGGTCAGTTAGGTTACCTACATTAGTTCACTAGCAGTTAGCGCAGGATAACACTATCCATTTCTATTGCTTCACTAAAACCTTGTTCTTCTTTCTTGATATTGATTGTTTTTTTTATGGAATAGGAGGATTAAAGAGTGTACGGGTCACCTGGTGTTAAGTGATCACCGCCGCCCACATTCTCTTGCAACACCAGAGGAATTACAAGAGCGTTGCCGGCCTTTAAGGAAGGTGTACGCGCTTTTTTTGAAGGTACCCATGTCGTATCGTCCCGGAAATACCGCACAAGGAAGCTCATTCCACAGCGTTGTAGAACGCGGAAGAAATATATGATATGTCTAGAAATAGGTCAAAATAATTGCGACTACCCTCAATCAACATATTTAATAGTAGAATTATATTTTCAAGCTCATAGAATCAAATGTAAAACGTCAAATTTTACCAAACTCCTACGAAACGGCTGTACCGATTTGTATGAAATTATGTGTGCATATCGGGTAGGTCTAAGAATCGGCATCTATTTTTATGGCGTGTCATGAATCACGATGTATTTTCGGGATGTACTCCGAAACTACTGAGTCGATTTAAATGAAAATTTATACTTTGAGTGCACTTTGGTAAGATAGATATAGGATAGATTCGTGACCCCACTACTAATAATAAAATTAGAACTAAAAATATATTTATTTTATATGAGATAAATTTTTGTCAAACGGTTAAGCAATTCTGCTGTGACATTATTTCTTTACAACAAGAGGAGAATACTGACATAATTGTTGATGTAATGATTTAACTTCTAAAAGAAACTCAAGGACACATAAATGAATCATGTTCAAAGTTAAAAGCGTTTTAAACATAAAATATTTCATAAAAAGTAATAAAGAATAAACTGTATAACAGAATATTCCAATACAGAAGCTAAAGTTGATCAAAAACTGATTTGCAACAGAAGTAACAGAAGAAATCCAAGAAGATCCATGTCCAAGATCCAATAATAATAATATTGACACAGTTTTTACACAAATTATCTTGCACCAAGTTTAGCATATATAGCCTGTGTTATGGGTTACAAGACAATGATATATTTAATACAATATACTTACTTAAACATATATAAATACATTTAAACATCCATGACTCGGAAACAAACATTCGGACCCGGGACCTCTAGCTTAGTAGGTAGGATCGCTAACCACTCGGCTATACAGGTTGGTTGAATGTAATTCACTTGAGAAGTCTTGGTGTAAAAAAGCATTTTCTTACATCATCTCTACTTCCTATTTATTCGAGCAAGGGTTTTCTACTTTGTTAGCAATTTGAAAACAAAGCAAGGAATCGATTGAAAATAGGCGGTGATTTGCGTGTGACTTTGAGTAATGATATAAGTCCTAGGATTAATGAACTTGTACAGAAGAAGCAAACTCAAAAATCACATTGATTTAAAATCAATTTGATTTTTCACAAAAATATATATTTATAAGTCTAATTTCGGATTGATTCAGTTTTTCTTGTACATCATAGTCCCTGCTAACAATAAATAAATTGAAGTTGCCCCTGGCCAAGAAAAGGTTGGGAACCACTGGGTTAAATCGATTGAAATCTTAATACGATTTCAGTGTTGCGCTGTCCCAGCCTGTGTAATACGCATGTTAAAACAAGATTAACAGCTAAACAATGTATCTATTACCTTTCTGTTATTACTACTCAATAACATCATAGTATCAAAAACACATTTGTTATCGAAATGCCACAGATTAACCACGTAAACGTCCTTAGTCATACTTTGTGGCAAAAAAGTAACAGAGTTCGAATAATGTGGTGTTTTAGTACAATGCATGATAAGACAAATCAAACATGGAACTTTTAATTTTAAGCGATTTTCTGAATACGAATAAATACTTATGTTCTGTTTATTTTGTACAAACATTATAGATTTTTAGTTTTTTTGTCCGTTTGTCTGTATTCGGGCAAAATGCGAAAACTACTTGAACAGATTAAAATGTAATTTGGCTCTGGTGTCTAGTATGGTAGCTTACGAAGTCCGCGGTGGTGCGACTGGTTGAGCCACCTTGGTGTCGCGATTAAATATAGCCTTTAATTTCTCTAACATAAAATACAACGTCATGGTACGTTGAATCGTACGGGAATCTCGTTCCAAAAAAATTCTGACTTACATACAAAAAAAGGTAACTAAACAGTAAAAAAAAATACTGCACTCCGGGAGTGAAAACTTGAACATTAACGTTGTGCATTGTTGAATATTTTGGAATGGTTAGGGAATCATTTTGCACGAAACGCTTTATTATCAGTATAAAAGTACTAGCATTTACGTGGTTAAATATTCATTTATTGCGCTATCGTACACAAAAATGACAATATTACATAAAAAATTTAACACTTCAGTACTATAGCAATGATTTTACGTTAACTTTATCTATCAGAAAAACCAACTTTCATCCGTAATTTCAACGACTGTCTTACGAATTTTTCATCAGGCCACGTGTCCTGACGCGAGTTTAACATTTTATACCCATTCCAAAAAAAATGCTCAACGCCAGTAAAGAAGTTTTCACTTCAAAAATTGAATTTCTTAGAGACTTCAGGCTGACAGATAGTGAAAGGATTTTTTTTTAATGAAAATATGGGACAAGACGAGCAGGACGTTCAGCTGATGGTAAATGCCCTGCCCATTACAATGCAGTGCCGCTCAGGATTCTTGAAACCCCCAAAAATTCTGAGCGGCACTACAACTGCGCTCGTCACCTTGAGACAAGATGTTAAGTCTCATTTGCCCAGTAATTTCACTAGCTACGGTGCCGTTCAGACCGAAACACAGTAATGCTTACACATTACTGCTTCACGGCAGAAATAGGCGCCGTTGTGGTACCCATAATCTAGCCGGCATCCTGCGCAAAGGAGCCTCCCACTGGTAAAGGTTTATTCCATCATAATTATAAAATAAAACATATCTCCTATCAACATCTGATCTCGTCGTTAATAAGCTTGTTAGCTACAGTGCGAAAATTAAGTTACCTTCAAGCACATCGTTATTTTCGCGGAGCGCTGTTAACTCGACGAGATCGAGGCTAAAATAAATTACCTACTTACCACATAATATTACGCCAGACTTGCAGACTTTAATTTATAAATTTTCCTCTACGTAATTATCAATTGGTTACTATACTTCCATTGTTTTGATTCGTTCGTTCTCATGACGTCATTAGAACGCTGCTAGGCAACACATCAGCACTACTCGGCACTGTGTCGAATGACAGGCTCGTGTTGTGACGTGTAAGACTAGGGTTGCCAACTTTCATTAGAAGAAATAGAGTATATCTGATTTCAAAGAAGTTAATAAAGAGTACGGACTTACAAAAAGAGTATCAATTATTTTATATTTTTAAAAAGGTATTGTTTTGTACTCTTTTTTAGCACATACAAATTTTCATGGTTTTAAAAGAATTTGAATTTAAAAATAGTGTAAGAAAAAATGATTTTATTGTAAAAAAAAGCGCGGCGTGCATGGTATCAATAGTTATAAGTATTTTATGAACAGATTATGAGTAGAAGGGTTATTTTGATAATATCCAGAAAAGCACCCCACGCTTTTTTTAACAATAAAAACCTTTTTTCTTACACTATTTTTAATTCAAATTTATTTTCTATTTTTTGTAAGATTTTTTATAAAAGCGTTTTTTTGTTAGGTTTTTTTATAAAAAAAGTATACTGAGTATACTCCGTTTTAGAGTACGGTCGGCAACCCTACATGTAACTCGTGTCGTATAATCTACTTATCAATAAATACATGTCAATTATCAAATAATGTTTATAGAGATATTTAATAGAGAAGAAGTACACAGAGCTGAAATGAATAACAATATACCTAAAACGTATTAAAAATAAATAAAATTTAAATAATTCAAAAATTGTTTAAGTTATTTGTGGCAATGTCAAACAAGAGTCAGAGTATCAGTTAAGTGACAGATAGCAAAATTCAGTATTAAACACATATTTTTATGGATAATGATCAAAATTCGACCTTTAAGGATTTATAATAACTTTTTAGTATTTTATAACTATAAATATGAAAAATGTTACAAATACCTAATATAACAGTACTACTTACCGAAGAACGTTTTTATATTAAGCTTTTAATTATGAGTATTAAATATAATTTGTTAGAAGTTTATGATGAAAATGCCCGCGCGATAAGATGAGGACAGGTCGCCATCTTAGTGACGTTTAGGACTAAAGTCACCTATGGAAATTGCCTGCTGACGTCACACAAACATATGACAAGTTCACTGTACCAACCGGATTTGGTTATACCTACTGTGAATAATTTCTTAACTAAGTATAATATTTATCACTTATTAATTTTTTCTTTGATTATGAGGGATAGATACGCGAATTTGATATGGATATCTTTAAAATTAGAATCGATAATTATTACACTTTAACTGTTTGGAACAATTGTTGCTCTAAGATAATATCTTAATTAGTAAAAATATTGATAAAACTAGTAAAACTACAAGCAAATTGTCAATATTATGAACACGTAACAAGTAGCATGCACGGATGCCGGCTAGATTATGGGTATCCCAACGGTGCCTTTTTCTGCCGTGAAGCAGTAATGTGTAAGCATTATTGTGTTTCAGTCTGAAGGGCGCCGTAGCTAGTGAAATTACTGAGCAAACGGGAATTAACATCTTATGTCTCAAGGTGACGATGCCGCTCAGAATCATTGGGTTTTTCAAGAATCCTGAGCGGCACTGCATTGTAACGGACAGGACGTATCAAAAACCATCAGCTGCTCGCCTCGTTCCTAATAGTCGTAAAATGTTATGTCTTTTGTTTCTTTACTTAAACTTGTTTAATTACCCTTGAGTTAAAAAATAATAGTCTAACTGAATCTCTTAGCGGGAAAACCAGATCAGGCATACAAAGTTTACGTCTCGTCAGTGTGGCACGTGCACGTGATAGTCGCGTGTTTGCGTATTCGGCCTAAATGTAGCTCAATACATTGTTTCATGACCTTATCTAATTACAATTCGAACAAATTAAAGTGACATGTTTAAATATTACGTTGATTATTAGCTATTGCCTAATTATTATAGTAGTATCATAGTGTCATGTCTTACGGAATTATATTGTGGGGTAGGGCTGCAAATATTCACAACATATTTGTGCTGCAGAAAAGAGCAATTCGAGCTGTCTATAAAATACGTTCAAGGGACTCATTGAGAGAAAAGTTTGGTGAAATAAATATTATGACAGTACACTGCCAGTATATATACGAGAACCTCCTATACGCTCATAAACATATTAGCCAATTTAAAAAGAATAGTGATGTACACAGTGTCAATACTCGAAACAAACATACACTCGCAATTCCATCTACTAGGCTTTGTAAAATTGCTAAATCTTTTAAAGTGGATTGTGTTATATTTTATAATAAACTCCCAAATGAAATTAAAATATTAACTATTAAAAAATTTAAATGTATCGTAAAAAATAAATTAACATCTAAGGCCTATTATAATGTGAAAGACTTTTTTAATGATAAAGATAGTTGGAATTAATATTCTAAATTTTGTTAATGAACATTGTTATACTCATTTGAATGCTATTGTAACATCATCCTGACTTGCACTAAATAACTTATAAAGTTTTACAGTGAATAAAGATTTTTTGACTTTGACTTATTATATCCTTTTTTATATTAGAGGGGCAAACGGCGAATGGCTCAGCTGAGGGAAAGTAAAAAGCCAGGAGGCTATGCTCATATGCAATAACAAATACAGTAAAACAATTTTGAACTAAACTTCTTCGCTTGTTTGTTTGTGGTTATGAACCAAAGAGGAACTAAATACTACGTAATAAGAGGCAGGACAGCCTCAGTTAAAATTGAAATTTAGTTTAGCACGAAACATGCATTCATTTTACATAAGTTTGAAATAGTAGTAATCACAGTATAGCGATTGGCTACTAAGTATAATCCGGCTAAGTTTGAATGCGGACAGTTGCTTAAAACGTGGTGGATTTCGGCTATCTCCGTTTTTTTCAAGATTATAGCCGTCATCTATCACTGACTGCACATTGCATACAATCGAATGAATCGCTTTTTTAGAGAGTTTCTCTAGGCTGTTATGAACTATGACATCATAGTTAGCGTTGCGCGCCAAAACGTCAGGCGTTCACACCAAGAAATATTTCGATCACACAGTTATCTGTTGTCTTGTAGTTAAGTGACAGTGTACCTACGATGTTGTATGTTTTATCTACACCCATGCTTTAAATCCTCTATTAAAGATACTAAAACAGTTAGCTTATTGCCAACATTAAAACTCCCAGTGTCCCCTAATAACCATTACATCAACCCAACGAGTGTTGTAATGAAATTCAGTACAAAATTATATCATCCGTTTTCATAATAACACTTAGAGGTGGCCATCGTGGTGAAAAGATTAGTCAGCCTACTGATATTGTTTGTGTAGTGCTGCTTCCAGGGACGCCGGGTGCATGTGATCGGTATAGAACTAAGCACCACGCGGGGAGGCTCTTTCCATGTCCGTAAGCTACGCTCCAGGAATAGCTTCTTACACTCAGTGCAGCCTCTCAACCAATCCGCTGAAACTACACGTCTTGCCATGTGGACGTCACGGCTAAGCACCTCAAACCCGAACATCAGCGTGAAAAAGAAACTAGCCGAAGGATACAACCTCAGTTGGCCTATCTGGAAGTCGCTCAACCGTCTCAGAGCAGGAGTGGGAATATCTAGGGCAAACTTAGCGAGGTGGGATTTCATCTCTGGACATGATACGGAGTGCATCTGCGGTCATCCGAGACAGACCGTTGCGCACATGACTGGGTGCCCTGCGTGCCCGACAACATGCACGAACGAGGAGCTACACGAGGCTACCGACCGAGCTATCACGGTTGCGGCTTTTTGGGCTGCACGTATTTGAGGTGACCGTCGACTCGATAAGAAGAAGATAATAACACTCCTTTGGATGATATTATGGTTACTAGGACTGGCTGATTCCTTTATTGAGGATTCATATTATGGGTGTAGATAAAGTCTTGTATGCAACTGTTGATAATTAGTTATTAAAACACTGATGTGATACTATTGAACCGTTCGTGTTTTAATATCCCTTAATACACACCAGTTGCGTAAATAACTATTAGAAATTCTTTGAGTACGTAGTCTAGAAAATACATAACGACATATCTCGTCATAATATAATTTTTGCCCTATATAAAATACTTATGAAAAATTAAAGTTACTGTAAAAATGTATTATAATTTGGAATAATGTGTATGGAATAGGTTCTAGAGAGGTTTGTATTAAAAATAGTTTATGGCGACAAGTTTAGATAGTGTTATAATAATTAATTTATAATATTTGTTAGGATATCATCCCCACCATCTGGTTGTGTGGCGTTTTTTCATAGTGCGGTATTCAAGGAGCTTTTTTCCACGTACTACAAAGCTGTGGAATGATCTTCCTTGTGCGTTGTTTCCGGGACGATACGACATGGACACCTTCAAAAATAGAGCGTACACCTTCCTTAAAGGCCGGCGACGCTCCTGTGACTCCTCTGGTGTTGCAAGAGAATGTGTGCGGCGGTGATCACTTAACAACACAGTTTGTCCTGCTTTTCCATAACAAAAAATATACTGTCGATAAATATCTTCTTAATAAGTGGGTTTATAAATGAACCATTGTTGTCCCACTAGTAAAGTCGACACAATGTCTAGCCCAGCGTTGTTAAACACAAACTTCCTTTCCTATATTATCCGTATCTGGGTCGCTGTACTTCCGATAATTGTAGCAATAATGTGCCCACAACACATTCAATACAATTTTTGTATCTCCAAGGTTTGGTCAGTTTTATTCAAAATTTGCTGACAGCTTAAAATGTGATGTTTGTACCTTGGAACGTTTTTCAGGAACTACGAAAATTAAACAGTAGGTTTTATAACTCAATTTCATTCGGTTATAATAAATATTATTCAGTTCTATTAATGTGTTAGAAGTTAGAACAAAGTAAGAATTCCTCAATCCGGAAAGAGATTCACGCGTGACTCATTTCTTATTTATAGTGAGTACAGTTTTAGTTTCACTCGGGCGCGGACGCGGACAGTTCACGGGCACGACCTTACCGATTCAAACACAAAACATTCGCTACATTCATTAAAAGCCATTCAATTTTAAGAATTCACTTCTGAATCACAAGCCTCGAGTTTCCACTTTTCAATTGCGTGTTCCACTACTGTTTTCAATGGAGATTAATTTAAATTGTATAACTCCTAGTCTCATTAAGAGAGCTCTAAGTGAAGCATTACATTCTTTACTATACAAGCTTGTATATCTTAATGACTCACAAATTTGTGTCACAAAGTTTGCTCTGAAGCATTTTAATTGTTATTTTTTAAAGAATTTAAGTGCATTTAGTAGGTTCCGTAGGGTTCTGTAATATTAAGATTTTTGATATGAATATTTTTATGTTTCGTACATCTTATATCTTTAAACGAGCAATTCTTGTATATATATATTCTAAATCTCGAAAAAGGCTCCAACGATTCGAATGAAATTTAGTATACAGGTAGTTTCGGGGGCGAGAAATCGATCTAGCTAGGTTTCAGTTTTAAAAAATTTAGTTTTATCCGTGTTTTAATGAGAAACAGCTACAATAACATTAGAATACAAAGGTAAATTTCGCCACTATATACAAGACTGTAATAGCTCAGATGGGAAATTGGGTGATCCGGAAAGCAGAAGACCCCGGTTCGAATCCAGTTGTCCTATAAGTTTTTTTTTGTTCAAGTTTTGTACATTCTTAAAAATCAGAGCAAGGCTCGGTCGTCCGGATATTGCTTCTTTATTTAAGAAAAATTACTGAACTCGCTTTTTACCATCATTCGAAAGAAATTAAGAAACCTACACACACCGGTATAACTAGCGAAACAGAAGTATCCACTATAATAAGTCATCATATTCATAACAGATTGATGAGTTAAAAACGAAATCATTTTTCAATTAATTGATACATAGTTTAAATGCCATGAAAAGAAAAAAAATCTAAGCGTGATAGTATTAGTATGATTTTATAATTTTTATAACAATACTAGCTGACCCAGCAAACGTTGAATTGCCGATATTAAAATCGCGATACAAAAGTAATTTGAAGTTGTATGTATTTTTTAATGCTGACCCATAATCAAACAAATTTAAAAAAAAATGTCAAAAAAATTAAAAAAGAAAGTTTCGTGTTGACCACCCTTAACATTTAGGGGGATGAAAAATAGATGTTGTCCGATTCTCAGACCTACCCAATATGCACTCAAAATTTCATGAGAATCTCGAGGAGAGTTTCAGAGGAGTTCAAAGTTTGACACCATGACACGAGAATTTTATATATTAGACTAGTGGACCCAACAGACGTTGTCCTGTACACACGTCTTAAATTTGCAAAATCTGTCCAGCCGTTAAGAGGTGTTCTTATTTATATGGACGGAGAGAATTATATTATATGGACGGAATTGAGAATCTAAACCAATCTCAAATTCACTGAAACAAACAAAAAAATCATCAAAATCGGCCCAGCCGTTTAGGAGGTAGTTTAATTGTGAATCTAAACCATTCTCGAATCCACCTGAAGTCACACACCAATCTCAAATTCACTGGAACACACAAAAATATCATCAAAATCGGTCCAGCCGTTAAGGAGGTAGTTCAATTGTGAATCTAAACCATCCTCGAATCCCCTTGAACTCACACAAAAAATTTCATCCAAATCGGTCCAGCCGTCTAGGAGGAGTTCAGTGACATACACACTCACAGAAGAATTATATATGTAAAGATTTTCATTAAAGGACCACACCCCTGAAAACATTGACATACAAAGTAAAGACCTAATTTAAAGGTTTCATTTAAATTACACGCGTTTTCATACCTTCAAATGTTATTTTATTTACACGTGGTAGTTCTTAATTAATAAATAGTAATTAGTGTCAAGACTATAATTATTGTGCCCCCAAGTTATCTGTGCAGGTCGTAGCGCCGCTAATCGCATATCCGATATGTCATAAGCATCACTTCTAAGATTATTTCAAATGCAGTTTTTCACTATGAAACAAAACGATGGCAATTGGAAATTTCAAAATGGCCGCTGACGCACCTGTAGTTTGAATATTTGTCCATCTGTACAGATAACTCGGTAGTACTCTACAAAAATATAGCAGCAGTTAGAATACATTGCCCCGATGTAAATATAATATAATAGATTGTCGATGTTATAATGTCTGTCTCTCTGCGCTTACGCAATTGTCTGTATATAAATAGTTGACGTCAAGTGTTTTTATTTGCAGGTCATGGAAACTAAAAACATGATCTACATTGTCTCCGAGTACGCGAGTAAAGGAGAAATATTTGGTGAGTTCATTCCTATACTTGTATTACCATTAAATTAATACATTACGGGACAGTGACCTTCTAATAATAACTTTTACCTACATTTGAAAATTGGGCTTTTATTCAGACTGGCTATAAATCTACTTTCATCTATCGTCTATCTTTCCCCTCTATCTCCTGTTAATCCATTCTCTCCATTCTCGTCTTTTATTTGTGGACATACTTACATTAAAAATATATTTTATATCTGTATTACTCACCAGGCTCCAATAAGAGGTTAACGAGTTATAATATTATTAATGGTATTGTTACGTAGATGCCATTAAATGCTTAAACTAAATATACATTTAGTTACGTAAATTTAAAATAGGCTAGTCTATTAATACGGGTACTAGAAAAACAAATTATTATTATTAAAATTTGTTTTTGGGACCTACTAGTGAACAAGAACCGATTCGGTTCTGGCACTCGCCGTACGCTGCCGCGGCACGCTACGCTCGGCTCGTGCGTTGTGATTAACAGTGTTAATTTGTTTTTGGGACCTACTAGTGAACAAAGGCCAATTCACTTAGATAACAATAATTCGTTGATCACACTAATGCATAATTATCAAATAATGACTATATAAGAAATACAAGAAACAGATCAATCAGAGACGGCCTCATAAAGTTGTCAAAATATCATTCCCTTACAATATCACTATAGTGTACCCGTGACAATATTATGTCACTAATTCCAGGCCGTTACCTGCCTACTACTGCCTACTTGCCACATATGTCGTAATTAAAAAAAATTAACACATGTATGAATAAATATAATTTATTCGTCCAGTACCCGTACAAATAGACACTTCGCTTAAAATATATTTTGTTCAATGAGCCTATTGAATCGGATTTTAATTTATTAAAACTTTAGTGACACATTATTAATTTTTATTTATTTAAAAAAAAACTTCGTTTAAAAAACCGACTTCAACAACTCAAGTATAAAATAACTCAATAAAGATTTAATTTAATACACCTTTTATGCAATCTCCTCACATGCCTCTGCCTCAAACCCGAATGCTTGCCCGCTTGTTTTGTTCTGTACGAAGCTATCCCCCTCAAAGTCACGCGTGGCGAGTGTAGGTACCTGTTATTACATTAACCTTGACACCGATTTCAAACCTATCAATAGGTAGTATAAATAAGAAGACCTCTGAATTGTCCGTTTTAAATTGAATGGGATAATTGGTACATAATTTTAAAAGTCAAAAATTCATTTACTAAACCAATTTTACCTCCATTTTTCCTTATATCTTATGTAAGCTAGTTGCCTGTGAAAGTCCAATCAAATTAGGTGATTTCAATGATTTTCCGGAACAAGCAGACTGACTGACAAAAATATAAAAAATCCCATAATAAGTAAATGGAATTCTTTATGTTAATTATTATTACTAATATGATATAATTGAGATATGTACATCTTAGTAATAAATGAAAGCGATATGACTAGAGCGTAATTTATTATCTGCGAATTTTTCAATTTCTTCAATGGAATGTGTATAAAACTGTTCTCTCGCTATTTATCTCTGCAATAAAAATATAATTGCGTTATTGCAGTGATATCAACTGAGTGCGCGAAATGTTTATTAATGTTCTAAATGTATGCATTTCCGAATGTTATTATTAACTTGACCTCTGTGTTGCCGAATATTTGGACGTAAGTGTTAAAACGTCCGATCTAGTTGCACACGTATCAAAGACTGATGACATTTTCATAACTTTCTCGCTGTACCCTCATCTCCAACCAGGATCACAAGGATCATAGAAAATGATGATTCGGTGTCATTGAACCAGGTATATATAACAATTAAATGAGACGCATTTTTGTTATTTGGAATAAATCCGACATTATTTTTATTTTTCTCCAGCTCCTTTGCACAGGATGCCGGCTAGATGATGGGTACCACAACGGCGCCTATTTCTGCCGTGAAGCAGTAATGTGTAAGCATTATTGTGTTTCGGTCTGAAGGGCGCCGTAGCTAGTTAAATTACTGGGCAAATGAGACTTAACATCTTATATCTCAAGGTATCGAAATTTCAGTGCCGTTCAGAGCTCTTTTTGGGTTTTCAAGAATCCTGAGCGGCACTGCATTGTAATGCGCAGGACGTATCAATTACCATCAGTTGAACGTCCTGCTCGTCTCGTTCCTTACTGTCATAAAAAAAAAACCCAATTTTGGTTTAAATTATTTATTGTTATGTCGGCAATAGGAATACACACTCTGTCAAAATTTCAGTTGTTGAAATTTAGCGGTTTATGCAATGACGTTCCATACATATAAGACATCATTCGCAGTCTGATAGCGGAACGGCAAAAGTGTGCTTTAAGATAATTTAAGCACACTTTTTTCCTTAGTCGTGTGTCACTGTTCGAATCGAACCTAAACTGAAGTTATGTTTTACATTGCTGCTTATTGACCAAGAATATGACTATTAATACTATAAATGTGGAAGTTTGTATGTCTGGATGTACCTATGTTTGAACTTCTTTAACGTAAACACCACTGAATGGATTTTGATGAAACTTTGCAATAATATAGCTTACACACCAGATTAACATATAGGCTATAATTTATAAGAATATTGTGTGAATTAATGTATACATTGAAATAAAATTGGAGTGTCTGTTTGTAATATTGAAATAACCGTTTTTTACTAAATGTATATTATAAATACATATACACCAAAATAACATTTTATACAATTTTTGTCTGTCTGTTTGTTCCGTCTAATCCGGCGACTTTTATTGGCAGGTAGCTGATGTAATAAGGAGTAACTTAGGCTACGTTTATTTTAGAAAAATAAAGCAAAGTCCAAGAAACGGTCTAACTCTAAAAATAATTTAAATGGCAAAACAACGTTTGCCGGGTCAGCTAGTTTTAAATAACTGGAGTAAATGCGGCAATGTATAGATATAGCAGCACTTATTATGTTGTAATTTGTGGCATGTTCCATATTTTGGCTTTGTTTTCATACGACGTACATTGTCTATATGTATAGAATGTCATTGGGTTTATGAGATACAGCCGGCTGATCGATAGACGCACGGATTGACATCTGAGTTTTAGTAATAGGTTATTCCCCATCGGTTATTCCGGTCAGGTGCGGAACCCGAAAGCAATTCAAAAATATTTTTTAAAGTTTAAAATAGGTACGCTTTATTATCGCACTGAAGTAAGCTTCTTACCAATACTAGTTCTTCTTAGAGACCTTCAAGTCTAGAGCATCCTCCCACCAGAAAGGCCAGCAATGCAGCTCATGACTCATATACACACAGTAATGTTTAAGCATTACTGTGTTTCTGTCTAAAGGGCGCCGTAGCTAGTGAAATTACTGGCCAAAATACTTAACATCCTATGTCTCAATAGGCGTAGTTGTAGTGCCGCTTAGAATTTTTGGATTTTTCAATAATCCTTCCTGCATTGTAATGGGCAGGGCGTATCAATTACTATCAGCTGCACGTCCTACTCGTCTCGTCCCTTATTTTCATAAATTTTTTTATTGAGGATGGTGCCTGATCGGCTGGGTTTTCACTTTCCGAGTGAGCCGAGTCTACTTGCCTCCACCAATATAAAAGAAAACCTAAAATATTTTTAAATATTAAGAGTTTGTTGTATAGCAATATAAAATCTATTTGTTTTATTCTAGTCTCGCAGTGACTCTTTACCGTGAATCCAATACTGAGTGTATTGGGTTCGCTTCGACGGTCCTCCAAATGGTCTGAAACTAGTTACAACACTGTTGAATTTAAATAAATAAAGTTTATAATGTCTCACGAAAGTACTATAAAATAACTAGCTGACCGGACAGACGTTGTTCTATACATAATAAAGAAAATACTATTTTTTCCCACCTCAACGAGCAGCTGTCTTGTAGCCTGGTACGAGGGACAATAGTGGCCGATTCTATCCCGGCAAGACGACTTTTGTCCCTTGTACTAGGAACTTAAAGCGAGCTTTACATCCAGGTGGGAAAAAAATCGTATACGCACCACGTGAGTAGGACATTGGTGTCAATATTCCGCGGGTGAGAATGACCTACTTTTCTCCCTAGGTGCTATTTTTATGAATTTGTCAATAATATTTTATAACATAAGTATTATTTCATAAAATATGCTCCCTGTTGTTATAATTAAATTGTTTCACAGCAGAACTGTCTAACTGTGCGTCAATAAATTCTCTAATAGAAAATATTATGTTCTTACAAAACAAATATTGGAAATAAAAATAATGATGGGTCCCAAATCGAAATAAAAAATCCTATCTCTCAAATTGGACTAAACTGCACTCCATAAAGTAATCCTCATTAAAAACCGTTCATTAGTTTAGGAGTTCACTGGAAACAAACATCAGTACACTGTATTTATGTATATTAAGATTGACCCCCTTATTCATAATGGTCCGCTAACTTTAAACAGCCGCTAAGGAGTGTTTTTTCTCATTCTGACTTAGGTCAATAGAAGAAGACAGTGCGAATTAGCAATGCTTTAAGTTAGCAGACTATTATGAATAAGGGGGTAAGTATTTTCTTTGACTAACGCGAGTGTTACACATTTAAATAAAACGCGTGTAATTGTAACGGTTTTACATTAGATTTTTTCTAGACCTTTCCAGATCTCGTTTTCAGGGGGACTGGATCCCTTAAAAGTGTTTTATTTATTTTATTGTTTGGTTTATAATAATGAAATAATTGTGTTTGTCGTTTGTTCGTAATTGCGTCAGCTGACTTTAATGGTGTTTGCGTAGGTTGTAATCGTGAATATTTCATACGACACCTACCCAATCAATGCCTTTTTGGTATCGAGTTAATGTAACTCAAAGTATGATTCAATACATTCAATAATGTGTAGGTTTAAATAGTGAATCAGCTTATTCCCCATAAGAGTTTTTAGGTATGTGCTGAATGCAATCTTCTTGATTTTTGTAAAACTTTATTGCAACATAGTCAGCGGAAAAGTACGCTTAAATGAGCATTTGGTAAAATAAACATAATTTGTTTTCTTTATAGAAGTTTAATTAATAGTATTTTCTTTGATCAACGCGAGTGTTTAAATAAAATACTTAATAAATAAATGATAAATAATATCTTGACTCATTTCAACCGCAGTCCCCCTGAAACAAGCTCTGGAAAGGTCACGAGACGGGTTAGCTAAAATAATAATAAAAATTTAGAGATCTAATGTAAAAAGAGAGTTACAATTGCACGCATTTTAATCCTATTTAAAAAAAATATTTAAAAGTTTAATTAATTATTTCTGTTATACACAATATACAACTACAGTCAGGCCTCAGTTTTTTTAAACAAAATAAAAAGCCTGTTTGAGAAACAGCCAGACCTGTTTGAATTTGAAAATTGACAACTAAGTAAAACACACATTTCCCGGCTGACTCTAAGTAGTTTAATACATCGGTGTAACGACCAAACTTCTAAATGTTGCGGTCCATTGATACCAAAATCAAACTTTCAAAAAGGCTCGACAGTGTTAACTATAACCACCAGCAAGCATTAGCAACCTACAAATAAGACTTAAGGATATGTGTAACAGGATTAAGTAGTGTTCATAGCTCGAAATGCTATACTTTCACCACAAAACTTGTCTAAAAACACCATGTTTGCGTGTTTTCTGCTTACTTTCCTTAACTTTACTTGCCTTAACAAAATTTTTACAATAATTAATCCTGACATCACGTTGGCTTTGCTGTACATCGTGTTCACAGCGACTGTAGTGGCTCAACAGTATTACCCATATACCCTCTAGGTTTTACCCGTGACTTCGTCCGCGTTGAATAGATTTATGATACTTTTCAAATAATATACATACAAACTGCTGTTTCCGCTGCTGGGAGCGCTCTTCTATGATACAGCACTTATCCCTTGTCATTGTGGACAGCCTCTTCAATAGTATCTGGGAACTTTACTCTCCTATTTCATCACCATGTAGGTCAAAGTTTAAAAAATGCTCGAACAATTGTTTGTAAATTATTTCTTATCAATGACGATTTCCCATTTCCATACAAACCGCCATCCAGTCAACCCCTCCTTTTATTTCTTTGCAATAAAAGGTAGCCTTTGTCCTTTTTCAACCTCTAGTCTATCTCTGTACTAAATTTTATCAAAATAGTAAAACCGTAACAAACAAACAAAGGGTAAATGTATACACTTCTATAATAAAGTCCCAGCCACTGTTCAGGCATTATCTATAAATAAATTTAAATATTTTATAAAAAAATGGCTCTGCCGTAAATCCTATTACTCCACTGCTGAATATCTAAATGATCGGACAGCCCCAGGCTGTCTAGTTGTGATTATAGTATATATATATATACTAGATTGTGATTATTTTATAGCGATAGAAATGACTGTACAATATTGTATATTTTTATTGAAAATAATAATAAAACTAATTAAAAATGATTAATAGGCATATTTGAATGAATAACAGTTAAATGGCGTTTAGAAAATGTTGTAATATAATGAAAAAAAAAACCTTAAAAATGTCAGTTAAAAAGATCTCAAGATCATTGTTATTAAATGCCCTACTAACGTGTAGTAATTGTCAAACTATAAATAAGAAGGCTTAAAAATAAAGGCGTCTAAATCGCTCACGTCAACGTTAAGTTGTTGGCCGCGTTGTATGACGCAAGCAGGCTGTGATGACGTCACGAGGGTTACAGGGCTAGGGGTGAGGGAGAAGCGATTACGTGCACAGCTGGTTCTACTGAAAGCCTTCTCTTTCCTTCATAATTTAAATTTCGATGCCGCACAGTTTGTAGGCTGACTAAAATATATTTAGAACTAGCAGTTAACAATGGTGTTAAACCTTAATTAGTTCGTATTTATATAATTTCTAAATTTAACCATGGGGCTAACTTGATTATTATTGGCTGTCACGCACTCCTGATACGCTATGCGGCAATGTGACGTTAATATTTCTTTTGTTACTGAAAGCAGTGAGAAGATTTGTAAAATGTGACCAAAATGTGCAAATCCGTTCTTTACCGTCTGTATTTTGTAGACTGTTGTGTGGCTACAACCCATTGGTATTTAAATATTAGCGTTTCTAGCACTGATTTGTATGACAAAACATATATTCGTAATGTATCAAATTAACAGGACCTTTCATTGAGGCTCAATCACCAATAACTACTTAAGGCGACACTAAATGCCAGCGACCTTGAGCGATATGAGTTCACGGCTGCCGGCCCGCCACCTATGTAACAAAGCCAATATTTTCAAAATTCTTGCGTGGAAAACAGTTTATATGCTTACAATCCTCGTTATTCACTACTAATCTGAATATATGGACCTACACAAAAAAGTACAAGCTATCAGAATAACTTTTCTGAGAGAAGTACGAAAAAAATGCGTCACGCCATGCCAAAGAACTTGTTTAACTTCAAAGAAAAGTGGTAGTTCAAAAAGGCTCGACAGTGTTAACTATAACCACCAGCAAGCATTAGCAACCTACAAATAAGACTTAAGGATATGTGTAACAGGATTAAGTAGTGTTCATAGCTCGAAATGCTATACTTTCACCACAAAACTTGTCTAAAAACACCATGTTTGCGTGTTTTCTGCTTACTTTCCTTAACTTTACTTGCCTTAACAAAATTTTTACAATAATTAATCCTGACATCACGTTGGCTTTGCTGTACATCGTGTTCACAGCGACTGTAGTGGCTCAACAGTATTACCCATATACCCTCTAGGTTTTACCCGTGACTTCGTCCGCGTTGAATAGATTTATGATACTTTTCAAATAATATACATACAAACTGCTGTTTCCGCTGCTGGGAGCGCTCTTCTATGATACAGCACTTATCCCTTGTCATTGTGGACAGCCTCTTCAATAGTATCTGGGAACTTTACTCTCCTATTTCATCACCATGTAGGTCAAAGTTTAAAAAATGCTCGAACAATTGTTTGTAAATTATTTCTTATCAATGACGATTTCCCATTTCCATACAAACCGCCATCCAGTCAACCCCTCCTTTTATTTCTTTGCAATAAAAGGTAGCCTTTGTCCTTTTTCAACCTCTAGTCTATCTCTGTACTAAATTTTATCAAAATAGTAAAACCGTAACAAACAAACAAAGGGTAAATGTATACACTTCTATAATAAAGTCCCAGCCACTGTTCAGGCATTATCTATAAATAAATTTAAATATTTTATAAAAAAATGGCTCTGCCGTAAATCCTATTACTCCACTGCTGAATATCTAAATGATCGGACAGCCCCAGGCTGTCTAGTTGTGATTATAGTATATATATATACTAGATTGTGATTATTTTATAGCGATAGAAATGACTGTACAATATTGTATATTTTTATTGAAAAGAGCGCAAAAAAAGAATGCTGGGAGAGTTTCTTGCGCCGCTTCTCATCTCTCAGAGCGCCATTTGTTTCCGAAGCGGTAGTAGTATCTAGTAGTTATTAGAAATGACATAAAAAAGAATTCTAAAGGAATCAATTTTCAGAAAATAAATGCCTTTTATGCCTTTTAAACTTATATTCACATTTATAATATTAGTAGTAATGTAAATTCTTGTGGCTACGTATTTTTTCGATTGCATTACCATTTTTTAATAATCTTACAATCTTTTCCTTGTATTATAAAATTGAGCTACAATTGAGGCCGGGTAGCCGTATTTTGTCATGATTACAATAATTTATATACACAAACGACAAGTCACTGACTTCTCTCAAAAGTCGAAATTATGCTGAAAACGACCTGAAAGTCCTTTGGAAACCTTATTCGTATTCAGAAATACGGCACTTATGCAGATTTCGATATTATGGTCTCAAAATAGACTTCCTGTGAATTCAGGTCTGCATACTTGAATATTCGTATTGAGTCGTCCACCATTACTCGAGGTGTGATACCTTTGTGTCGATACCTTTGTGATGCATTCGGTGTGAACACGTTTTATATATAATATTTACAATTCCAGAGATTTCACGACTCGCATTTGCATAGAGTAAGCACTACTAGGGTCTTGGATTGCAGGCCAGCTCTACTAGTGGGAGGATCCTTTGCACAGGAAGCCGGCTAGGTTATGGGTACCACAATGGCACCTATTTCTGCCGTGAAGCATGAATATAAATAATGTCAGTTATTAATTGAACGGCTTATATGCGGACCATCTGGAATAAAAGATGTGGAGGTTGACGACGTATCCAGGTGTCAAACCTAAGAGGCAGGCAGAGAAATTTGCATTTATAACAGATACCTTTTTTATGAAATTAAGCGACGAGAGGAGTATGACGTTCAGCTGATGGTAATTGATACGCCCTACCCATTACAATGCAGACCCTACCCATTACAATGCAGAGCCGCTCAAGATTATTGAAACACCCAAAAATTCTGAGCGGCGCCATTGTTCTACCAGTAACGTATATATATTTCACTGTACATTGTTATAACAGAATAACAAGGGAGAGTAATTTGTAAGGTTACCGATATAAACTGCAATTTAATAATACAAGCGACCGACTATAATTTTCTTTTCTAAATTAAATTGAATGAATAATACATATTTTCTGTAATAAACCATTATTAACGACTGATTGTAAAGTGACAATAATGATTCACAATTTATTTTACGTAAGATTTATTGTTTATTTTTTACGGACTCTTATTTATTATTTATATAATACGATAATGGTTTGCAGTATTTATTGATATTATGTATTCTGTATTAAAAATTATTACTAGATAACTTCATGCAATACCATAGACAAGTTGAAAATGGTACAAAATAAAGATACTGCTCTTAAAATTATGTGTTATTAAAACTAATTAATAATTTATGAAATATTGGCAATAACGAGATGACATTTTTTTTCATCTTTAATCGTTTATAACTTTTACAATTTTTTATGTGCTAATACACGCTTTTGTCACACTTTTCTAGGCGTCATTCCGGATCCAATGAGCTATCGCACAAAATTTTAAGAGCAGTATCTCTATTTTCTACCATTTGCAACTTGTCGACTAGACTAAAATGATTTGGGATGGCGCGTCCCAAAATTGTGTATAATTTTTCATCGAAATTCAATCATTTTAAAAGTATTTTTCTACTTTTAGTCAATACAGCAAATATAAGTTTTAAAATGATATTTGAATCATTAACTTTGGTTACAAATTATATAAAACCTATTTGCGAGATTACAATATATGAACGAAGGCTAGCGAAGTCGGGCTCTTCTACCCTACTTCTTCTCTCTCAGAGTACTATCAACCACATAATAAATGTTTTACAACAATACTATCGACATTTGCAAAACATAACATACTTACTTATACATAATAATTTTGTAATTTTGCGCTAGCACTCCTTTAAATAAAATTTGCATAAAGTATATGTATATAGCTAAGCATAAACTAAGATTATGTTAAATGTTTACAAATAGATATTTTGCGTACGAATGGTTTGTTCGGACGTATAACGTTTCCCGCGTTTATTTGCAAGGCAGCTTGTCATTCGGAAACCTTCAGAATTATCATTGGATTGACAGTGTTGTCAACGATATTGTTAATATTTTGCATTTTCTTTGTTTAACATCAGATATAAGTTTATACCTTGACTTAAAGGTCTTAGTTACCAGTTCATAAAATCCAAAAAAAAAAAAAAAAGGCCGAGTGACAATAACTTGGATAAATAATCAGTATTTCTATAGCTATATTCAAACTGTTAATTAAGGTGTGAATATTAATTGTTCATATTTGTATACATATAATATGTATATTTTTTTGTATTCATTTACGTAACGAAGAGTACGATCTCAATGAGACCTGATAAAGATAACAATTTTAATTTGCAGTAATATATATTTAAATAATAACTCGCTGACCCGAATGATGTAGTACTGTCAATAAAAAAAGATTTATGTATTAGAAAATAATGTAGCCTAAAGCCACCGGAAATACGTACGTAATCAAAGTCAATGAGTTAAAAATGAAAAAAAAAACGTATTTCTGAATGAAATTGTATTATTATGTGGTAATAATGTGATAAGGATTACTATCGTATTTGTGTAAACAGCTTTTTATATTACCGCTTTATGATTGCAAATTTTGTAAAATAATAATATGTATCCATACATACTTTGTGATAATATGTTATCTGTAAGATGTAGACATATGCCATCACAGACTTTTGTGTAGATCTATATATGATACACAATTCCACCACATTATTTTATTACAACTTTAAAGGGCTTAGACAGCCCGCAGTTTTCCTTAGCTCCCAGACGGTGTATTTTTTGTGATACGTCTAATAAATATCTATTTTCTATACGAAAAATTTAACAAATTAAATACTTGAAACATTCTCGAAAACCACGCTATACATTGCTGAAATCAGCAAGAAAATCGTTGCAACAGACAGACAGACAGACGCGGCGGAGTCTGTTTTATAATTTGTACTGATTATAACTACATATTTATATTATTAGATTTTACACCAGTTTTAAATAAACTTTTGTATGGGATTGTGTTGGATGTATGTATCTATGTCGACTTCAGTACTCATTAATGACGCAACAAAGCCCATCGTAAATGGAGTTTATTGCATTTTCATTAAAACACAGCGTGATGGCTGCAAACGATTCACAACTTCCTATTTCGTTAATGCAGACACAAACATTAACATGTTTTATTGGCGGCATCTGTGATGTTCTAGGAAAGGAGATATCTCCTTATAGACAAAACATTAAAAGGACATTGTGTACAAATACGATGCATAACATATACGTGCGGTTCATATTGTTCGATGTCACAAATGTGTCGGTAATCCAAAGGTTCAATAATAGTGACGTTTCGTTTCGTTTTTCCTTCGGAATTCCCCGAGCATCGTTTGGGCATGAAACAAAAACTGCTACGTCAATACTAACAACACGCCTCTACATTATCAATATGCCTTTGATTGTGATTGATGGCTTTCGTGATACTTGAGTTTTTTTTTTAATGAAAATAGGGGACGAGACGAGCGGGGCGTTCAGCTGATGGTTATTGATACGCCCTGCCCATTACAATGCAGTGCTGCTCGGGATTCTTGAAAATACCCAAAAATTCTGAGCGGCACTACAACTGCGCTCGTCACTTTGAGACATAAGTATATCTTTTTAGTAATTTCGCTAGCTACGGCGCTCTTCAGACCGAAACACAGTAATGCTTACACATTACTGCTTCACGGCAGAAATAGGCGCCGTTGTGGTACCCATAATCTAGCCGGCTATAAGTGTTATCGGAAAAAAATTCTTTTAGCTAGTATTTAAGCGCTTGTTACACTTGACTGAATTTAGTCTTCTTAATTCAGTAGCAACTTTAGAAATTATAGGCTTGATCATGCTGTTCTAAATTTATAGTTACTGAATCAGTTACCACTTAAAGCACGACGAAATCAGACGTGTCGTATACGAGGATGACTCCAGACAACAAAAAGTTGACCTTTTGCCTAACCCTGGCCATTGGCTCAATTAAAATCGATAAAAAAAAAAGAAGAACATAGATGAAGGAATATTTATTACTGCGCGGAAAGTTAGCAAACATGGACATTACTGGTGTTTTAGATCCAGTGCGATGGATTCGAAATCTTTTCCAATATTATTCAATCTTCTGACACCTTTTATTCAAAAGCTCTTGCTAGTGCAAAAGAAAGATTGGTCGTAACACTAAGATTTATTGCAACAGGAAATTCATATCCTGATTTAAAATTCAGTTCTTTAACCCCAACCCCTGTTGACAAAAATTACCCCTGAAAAATATTGGGCTATATATCTAAAACTTAGATACATTGTCCACGCACGAAGAGGTATGAGAGCGATTACACTTCCTTAATGCGTTTCTAATTAGGCTTCTAAATGATAGTCAGTCAGAAAGAATTCTTATTTCTGAACTAGCTGACCCGGCAAACGTTGTTTTGCCATATAAAGTATAATTCACGCGATAGTTTTATAAGTAATAAAATATTGCCTATATTATAGCCTGTACATCATTTTGTTCTATTGTCAATAGTTTTTGCAGCGCACGCAAAAATAGGTTTTCGATTTTACACCTTGTGTTACAAAATAGCAATTTTATTACGGATCCCTAATTTTGAAAAAAAAAAACATAGCCTATAGCCTTCCTCGATAAATGGACTACCCAACACTGAAAGAATCATTCAAATCGGACCAGTAGTACCAGAGATTAGCGCGTTCAAACAAACAAACAAACACTGCAGCTTTATATATTAGTATAGATTTAGGATGCTAGCTTGCTGAATGCGATTTTTACTTGTCTAAATTGAATAAAGACTGAATTCAGACGACTAAATTCAGTGTAATAAGTGCTTAAGTGTAAAATTATTGGGTTTGCTCCATTTAAGTACCTATCTGGGTGTGCGCATACGTACACAAATAAAATTTTAAAACAAAATTTTATAAACATTGCGGGGCTCGAACCCGCGACCTCTCGCGTTCCATGCGAGCGCTCTTCCAACTAACCCAACCGTTCGAGTGACGTATCGTTGATAAAATCTTGTATGCTTTGTTCAACTCTCAGGTTGTGGCTTCATCTACAGGATCTACTTTACAATTGATAACCTAAACAATTTATGTTTTTAAAGTGATAACTCTCACTTCTGGGATCAATACACAAATAAAATTTGAAAACAAAATTTTGTTCGAGTCCCGCATCGTTCATAATATTTTGTTTTAAAATTTTATTTGTGTAGTTGATAACCTGCTCAACCCCAATATTTGCATATTAGGATATTGACTTGAGATGTCGCTCTTGCAAATCGAAACAATTTGTTATTGATTTCTCGCAACGTGAGAGGTCGTGGGTTCGAGTCCCGCATCGTTCATATATTTTTTTAAGGAATAGGAGGATAAACGAGCGTACGGGTCACCTGGTGTTAAGTGATCACCGCCGCCCACATTCTCTTGCAACACCAGAGGAATCACAAGAGCGTTGCCGGAATGGCCTCCGGTCCTCGACACTAACCTACGCGAAACATAGCGGCACTAGGCCGCTACTTCACGCCGGTATTATGGGATTATGACTTTAAAAACGTAACAGTATCCGTAATTACGTGTTATTATTAATTTTGCGTGCAAGCTTAGTGTGAACTGTAACAAGGAAGTACTTGGCTAACTTATACACGCAGGGATCTTAGATATTTCATCATCCACGTATATAGTCACTCATTACGATATCTCTGGAACCATAAGGCGTAGAGACTTGAAATTTGGTAGAATTATTCCTTTCGCCGAGTAGAGATCAGATTTCGGATTTAAAGAAATTCCACCCGCAAGAGTTTTTTTTTATAATAGTACAACGTCTGTCGGGTATGCTAGTCATTTATATACAGTAAGTTCATTGTTAGGCGGAAGCCGGCCGCATTTCTCTTATTGTATTCATAATCTTTAACCCATTTTTCTCATTGCGACCGACAGATTTCTTATTTGCATAAAATTCCTTTTTAGCTTTACAGCCAACAACATAACAATGGGGTCTTATAAGATCTTCTTCGAATACGATCTCCATGCTAAAGGTAACTTTAAAATATCTTTGAAAATACTACAGTTTCCCAATAAATGCACTGTTACGATGAATTAAGTAACTCTGTTACTGTATCATGGCTTAACTAAAAATAAAGTTATTGGCGGAAATTTGGAACATAATCTTAGATAAGGGGATGACCATATGCTAAGGTTTTTTCTGGAAATTTTGTAGAGCTCGTGATATAACCTCGTTTTTGGCTTCCGCAGCCAAATGGCAAAACACGGAGCCCTTATAGATTCGTCATGTCTGTCTAGCCGTCCGTTTATGTCACAGCCACTTTTTTCCTTAACTATCAGAACAATTCTGTTGAATCTTTGGTAAGTAGATGTATTCTGTGAACCGCATTAACATTTTAATACAAAAATAGAAAAAAAAAACAATAAATTTCAGGGGTTCCTGAAATGGAAAAAAATATTATAATTTAATCGGCAGTCTAATAAATCATCTAGTATTTATAAATTCAATAGGTGAAGAGAGATATTCGAAAAATTAAGTGTAAGCATTATTGTAGATATCTGACGCCTTCTGATGCGGAAACTGCACGATCACGACTCTACGACTGCATTTAATTAATCAGATTCACTACATTGGAAAGATAATAAATGAATAACGAGTTAAACGATAGCATTCCATAGCCACTGCTGTGACCATTCAAGGGAAAATTAATGAGGCCTACAAAACATGTCTATTTCATCATTTTAACAATCTTTTAAAAACGTAAAAGTCTATTTAAAAATTTAATGGAATAGAATAATTTTACAATAATCAGTCTCTTCCCCAAGGGATATTTTTAGCTTCATAGAATCAGTTGATCTTACGGCAATGCTCGTGCATGGATAAAGGATAAATATGCACCGCATAATGGATTAAAATAAATATACCGATCCGAGTGACAGGAATAAAATACCTGAGTTAATATATAAATTCCGACGTGGCAACGAATCACCATTCACATAATGATATTAGCAATAGACCTAATGACACAGTAGACTCTTAATATCTATAGTACCTGGACGACCGAGCCTTGCTCAGATTTTTAAGAAGGTACAAAACATTAACAAAAAAAAACTAATAGGACATCTGGATTCGAACCGGGGTCTTCTGCTTTCCAGATCATCTAATATCCCATCTGAGCTATTATATTCTTGTATATAGTGGCGAAATTTACCTCTATATTGTAATTGTAATTAAAATCGTTGGAGCCGTTTCCGAGATTCAGAATATATATTTATATACAAGAATTGGTCGTTTAAAGATATTAGATATTCGTAATGCAAACAATTCATTCAACCAACCGGGGCGAGCGAGCGCGGGTTTATAAATGTTCATTGGTCAGGAACCGATCACATCATATCGTAAACAATCGTTACTGGCTACTGCAGATTTATATAAGAGTTGTTTCTAATCAATCTATCTATATATATAATATATTTAGGTCTTGAATTATTTGTGGAAGTCCAGAGAAGGTTTAAAAGGTGAATAAATAGGAAAATGCTGCAAAATTAAATAAAAACAACAAATTTGTTTTTCCTTTGATGTGTCCATACATAATTTCTATGAGAGATTTTATTGACGCACGGTTTGACAGTTCTGCTGTGAAACAATTTCATTACGACAGCAGGGTGCACATTTTACGAAGTAATTTTTGATGTTATGATATATTATTGACAAATTCATATAAAAACATTATTTTATTTATTATATACAGAACAACGTCTGTCGGGTCAGCTAGTATGATATAAAATATGGAATACACCAAGAATATATCTATCATTTTACAACTTATAAGAATAATGAGTTTCTGGATTTAATACCATAATCTACTTTTCGCAAAGTTTGCACCTACCGAGTTTTGAAACCCGATCACGAGTCACTACGAACTCATAGCCCAATAGGTTGTCAAGAACAGCTATTATTGGACGAGCACGGGTCTCACTAGTGGTATTAAGCCCGCCCTCACATCATCAATGCTGTGAATATATTTGAAATTTTAAGGCGCGGTCATACCTCAATATCCACAAAAATTAGTTTCTTACGGAGTCGATTACAACATAACGCAATGAAAATATTCCGACGCAAAAAATACAGTGCACAAAGAAGGATCTAAAGAAAATTTTTAAACGAATAGAATCTTCTTATATATAAAATTCTCGTGTCACAATGTTCGTTCCCGTACTCCTCCGAAACGGCTTGACCGATTCTCATGATATTTTGTGAGCATATTGAATAGGTCTGAGAATCGGCCAACATCTATTTTTCATACCCCTAAATGTTAAGGGTGTTACACACGATTTTTTTTTCAATTGTTTTTAACATTTTTTTTTAATTTGTTTGATTATGAGTCAGCATTAAAAAATACATACAACTTCAAATTTTCACCCATCTATGATCAACAGTTACTTTTGTATCGCGATTTTAATATCGGCAATACAACGTTTGCTGGGTTAGCTAGTATTTATATATAATTTGAAATATCCATTAAAAAATTTGGAAGTTGCTTCCCAAAAATAAACTTTGGAATCAAAAATGTCCGTATTTTCAGCTATAACAACATTATTTCTTTAAAGAATTGAATAGAATTAGTACTTTTCTAAAACTTAAACCGATCAATTTTATATTTTAATAAATAAAAGAAAATCATTAAAATAAATGCCCATTTGCAGCTTAGCCACATAATCAACACAAATATTGTAGGGTTTGTTGTAGCATGTACAATCCTAGTCAGTCCGCGCCTTAAGCAGTCGAGGCTAGTGGAATAGGATCTTACTATCCGCACTTCACTAAGTCTACTATTGCGTCGCTACCGCCCATTTGGCCTCTTCCTACACGAGTAGTAACCCTGTCAGTCCTATATACTGTGCTAGTTGGTTCCATCCGGTGGTTGCTGAGGTACGGAAGACTTATTGAGCGCTGTCCTACCACGCATCTGATGACCACCAAGATTGCTTTCTAAGAGTAGGTAATTTATGCTTAGGTATTAATTGGAGCATCATAACGTCTCTGGTTCACTATATAATTGGTATAATTCCTGCTTGTGTCATTTACCCCCCTATCCACTTTTAAATGCTGTCAAAAAAGTTCTACCAGCACTCTATGTCAATATTATAATACTGAAAGAAAAACAGATGTTTCTTGTAATTAAAATATAAGTAACTTATAAGTTATTACTTTTGTGTTTGGATATTCCGAGCACTTATCCGGCTGACTAGTAATTACAGGTTGTATTCAACAACAACAGACGCAATAGAATCGTTTCTTCTATGTTATACCATACGGGATTATTGGAAAATACCTCAAGTGTTTTCCAATACGCTTATGACAAATCGGACGTTATTAATACGTTTCAAATATATATCTTAATATATATAAATTACGTGACACGTTGTTTTTTCGCGATAGACTCCTAAACTAATGAACGGATTTTAATGGGGATTACTTCATGGAGTGCAGTTTAGTCCAACTTGAGAGATAGGATAGTTTTTATTTCTATTTAAGACCCATAATTATTTTTATTTTCAATATTTGTTTTGTATGGACACATTTTCTATGAGAGAATTTAGTGACGCACGGTTTGACAGTTCTGCTGTGAAACAATTTCATTAAACAACAGGGAGCATTTTTTACGAAATAATTCATGATGTTTTGAAATATTATTGGCATATTCTTATAAAACAGTTGTTTTTTTATTATTTACGGAACAACGTCTGTCGGGTCAGCTAGTTTAATATAAGTATTAATAATCATACTTTACTCAGACTATTTACAGCAATAAAATAATTTTCCCATGTTAGACATATTCCTACCATATAGTTATATTCGTAGCCACTAAATAGAAAACTTTTAAATTTACCAGGCTACTTATGCACAAGATGCCGGCTAGATAATGGATACCACAACGGCGCCTATTTCTTCCGTGAAGCAGTAATGTGTAAGCATGATTGTGTTTCGGTCTTAAGGGGGCCGTAGCTAGTGAAGTTACTGGGCAAATGGGACTAAACATCTTATGTATCAAGATGACGAGCGCAATTGTAGTTTCGCTCAGAATTATTGGATTCTCAAGAATCCTGAGCGGCACTGCATTGTAATAGACAGGGCGTATAAATTAACATCAGCTGAACGTCCAACTCGTCTCGTTCCTTACAGTCATAAAAAAACGTGGCGATGACTTATAACTTGGTTTGACAGTTCTGCTGTAAAACAACTTCATTATAACAACAGGGAGCATATTTTACGAAATAATTCTTATGTGATAAAATTTTATAGACAAATTCATAAAAAAACAGTATTTTATTTATTATGTACAGAACAACGTCTGTCGGGTCAGCTAGTTTGTAAAATAAACCCATCTGCATAAAATCGGGCACCCGAACTTTTCCTTACAACAATGGAAATCTTAAACAAAAGACGTTTTGTGCATTCACTTATTTAGAAACAATTGTCTACGTATTAAAAAGTACTGGCAATTAAAATAAAATGTTCCAAATATCAAAATTTCAAAGGTTTTCTAAAAATATTTTATTCGATTCGAGCTCTCAGTTCGTGCTATAAATAAATGAGTCTTTTTTGTAATTTTAATGAATTGGTGTAAAATTGTTGAAATTGGTTCTTCGTGACAAGTTTTATACATTATTATGGGAGATAAGACACTTATATTTTGAAGAAATTACGCCGTAAGGTTATGTTACTCTGTTGTGTTTTTGGATGGCATAATTTTTTATTTTATTGTTTTTTGCTTTTGTTAAATAAGAAATAAGCGCGTACACCTTCCTTAAAGGCCGGCAACGCTCCTGTGATTCCTCTGGTGTTGCAAGAGAATGTGAGCGGAGGTGATCACATAATATTTTTATGTAGCATCAGATCCCTTTTACAATTGTTATTACTTAAAAGTTAAAACACTCGAATAAATCAGAAGTGCCCGTTTTTCTGCAAAGGAGCTTGCATAAAAAAATACCTATTTAATAATTATTTCTACTACTATTTATTTTTTAATATAAAACAGTGGAATAAATTATACTAAACAGAACAGGAGAAACTTATATCACATGTATGTAGTTCTTGTAAATATCCTTGTGATCCTGGTAACGGTAAGGTGAAAGTTCTGGAAATATATTATTATTGCTATCAGTCCTGGTACATGTGCAAATATTCAAGTAAATTGGATGCCTTTAAGTTGGTGAAACATGCATACGATTATATACAAGCGAAGGTAACATAACGCGAACTAGAAACTATTTCAGAAGCTTGTTGGAGTCGCTTGAAGAATAGAAAATTCACCCATAATATGACAATATTATTAAAAATGAATATTCAATCCTTGAGCTGATGATATCTTTAAAATTTTCCCTTATTATTGTTTAATTTATATCGTCATTAAAGTCATTTGCCAGTGCATAAAAATAATACAAAGACTCTATTAGTGTCAGCTTTGTTTCCGCTGATAACAACCTCGACCACGAGCAGTTGACGATCGCAATGTCATTTATAATCTCGATAGGCTAGAATCTAGATTTATGGTAATACGATTATATCGCTACATACTAGTAGTTTCCCGTTGCAATCGCAAATAAAGGTTTTCTCTCAATTAAATGTTTGAGTAGGATTGCCGCCAAATTTCACCTTCGCACGACACGCCACAAGTTAGGATATCATCCCCACCATCTGGATGTGTGGCGGTCCTCCACAGTGCGGTTTTCAATGAGCTTTCTTCCTCGTGCTACAACGCTGTGGAATGAGCTTCCTTGTGCGGTGTTTCCGGGACGATACGACATTCAAAAAAAGCGCGTACACCTTCCTTAAAGGCCGGCAACGCTCTTGTGATTCCTCTGGTATTGCAAGAGAATGTGGGCGGCGGTGATCACTTAACACCAGGTGACCTGTACGCTCGTTTGTCCTCCTATTCCATAAAAAAAAGGGATAACAGAGAGGGTTGTCATACTGAAACATACAGGGCAAGCCTGTCAGCCATTGTTGGCATACCGATATCCCATTCTGCACGGACGCACGCGAAAAATGGGAAGATATTAGTAGGATTATAAAACAAAGTCCTCCGCTGCGTCTGTCTGTCTGTTCGCGATAAACTCAAAAACTACTACACCAATATTCATGCTATTTGCACCAGTGGATAGCATGGTTCTTGTGGAAGGTTTAAGTATATAATTTGTTTTGTAAAAATTTAATAATAATTTTTGTATACATTAACGATATTTGTTGGAGGTGTCGGAACAAAATAAGCCGTCTGGGAGCTTTCAACGAAAACGCTGTCTAAGCCCTTTGAGATATAACAAAATAATTTATGGTGGAATGGTGTATTTTATATGGGTCTACGGAAAAGTCCGCGATGGCTAATGTCTATCTCTTAAGGATAACATACTATATCCAATTTAATACTTTAATAAATTGGCAATAATAATTTTGTTTTAATACCTAATTATCAACAGTTGCATACAAGACTTTATCTACACCCATAATATGAATCCTCTCTAAAAGATTCTGAAACAGTTAGCTTACTGCTAACATTAAAAAAGCCAGTCCTTCTAACCATTATATCATCCAAAGGAATGTTATTATTATAAAAACGGATGATATAATGTTGTACTGAATTTCATTACAACACTCCTTTGGATTATGTAATGGTTATTAGGACATTGGGTGTTTTAATGTTGGCAATAAGCTAACTGTTTTAGAATCTTTAATAGAGGATTTAAAGCATGGGTGTAGATAAAAGCTGTTTACACAAATACGATATTAATCGTAATCATTTTCTTTTACTACTTACTTAATAGTAAATTACTTTTTACTTAGGTAATAGTAAATCAAATACCAGTTAGATCTTTTATCTACACCCATGCTTTAAATCCTCTATTAAAGATTCTGAAACAGTTAGCTTATTGCAAACATTAAAACACCCAATGTTCTAATAACCATTACATCATCCAAAAGAGTGTTGTAATGTTGTACTGAATTTCATAACAACACTCCTATGTTTTTTTTTACCCCTTCATGCGCAATGAGTTTCAACATACAGCCACATTCTTATTGCTCGATGCGTGGTATCTGTATGAATTTCAAAAAAAGAACATTTTCGTTTACGCGCTCTCCACACTCCCAGAACGTCGCACCCCGTAAAAAAAAGTAGGTTATTCGAATCCCGGCCATTTTTCTTCTATATTTTTATTGTTTTGTTTACAAAAAGTGAGCGATTCATTTTAAACGCTGCAAAAGAACATTATATTCGAGTGAATTTTAATTATTGCACTATACAAAATGTAAATTACTACTAAAATAAATAATTGTTTCATTAATACTTAGTTTATTTGTTTATAATCAGTAATGAATGATATTAGGTAAGTAAGCTTACTGTTCCAGAATCTTTTAGAGGATTCATATTCTGTGTAGATAAAGTCTTGTATGCAACTGTTGATAATTAGGTATTAAAACACTCATGTGATACTATTATCACTAAATATCAATCTTCGAAGTTTATTAGCACTAAACAGATATATAAAGTATGACAGAAATGCACAAAAAAGCAAAGAAAATACTGTTATTTCTTTTGGATGTAATGCTCATAAGAATTTAAATTAAATTAATTTTATTTCATACAGATTATATCGCAAGGTACGGCCGGATGGCAGAGCAAGCAGCTAGAAGAAAGTTCTGGCAGATTCTGTCGGCTGTCGAATACTGTCATGAGAGGCGAATAGTTCACAGAGATCTCAAGGTATATAGATTTTTTTTAATTCACTGGTTGAAAGTAGTTAGTTAGTGGTTGAGTTGACAAAGACGGCCTGGAACGACAAAAATATGAATGTGCTTTGAATTATATTGATCCAGACATTATGATCTTATGCGGTGAGCGAAACTAATGATTATTTACATAGCCTCCTAATTTGAGAATTGCGCGGTGATCCTGATAATTTTAGACCCCACTCTGGGTGCTTTCTGATGTCTGAATATTGTCTTCAAATCTGCGCCAGTAAGACGCGATATATTTTATATTTCTTGCTGTTAGACAACCGATAAAAACAGGCCAGGAATATTAGTTTAGTGTGCGTGAGAAGCTACGTCTTACACTCGCGATTTGTATTACACTTTGTGTTAGTTTGCGTGAATTGCTCAACATAGTTAGTACTGAACTCAATTTTTTTCAACATTTTCACAGCCGTCATAGTCTTATCTAGACGTATAAATGATCTAAGATTTTCTATGAGCATCTTTATATTTATTGACAGCGCTGAAGATATTCAGCCGGGACTTATAATAATAAATTGAATTCTCGGTCGCTACTCTCTCAAAAGTGCTGCAGATGTAATGCGTCTCACGTTTGTCGCCATTCCTCTTGCGTTAGAGGTCATTCGGCAGTAGGTACTCATGCACGGAGCGCCCATGGCAGATTCGATTAGGTAGTTGATGGCATGCATGATACCTCGTCGTAGCTGGAGTGTCGAGACGTTTTTCAAGCTTAGTCCACGAACCTCCAAGCATCATTCTCCAGCACATCTCCAGAACGTCAATCTTTATCTTCTCAATCTCTCACAATATCCATTTTTCGGCAGCATATAGAAATATGGGTTAGATAATCATTCGCGATTGGTCTTTAGTGTAAGGAATAAATTGAATAAGCAATGCATTGTTTGCGACGGGACAGAGCACGTACAAAATATTCATATTGCGTCAGTCTATGTAGGTAACCTATGTTCCGTATGGATACTATTTTAATACTATTTTTGGACTTTCGAATGACGAATAAGCTAGAATAGGAAACAATATTATTACGTTTGAATGTTATATTATAAAAAAGGCCAGGTCAAGAGTACCCTAAACCGGAGAGCATATATGAAAGGAATAATGAAAGTGGACGAAGCGAAACAAGTATGTAAGGATCGTAGTAAGTGGAAAGAAGTGGTCTCTGCCTACCTCTACGGGAAAGAGGCGTGATATTATGCATGTATGTATGTTATATACATATATCTTTATTTGAATTTAGTACCTAATCATTTTTTCGTGTGGCAGAATAAATTTGAATAGGTTTAAACATTTAAATTAAGTTTAGACATCTGTTATTACTCGTAGTGTTGCGAGGAGGTTAGATAACACCAGCTGATTCCTGCAGCCAAATTCTAGTACAGCTACCACACGCGCCACAGTCTTTAATAACACCCTCATCTATACTGAGATCATCTACTGTCTCAAGGTACTTTTCTCGTATCTAAATATGTACAACCATACTGTGAAATGAACTACCTTTGGTTGTGTTTGCAAGTCGATATTGTGTTGTATACCCTCAAACAAAACTATCGCCGCTGCCATGTACAGCTGTGTTTTTGACTTTCGTACTCATATTATGCAAATTTATTAGCCGAAATTACTTTGACCGAAACCTACAGAGACTTGCGAAAATATTCAAAGTTTATGTTTGCACTGGACCAATTCTCATTGGGTCAGCGTGGTCGACTGAAATAAGAACAGGATCAAAAGTGCTTGTTGACCCAGGGTCGTGTAACAGCTCAACCTGATTCCTGCCGCCGGATTCCACCTTCGCACGACACGCCACAAGTTAGGATATCATCCCCACCATATGCATGTGTGGCGGTCCTCCACAGTGCGGTTTTCAAGGAGCTTTCTTCCACGTTCTACTAAGCTGTGGAATGAACTTCCTTGTGCGGTGTTTCCGGGACGACACGACATGGGTACCTTCAAAAAAAGCGCGTACACCTTCCTTAAAAGCCGGCAACGCTCCTGTGATTCCTCTGGTATTGCAAGAGATTGTGGGCGGCGGTGATCACTTAACAACAGGTGGCCCGTACGCTCGTTTGTCCTTCTATTCCATAAAATAAAAATCCGACAGAAGTCAACACTTCAAGGAGAGGTCAATAAAACGCAATTATATTTTTGTTCTTTAATCAAGAAGTCATAACATTTATAATGATATGTATACTTATATGTAATTTCGTATCAATTATTCTGCTAATTTTGCACTGGTTGATAGCGCTAATTTAATATCCTTACGAGGCATATATTAGAGTGTTCAATACGTCGTAACTAGTTTTCACTTCGAGCCATTCCTATGGTGTTCAGCATGAGGGCGGTTATTAGGTATCATACCCGCACAAATTGCCTTGAGATGATTCCTCTTACGCAAAGATGTATCTAAAGTTGGTGGAAATAATAAAGTTTTCCATTCAGGCGGAGAACTTGCTCTTGGACGGGAACATGAATATAAAGATTGCGGATTTCGGGTTCAGTAACTACTACGCGGTCGGAGAGCTCCTCGCCACGTGGTGCGGTTCTCCTCCGTACGCCGCGCCCGAAGTGTTCGAGGGAAAGCGGTACACGGGACCTGAAATAGATATATGGGTGAGTCACGTACCATTATTGGTATCATTATTTTTTAATGAAATTACGGGACTTGACGAGTAGGACATTCAGCTAATGGTAATTGATACGCCCTGCCCATAACAATGTACTGCTGCTCAGGATTCTTGAAAAACCCCAAAAATTCTGAGCGGCACTACAATAATTGCGCTCGTCACCTTGAGACATAAGAAGTTAAGTCTTATTTGCCCAGTAATTTCACTAGCTACGGCGCCCTTCAGACCGAAACACAGCAATGCTTACACATAACTGTTTCACGGCAGAAATAGGCACCATTGTGGTACCCATCTAGCCGGCATGCTGTGCAAAGGAGCCTCCTACTGGTAGCAGAAACAGGCGCCGTTGTGGTTCCCATAATCTAGCCGGCATCCTGTGCAAAGGAGCCTCCTACTGGTAGCAGAAACAGGCGCCGTTGTGGTTCCCATAATCTAGCCGGCATCCTGTGCAAAGGAGCCTCCTACTGGTAGCAGAAACAGGCGCCGTTGTGGTTCCCATAATCTAGCCGGCATCCTGTGCAAAGGAGCCTCCTACTGGTAGCAGAAACAGGCGCCGTTGTGGTTCCCATAATCTAGCCGGCATCCTGTGCAAAGGAGCCTCCTACTGGTAGCAGAAACAGGCGCCGTTGTGGTTCCCATAATCTAGCCGGCATCCTGTGCAAAGGAGCTTCCCATTGGTAAACATAATTGTAGAAGCCTGTCAAGAACAACATTTACATATTTTGTAATCTGTCCAAAAACCTTCAATGAGCTCTGTGTTCCCTTATTTTGTAAAATAGATATATAAGCAATTATTTTGCTAAAAAAGGAATCCTAAACACCGTGCCCTCGACAAAAACAATGTATTATTATAAACTAACATGATAGCAAGTATATCTGACCATCTCATCTGACGGGTTGTTTTCCAACACATTTCGAGGAAATTTTGAGTTTCACAATATTTCAGCGTTATTTCAACTGTCTACACGGGCGCCTTAAATAATAATATCCGGATGACCAAGCCTTGCTCGGATTTTTAAGTATCTAAAAACTTAAACAAAAAAAACTAATAGGACATCTGGATTCGATCGTCTTCTGCTTTCCGAATTACCCAGTCTCCCGTCTGAGCTATTACAGTCTTGTATATAGTTGTGAAATTTACCTTTGTATTCTAATGTTATTGTAGCTGTTTCTCACTAAAACTAAATTTTTTTAAATTTCATTAAAATCGTTGGAGCTGTTTCCGAGATTCAGATTATATATTGACAAGAATTGCTCATTTAAAGATATAGGATATTTCTGAGATTCTCCAATGTTAATTACCACTCGACAATGCCGGCGCGCTCTAGACCAAACATGATAACATATAACTGTTAAAGAATTAAGTAAATCGATTCTATCTACTATTTATTATTTAATGACGCGAATGATTATAAATTTGGAAATCTATGACGTCTTGCTTACGTCGGTTGGCGCATTTTCGCGTGCGCTATATTGGCTCAAGGACTGATCAGTGGTATGCTTGCGTTGTTTTCTTTTTGATACGTACTAAAACAGATAATTTTCGATCGTATCATTTTAATATAGCTCAACGAGTTTAAGAGGCCCAAAATAAACTATATTATGCTTTAAGTAGACTGTCAGGCCGTCAGATCTATAACAAACCCAGTGTAGTATTTTCTTTGATTAACGCGAGTGTTACACATTTAAATAAAACACTTTTAAAGACCTTTCCAGATCCAGGTCTTGAAACGTCGGGTTAACTAAAATAAAAATGTAACTTTAACGCAAAAATCTAATGTAAACACAGTTACAATTACACGCGTTTTAATCTTTTAAAAGTGTTTTATTTAAACCCATTGTAGTCTGACGACTGATTGCACAAAAATGAACAGAATAATATATTTCGGTAGAAGGTTGGTTCACGTCTTAAAATTTTCAATTGTATGTAACTTTGCGCTATTTATAACCTAGGTCCTAAAGAATCATTGAGAGCAAAATTTAAAGAAGTTAACATCTTGAATGTTGCTTCTCAATATTATATTCTTGATAATTTAAAGTATGTACGTAGGCACATGAGTCAATTTGCTAGAAACTGTCATAACTATAATGTTAACACCAGGAATAGACATAAACTTGTTATGCTTACTACTCGGCTAAGTAAAGTTAGTAAGTCTTTTGTGGGGCGATGGAAGCATATGCATTTACAGTTGTGAGAGTATTACGATATTCAAAAGAATTATTAAAAAACGTTTGTGTGGTTACTTTCAAATAGTTAGTTTTATTGTACGATATTACTTTGTAACCATATTTTTTTTATTAAAAAAATAGCGCGCTGAGTTTGTTGTTCTTCTCAGGTCTGAGGCATTCTTTTTGGAATGGGTGGTAGTTTTTGACTTTCAATAGGTGATATCACATCCTGTTTTGATTTAAAATATATGAATTTATGAATTGTTATTATTCCAGAGTCTCGGGGTGGTGCTTTATGTCTTAGTTTGCGGTGCACTGCCGTTTGACGGCTCTACTCTACAGTCTCTACGGGATAGAGTGCTCTCAGGAAGGTTCAGAATACCCTACTTTATGAGTGAAGGTAAGTCAAAAATATTAACTATCCATGCATCCTCGACAAGGCCCGGCATTATCTTGAGCGAATTGTGTACAGGACATTATGGACATTGTGCCCTTCGCTATTAAAAAAAATAACGGGTTTCCCTTTGGAAGTGCCGGCAGAAGTGAAAACTTGAACATCTAGAACGACACGAATAGCTTTATTTATCAGTATAAAAGTATCTACTAGCATTTATGTGGTTACGAGTAAATATAATATTCATTTATTGGGCAAGCTATCGTACACAAAAATGACAATTTATAATACATAAAAAAATTAACATTTCAGAACTATTACAATTATTTTATATTAAAAAGTTTATCTCTCACAAAAATCCATTTTCATCAATAATTTCACTGACTGTCTTACGAATTTTCGATCAGGTCACGTGTCCTGACGCGAGTTTAACATTTTATACCCATCCCAAGAAAAGTACTCAACGCCTCTAAACAATTTTTCACTTCAATTATCTTCTAGGGATAATTGACGCCGCTTTAGATCCTTGCTGGAGTCTTTAGGATATACATATTTTTATTCATACATATTGTAATACGTTTGGTCACGAGTGAAACAACTAATCTTTACTATGTAGCACTACACACGGGGACGTCCGCTCGCGACCGATAGCCGATTGGAACTCCTTCCGCTGTACTGAGCATTCCTTATATAGCACTACGTCACACGGTTAATATTATCACTGTCATGACATCGACAGTGACAATGATTATTTACACATACTCAGTTCAAACTAGATGTCAATACACTACACGTATGTTACGCTGTTTGATAAAAATATTGACGAGACCACGAATGAAATACGGTGATGTGCATTGTGAAAGTCGGAGGCTCTAGTTTCTGAATCTTTTCACTGGTTGTAGGTAAAATATATTCGATCTGCGTCGACGGCGTGCTTGAACACCTACCAGGTGCGCCCCTAATTCTTCAGCTAATGTAATTTGGCAACAGACTTACTATTAATTCGGATTGTTAAGTGGACGTAGTTCCTGAAAAAAATTCCAAGCCACAAACATCACGTTTTAAGGAATTCGTGTTAAAATGCTAATAAATATTAGTGTATTCCATACACGTGGGTTGGCCTACTAAGTCATGATGTCATTTAAAGAGTGCCAGTAGGGCTGCCATTTTTTGTCAGTCCGTTAATATGAGTCACGTGACCAGTTTTGTGTTCTTAACTCAATTTCGACATTATTGTGGCTTGGAATGTTTTTCTGGAATTACGTGCAAGTATCTGTTAGATTAAGCAGCTCTTACAGTATCTTAGATATAAACCCCCTTATTCATAATAATCTGCTAACTTAAAGCATTGCTAATTCTCACTCTGTCTTCTTCTATTGACCTAAGCCAGAATGAGAAAAAACTCTCCTAAGCGGCTGTTTAAAGTTAGCGGACCATTATGAATAAGGGGGTTTATATGCCGTGAAATGCATGCATTCGAATTGTTGGCGGCTATTAATGACTCAATAACGTTTCATATCATACATAATGTACACGTCACAGACTATTTACTTACGTGGCATATGACTTTTCACGTATGCAAACACGACAAGATTACATCTAGAAGTTTCAGTCAGAGGCTTAGTGCGATTGATTCAAATACACATCACCAGATATGGCGGCATTTGAAAACAAGAGCCTTGTCAGTGTCACCGATACGCAGGCAGGTTGTCACTTTATCATCTCATTTGTAAAAATGTTATGATAAAAGACTTAAAATACACAATCTTAATATTAATAGACAAGGCTGAAACACTTCAGCACTTTTTAAGGATTTATAGTATGCAGAGACGAAGAATTTTAAAATAACGTACCTATGCACAAATAAAATTTGATAAACAAAATTTTATGAACGATGCGGGACTCGAACCCACGACCTCGTGCCACACACCGTGCCGGTGATCTAACCATCTGAGCTAACCGTTCGAGTAACGCCTCGTTATAAAATCTTGTTTGCTTTGTTCAAGTCAATTTCCTAATATGCAAATATTGGGGTTGAGCAGGTTATCAACTGTAAAGTAGATCCTGTAGGTGAAGCCACAACCTGAGAGTTGAACAAAGCAAACAAGATTTTATAACGAGGCGTTATTAGAACGGTTAGCTCAGTTGGTTAGATCACCGGTTTGTTTAAACGTACCTATGTATCTATCATAATTGCATTGAATTAAATATTTAAGTTTATACTCTTGAAATTTGCCAAAGAACGCTAACTTCCATTCTTGTACAATTTAGTTTGCATCATTGTTGCATCTGCTACTTCTTCTGTACTTTGTGCATTAAAATTGCTACAGAATAGTAGATGTTCTTCTGTTTATCTTTCACCACATTCACAAACCTCTTTTTCAGTTGAATTTGCTCTTGTAATTTGAGATCCCAGTCTTCAGCCCTCCCACCCATTCCTAGTTCTTCTCTTTGGTCAAGAATGGGTTGGGAATTTTCATTTTATAGTTTCTCTTTCTTTTGTAAGTTGTTGGCTGTTCGGTTGTGTGGATGAAACTATTTATGGATTTCAAACGGGTTTAGTCAAAAAACGGATGACGGTTTTCTGTGATTTGTTTCTACTGCGCTGGCAATTATTTTTATATAAAAAATTTATTGGCAATAAATTAATTATGTCAGATAAGATAATTCCTTTCTTGTATACAACTGCTAGGTATAATTATAGTTTTTGGTCAAATTCCGGAAGGTTTAATGTAAAAATAATAAATAATAATAGTCGAATAATAACAAGTAACCGCCCTCTTTAACTATTCTCGTATGCTATAAAAGAATTAGAAGTAAATTTATTGATGTAGGCGTTACTTTGCGGAAATCCATAATTATACAAATGATTTGAGTTTTCTTATTATCTCTATCTTATTACAAACTAACTATTCTATCTATCTTCATTACAAACTAATATTCAATTCTTTCACTTCTAATTCTACAAATGATTTGAGTTTTCTTTAGTGTTAATTCCGTCAATATTTGTCTTTAAACAATTCGACAGATGTTTCGCCTCTACACGAGGCATCCTCAGGACGTGTTGTCTCGCCAAAATCTGGCACGAGAAATTTTTTTCTTCTTGTACTAGTCAATTGGCTAATTCCCGCGCTTTATTATTAAATTAGTCTCGTGCCAGACAACACGATCTGAGGATGCCTCGTGTAGAGGCGAAACACGTGTCGAATTGTTTAAAGACAAATATTGGCGGAATTAACACTAAAGAAAACTCAAATCATTTGTAGAATTAGAAGTGAAAGAATTGAATATTAGTTTGTAATGAATAAACTCTACTAATAATTATCGAGGTCTACAAAGAAACCCATAAATACTAAATAATTTCATCAATCCTGAATGCCGTTCAGGAGAAATATTTACGATATCTTACGGCCGTTCCCAATATACAATCTACAGATAGAGATAAATTACTACCTTCTTCTGTCAATAATCTGAAGCTGTCCCAACATACCCGATAAGTCATTCTTATCGCCTTATATTGGGACGCGTGAATTGTAATTTCCATACAAACTTCTATCGCTTTTAAGCTATACGTCGACCCATTGACAGACAGCGTGTACGGATAAAGTGAGTTACCGTCGATAAGTTTATTGGGACAGAAAAGTCAACGATAGTTACGATTTTTATCTCAAGTAAGAGGTACCTTCAAGAAAAGCGCGTACACCTTCCTTAAAGGCCGGCAACGCTCCTGTGATTCCTCTGGTGTTGCAGGAGAGTGTGGGCGGCGGTGATCACTTAACACTAGGTGACCCGTACGCTCGTTTGTCCTCCTATTCCATAAAAAAAAGATAGACTGTATATTGGGAACCGCCGTTACTCAGTAGTAAACCTAAGGCCAGGTATATTATTTATAATAAATATATTTAATAACTTGACAATTAAATTAAACGTACTATTGACGTCTTTGTTTTGATATTTGCGCATGTTTATAAATTCTCTTAACAATTATAGTTAATTATCTAACTGAGTTTAATTTAAATATATTGTCCACGTTAAAAAAATTCTCATTCAATTTAAATTATATAAAAGTGCATATTATAATGAATATTATTATTCATTATTTTGCTTCCTGCAAATTCATAATTAACAAATACACGCTTCGCTTCAAAATATGCTAAATTCTTATTACAAAGACTTAAAACATTTCCCAGTCAATTATAATTAAAATCTCAGTGATTCAAAATGAACCACTAACTGCTGTTAAACACCAATTTCAATCAATTCGATTTACAAGTGTTGCAAATATAAAAATTTTTGTTAGTTTAGGTAAATAAATAAGACATCTATCTAAAACGAAAAAAACATGTTTGAAATCATAACATGAGCTATATAAATATTGGCTAAGATTGAACAACTTTGTGACGTCATTTATCAGCGTTTTCTTATCAATCTCATTGTGTTCTTATCACAGAGTTTACGAGGCACTTCAGAAGTGTAAAATAACCTTAACTTAATAAGTTTTAGCTGTAATACACGATGTCGGTTACGTGATTTCATTGTTCATTTCCGATGAGGTTCAATGCGCTAACATAACAGTTATTAGGTGTACTTCCCTTCTAAGGCTTGATAATTCTTTACTACGAGGGTGGCACTGAAAATTTCGGGAATCAAGGAAGTGACACAACATTACTATTTGAAATTGTATTTATTGCTTTTCGAAGTATTCTGCGCGAAATTTGACACATTTTTCCATACGATGGAACCAATCATTGAAGCAACCATTCCATTCGGAAGTTGGGGTCTCCAAAATGGCCGTTTTATAGGCGTCCACAGCGTCTTCAGGTGATGAAAATCTCTGACCACGCAATTTATTCTTTATTTTGGGGAAAGTATAGAAATCATTAGGGCTTAGGTCGGGGCTGTACGGCGGATGGTCTAATAATTCTATGTTTTCTTGCTCTAAACACTCTTTTGTTCTGTGCGCGGTGTGAGAACTCGCATTGTCGTGATGGAGGATGATGCGGCGGTTGTAGTTTAGTGCAGCCTATGTATCACCGATCAGTAAATCTATTCTCGCAACCAAACGAGTATAGGATCGCAGCGACCTTATGTCAAAAAGTAAAATTACATATTATTCTCCTAATGCAAATTGACGGTTTTGTGACGAAGTTACGTTTCGATTTAGAGAAATCGTGTGATGTGTATTCTCATAACAAGACAACGCGAATTGTTGGGAATGCATATCTACTTAATTAAATAACTGTTATTTTTTTTCAATTAAACAACTTAAAACATCATATTATAGAGCATAGATAACCCTTTTTATAATAGTAGAATATTGTATTTACATTTGGTAGAACTATATTGGCAATATATCAATCATGGTTCAGTTTACGTCCTAGGGATATGATAGGAGAATACGAATCTAGATCAAAACGTGGGTTGGATCGGAGCTTAATATCAACGAGAATAGCACCACTGTGCGTACCCGTTCTTACTTCCCTTATGAGACATAAAAACAGAAAATATTCCAAAATTCTGATAAAATAATTGTCATATTAGAACACTAAAGTCCACACAAAATGATTTAAGTATGTATAGTATCTACGACAACAATACTACGTCTACATCGGTGTATTCGTTATAAGTAATTTTGTAGGTGTACTTGTAGTCTTTATTAAGTATTAGTCATATTGCCTCGAAATATACCAGTCTGCTTTATAGTTATACTTCTTTTGACGCGTTAGGGAAAACGTCGACATGTAAACTCTTGGATACCCTGTGTGACAGCACGGCAATACTTCAAGACGGCCCAGATTCTAGCGCTCTATAAAGCGCAGGTTCGGTCACATAAAGAATATTGGTCTGGCGCACCCCAGTATCAGCTCGATCGATTTGACCGCGTGCAACGCAGAGCTGCTCGAATAGACGGGAACCCAGTGCTGTGTGAACTGTTGGAACACTTGGAGTTGCATCGTCGCTTCATTGTGTGTCTTCTACAGCATTTATCACGGGGGATTTTTTCTGAAGAGATGTTTCACCTGATTCCTGCTGTCGTTATCCCACTTTCGCACGACATTCCACAAAATAGGATATCATCCCCACCATCTGGATGTGTGACAGTTCTTCCACATACTACCAGATGAGCTGTGGAATCAGCTTCCTTGTGCGTTGTTTTCGGGACGATACGACATGGGTACCTTCAAAAAAAAAAAACGTGTACACCTTCCCTACAGGCCGGCAACGTTCATGTGATTCCTCGGATCGGATAGATGTGATACATTTCATGTAACGTTTCACCAGTTTGTACGCGCCTTAAGCGCAGCTGGTAATTAGTTGGTGCGGTATCTAGACGGAGCGCGCGGCTGTCAATAACCTTACTAGTTACCTTTACAAACAAAAAACACTTAACTCTCGCACTTTTCAAGTACGCGGTTCGGTGAAAACAATTACTATTATCTTAATTAGTACTTATCAGATGTTTGACGTAAATATGATTTAGCTAAGATTAGATAGCGGATGACAGCGTATAAAAACACATTAATTCTGTGCGAAGGTGTTGATAACGGTGAGGCGATAATATGTAATCAATAAATAGGTCACCGTCCAAAGTAGACATAATAAATCTTATTTTTAAAACTTTATTTAAATTGACCGCAATGTATTAATATCATGTTATGAAGTACCTACAAAGTCAAAGGTCTTTATTTACCAGAAATATTCACAAGTAAAGTTGTTATAAATTTAGGAGCAGGCACATATTGTTTCGTCTTGACAGACATGCAAATATTTTTGTGGTTTCACTTCACAATATTAAAAACCTAACACAATCAGTAATTACAGCTACGTTTAATTTAATCAACGTAAAGCCTACTAGAAGATACCTACATCGTAATAAATATTACTAAATGCATTTAATGTATTATGTATCTTTAAATATAAAACGGCATCTGAAAGGAGTAAGTATTCATAAGTAAAAAATACCCGCTGCCGCTACACTGTATTTATACTTAATACTAATATAAAAATCTCTCCTTAATATTAAACGTTGTGAAGTAAGTCGGAAGATAAAGCGCTCACGACTTCTAAATACTATAAGATATATACACATATCTGGAATATAAAAGAATGATGGGAGTGTTTCTTGAGCCGCTTCTTCTCTCTCGAGAGTGCCATTTGTTTCCGAAGCGGTAGTAGTATCTAGTAGAAATGACATCAAAAAGAATTCTAAAGGAATCAATTTTGAGAAAATAAATTCCTTTTATGCCTTTTATATATTTATATATAAATCCAGTGTCCCGATGTTGGTTTCCAGTGAACTCCTAAACTAATGAACGGATTTAATGGGGGAGGTACTTGATGGAGTGCAGCTTAGTCCAACTTGAGAGATACAGACAATTTCATAAAAAAACAGTATGTTATTTATTATGTACAGAACAACATCCATCGGGTCAGCTAGTACACTATAAAAAACACTACTTATTCAAAAAAAATCAAAAATTTATACATAGATACATACACGTACATTTACAATCACATATGAAACTCTCCTGGTAGATTTAGATAATCAGTGTTAGGAGAGAATCGCTCATTTTATTATATGAAAGGGGGCAAACGGGCAAGAGGCTCACGGGATGGGGAGAGGTGAGGCAACCGCCCATGGACATCCGCAACAACAGTTGTGTCAAGAAATGCGTTGCCGGCCTTTAAGGTATGCTTTTTTCTTGATTCCACAAAGTGGCTGTGCGAGGCAAGAAATTCCGAACAAAACGCGCGGTTGTGGAATGCCAGACGTCTACGTGATGCGGATGGTACTTTGCACGTGATACAAAACAAAATTTAAAACTGAAAATAATTAAGTTAAAAGTCTCTAGTGACTTGGATTATTAGTAACAATCAAAACCAGTTATCTAATTGGGTTCATACAAAAATAATCGGAATAATACATTTGTACCTACATTGTAAAACCCGTTTGCAGCGAGCCGACTGCACTTTGCAGCTGTCACGCTTTCATGAATAATGAGGCACGAGCGCTAATATTTTGTAATAGATCATTAAATGCCTAATTAAAACTAATTATTGAATTGCTAATAGAACACTCGCCCCAATTTCGCAACGTACGCTGCCTCATGTTATCAAAAACCACATATTTATCACTGACAATCCCATTGGGTAAACGTTTATTAGTCATCAATGGATGAACTGGTGCTCACTTGACAGTAGATGATCACCAATCAAGGGCTCCATTGAAACTTTCACTACAGGAAAGATCAACCTAAATTCGAAACAAAGAATAAAATTGTGGAATGATCTTCGTTGTGCGGGGTTTCCTGCTCGATACGTAGGTATACTTAGTTCTACCTTCTGTGATTCCTCTAGTATTGCGAAGAACAGGATCAGATACTATCGGGTGACCTGTACGGTCGTTTGTCTTCGTATTCTAAACAGTATGGTACGGTAGCGTACGGGTCATCTGGTGTTAAGTGATCACCGCAGCCCACATTCTCTTGCAATCCAAGAGCGTTGCCGGCCTTTAAGGTAGGTTTACGCGCTTTTTTTGAAGGTACCCATGTCGTATCGTCCCGGAAACACCGCACAAGGAAGCTCATTCCACAGCATTGTAGTACGAGGAAGAAAGCTCCTTGAAAACCGCACTGTGGAGGACCGCCACACATCCAGATGGTGGGGATGATATCCTAACTTGTGGCGTGTCGTGCGAAGGTGGAATGTGGTTGATGTCGAAACTGTCTATCGAGCAGTCTCTTACTTTTCAGTATATCTCATATTTATTGGCTAAAATAATGATAACGGTGAATTTATTCTTCGAAGTTGTGGTTTAAAGCAGGATAAAGAATAGAATAGATATAAAAAAGAAAAGAAAAAGTGCGATTGCACTGCTCGTGTGCATTGAAGCCTTCGGCTTCGCTTCGTGCCCTCAAATTCCCCCAAGTAAGAAGAGCTAACGTGAATAATGCACTATTATTATCCGACTCGTTTCTAGACCATAAATTCAAATTTAAAATCACTTTATTCATGTAGATCACGGAAATGATACTTATGAATGTCAAAAAAAATTTTTTTTCTTATTGAAGCTACCGCTACTTCGTAAAGGGTTGAGCTAATAAGAAGAAGTAGCAAGATACTCATTACCAGTCTTTTAAATCAAGATTTACATTTTATTGTTTTACAAATCATTTCAATTACAATATAATATGTAAAGTGATGCAACAAACATACTCAAACGTCAAATAGTCAATGCATTACACGAGTGAGTCAAAAAAGTAAATGTAAATTAATACAAAACAAAAGTTATTGAGTACAGTAGCTGCATCATCCACACACACCGTAAATAAATAAAGGTATTCTGTGAGCATTTTATGAGGGATAATATAATATAAAAAAATATATATAATAACTTTTAAAAATCTGAAGCCGAGACTCCGGCAACAGGATCATCCTGCCACCGCAAGCAACGCCAGTTCACGAGCATGACGCATGAGCCAGCCGTCGCCTCCCTCCACCACATTTTTGGGTAGGGGACGACTCGTCCCATGTCGCCGCCACTATCCGTATTGGTCTGATAATCTATAACTCGACAGGTTCTCATGGGCAACTTTATTAGTTTCAAGATAACCTGTGTCAATAATGCAGACGTATAATTTATCAACACGTTGTTACTATCAGTATTCACCTTGTAGACAAAGCATGGTGCTTGTTCAGTCATTAGCATGTCTTACGTCAACCTGTAGCCGAGTTAGCGCCAATTGATATATTATTCTATGTTATACAGAATACTGCGATCAATTTACGAGCGCAGGTTTTTGTATTTATAATAATAATATTAATAATGAAGCTTTATTTGATTCCATGCAAAAATAACAATTATTTAAGAACTCTAAGTTACTATCTCTGGTGTTGTATGGACTCCTTTTGGGTAAGCCTCATCCAAAGAACTCCATTTAGTTTTGGTTTTTGCAGTCTCTATCAAACTTTGCCCCGCCACCGCCAATGTTTCATCTGTCCACCTGCCACAAGGCCTGCCTCTCTTTCTAATGCCCCGAGGCATTAGATTTTTGTATTTATTACTATTCTAAATATGGTCAAAATTAGGACTTAGTCACTTTTAGGACAAGGTCTTTGCAAAGGCCCTCGTCATAAAATATATAGCAGGTACATTACTAACACGGTATTACTCTAAATAAGTTGATTTTTTTAGAACATTATGCACACAACCCTGGAGATCTCTGCGCCGCCGTATACTTTAAATTTTAAACAATAATACTACTACTGGATCTTAAACTTTTGTACATTTATTGAACAAGTGTAATCTGTGCAAAGGTTTTATGAAGAAATACATTAAACAAAAACAAAAGTCGTTCGCAAGTCTTGTCAAGCATTGCTACATAGTTTTATACCGACGTATTAAAAATAATCTTAACTTATACTGAAGATGATTCTCGCTGTTGAATTCACTTACATATAAAAGTTTTATGTTGGGATATATTTAGAATCACATACATTTATTTAGATACTATATATTCTTATTGTATCTGCCGGCCGTTTATATGTTAACTTCCATTCTTGTGCAATTTAGTTTGCATCATTGTTGCATCTGCTACTTCTTCTGTGCTTTGTGCTTTCAAATCGCTACAGAATAGTAGATGATCTTCTGTTTATCTTTCACCACATTCACAAACCTGTTCTTCAGTTAAATTTGCTCTTGTAATTTGAGATCCCAGTCTTCAGCCCTCCCACCCATTCCTAGTTCTTCTTTTTGGTCAAGAACGGATTCGGGATTTTCATTCCATAGTTTCTCTTTCTGTTTTAAGTTGTTGGTTTTTGGGTTGTGTGGATGAACCAATTTATGTATTTCAAATGGGTTTAATCAAAAAACGAATGACGGTAGTTATTTGTTTCTACTGCACTGGCCTAATTACTTATGATCAAGTAAATCCTGTACTAGTTTACCTCACTCCGTTAATAATTAATATAGTATCTGGATATTCTATATATTTTAAGGAAATCAAAGTTCTAGAAGCAATGATATAACGCGCAACCTTCGCTGAATTATAAGTGATTCTTTTCCAGAATATTCCTCGTTTTTATTTATGAGTCCTTCGGACGTGAAACTTCAACGTTCAATGGCGAATGTATATTAATGTAGCGAGAAACCCAATTTATGAATAATTTATAGCAGAAACTGAATGTTTTTCACTGAAAAACCTGTGCCTGTTTCGATGTGACTATGACTGCTGGGCTAGTATTAAATGTGACCAGAAATAGACGATATTCTTGTTATCATTATGAATAAAACTTTATAAGGTACGCTACCTGTGTTTTATAGTATAGGTAAGCTTCTCCTGAAGTTGATTGAGGTCTATTGCGAGATTAATATTAAGTAAAAACCAGTGGGAGGCTCCTTTGCACCGTAAGTCGGCTATATTATGTGTACCACAACGGTGACTATTTCTGTGCCGTGAAGCAATAATGTGTAAACATGACTGTGTTTCGGTCTAAAGGGCGCCGTAGCTAGTGATATTACTGGGCAAATGACACTTATTTACTATTTATTTACTATTTATCTTCTTATGTCTCAAGGTCAACACGAGCGCAATTTTAGTGCCGCTCAGAATTTTTGGGATTTTCAAGAATACTGAGCGCCATTAAATTGTAATGGGTAGGGCGTATCAATTACCATCAGGTGAACTCCTACTCGTCTCGTCCCTTATTTTCATAAAAAAAAGTAATATTAAACTTTGAGATAGTTTGTTAATGCAGCGATGATGGATAAAAATACTACTAGTTACTGGTTCAAAAGACGTGGAAAATATTGGTATTCCTAATATAATGCCTTCACAGGGAACAAACAGTTTGATGATATTTTATGATCAGATCACGACTCATATCAAGTAAGAGATCACTAATGCGTGCATGCATGTGCTCGTCTCACGAAGGACCATATTACCATATAAGAAAAGACATTCCTTTGTTTCGTCAGGATTTAAAATAGATATTTTTATTATAGGATTTTTAAATAATTTATTGATCGTTAAAATCCAGTTCCCACAAGAAAAGGTTTGCCTAAGATCCGAGAAGATCAGGCAAAATATACTCAACAGGCCTCATTTTAAAATCAAATACAATTGCACTTATATTTATTCACATTCAAGATGCAGTTTCAGCAATATCTCAGGTACCGACACGGCCTCGTTACAGTTTTATAATTGTAGTGGTTATCTTTCGCATCGCATTTAAATATATTAAAGTGTAGGCATTAGATTGTACTACAATTATTGCGCCATATTGCTTAATACCTCCATTATTTCTGTTCAATGATAAATATCTCCTTCCATATATAATATATAATGAAAATTGTGTTTGTTTGAGGCTCTTTCAAGCCTAAACCACTGATCGTACCGACATGAAACTACCACCATTCGATGCGAAATTTATCCTAGTTGGTTTATGGCTACTTATTTTTCGAATTCCAACGTTCCTTCCTTTTAAAATTTGCCCAGCGAAGCGAGCGGGAACGGCTAGTTACGTATAAATGTAGAGTTTGCGACTTGAAAACTATCAAAAGAATACATAACAATAGATAGGGGCTGAATATTATCCTGTTAAAGTGAAATTTTGAACAAGAATAAACAGTAGATAAACATTATTAATTACAAAGAGATTAAAGAACACATTTTCCTTACCAAAATCTTGCTGTTGAAACAGTGCAATCCATGTACTTTGATTTGCCTTTGAAAATTGAAGACATCGCTAAACGACCAAGCTCACAACTTGTTGTCTATTCTGCAGTTTATAAAAGCTATTTTACAGTGAAAGCCAAAAAAGTAGGTCCACACGTATCTGTTTGATTTTCAACCAGCTTGTTGCATTATAAAAAAAATGTGTGCTAATTATCATATGCAAGAATAACAGTACCTATTGTAACTGATCCTTCCCCTGATGGCCTCGATTTTCATTTCCGATTGCATATTATTGTTATAAACAACTCACACGTAAATTATTAACGCTTTATAATAAATAACATTGATTTAATCTTTATATCTGGACTTTGTTTCCCGTTTATCTAAAAGAATACGGTCGTGGAGCAGAGAGATTTTAAACAAGACAAAGACCAAGGCGGGCACCTTGAACTCTTATAATCTTTGCGCCATAATATTGGGACGGGCAGCCATCTTTGTGACGTCAGATCCAGGCATACACTTCAAAAATCACCAATCAATGGTACCATTTGTAAACTGTTTACTTACTTCACGGTAATATGAAAGGGATGAGACAGGTATTCCAACGCGCGGAATTTAAAGGAAGGAACGTTGGACTTTTTTCATTCAAAAATTAGGAGGCGTAAAACCACTAAGGATAAATTTCGCATCGAGTAGTGGTAGGTTCATGTCGAGACGATCAGTGGTTTAGGCGTGAAAGAGCCTCAAACAAAGACCATTTTCACTATATATGTATAGATAAGATAGACGACCGTAGCAATATTATATTACTACGGCAGTTAATTTCAAATGTACCGCCATAGTTGGTTTCCATTTTGCTGTCAAAATCTGATATGGGACGGTGTGAAGGCTTACATTGCGGCTTCCTGCTAATAAAGAAGGCTAATTCAAAGGATTGCAACACAACCATATTAAATTATTTCATACAAAATGTTAACAAGGTCAATAACCGTTGCGAAATTATAAGGCACGACTTCAGCGTGTTACTAAATAATTCTAGATCTCTACATTTGGCAGCCTTGCCAAAAATGGTTCTAGGTATATACGCCGATTGTCGTCATACGGCCGTTAGTGGGAACATGAAAAATGTATTTTCCTCGATTATTCCGATGTCAATGACGTCAGGGCGTCACACATTCTTAGAGGTTCAAATACACTAATTTAGCTTTTATTTTTGAAGGAATTTGGCAACGATTTATTTTGATTTGTAGGAATTATAATATAAAATAATACTTAGGTAATATCATGTGCGGTAAGTTAAGATTTTGGAATTTTAGATCTTTTTCAATTCCAATTAAAAAGGCTCAGTTTTTCTTCACTAGATTTTTATATTCATTGTACGGTTTGCAGTATTTGATTATTTTATAATTAGGGGTAGGAAAGAAGACAGAAGCCCAAATAGGAAGTATGGAATAGAACAGAGGAAAACGAAATAATTATTGTAATAATTGAAGTTCTACAAATTTCGTAATTGACAAAAGAGATTTTAAATTTTGATATGAAATTTTGTTTATATGCTTTTGTTTACATGTCCGACACGCACTTCAATGTTGTTTTTATATAGACCACCTCATTGTACTAACTTAATGATCGTAAATACAAAGCTGGCTTCGAATCCCGAATCCGAATGTCAATTCCTGAGTTCTGAGTCATAAATGGTAGTTATTAATGGTAGTAGCATTTATTTAATGTGTAAGTAAGCATATTAGCAGACATAGCTTAGAATAGGAGCTGTCTATTAATCACCTCCTCGTCTCGTGGTATCGCGGACAAACAACGTGACACGTAATTTATATATATTAAGATATATAAGAATTTCTCGTTTAAAGATATAAGATGTGACACACTCGTATATGCATAGCATTAATGTTTACGTAAATGCTTGCGGGTCGCGGATCTCTGTTGGCAAGCGACGAGTGACAGTCACGCAAGCGACTGCTGATCGATCCGTATCTATGTTGAGGCCGTAATCCGTCGTATCAAGTTCACGGTGAAGCTAGGTTCACTTTTCCGAAACTATAATAGCCTGAAGAGCTAATGCTCTAATAATGTGCACTTTTTGTTCCCGGTCATTTAAAATTTTTCATGATTTTCTCACATAAAATTTATGCATAGTTTCATTTTTTTTTATAAAAATTAAGGGACGAGACTAGCAGGACGTTCAGCTGATGATAATTGATAGGCCATCACTACAATTGCGCTTGTCAGCTTGAGACATAAGATGTTAAGTCTCATTTGCCCAGTAATTTCACTAGCCACGGCGCCCTTCACACCGAAACACAGTAATGCTTACACATTACTGCTTCACAATAGGCGTCGTTGTGGTACCAATAGTCTAGCCGGTATCCTCTGCAAAAAAGCCTCCCACTAGTAAATAATATACTTATAACACTCATATGGTAAATTATACTTAGGTATAGTCTATAGTACTCTTAGCTAATCTATAGATCTCTAAAGTTAGAGGTGAACATATGAAATGCTATTTTTAGAGGTGTGAATTTTACATTATTAATAGTAATATTATTCTCGTCTTAAAAAATTGTAAAAGAGTGAAATAAATCTTTAAAAACTGGTAATAAAATTAAATTATGCCTACTTACTAAATTAAAACTTTTCATTTAGTTACGTTAAGGACGTACTAACATTTTTGTGAGTGTTATGTTTTTAGTTTTTGCGTAAATAAATAGGTTTTGGGTTCTGATTTTATAGTGTCTGGAAATTTGTTATATATACTTTTATAACACTATGGGCTTTTATTGTTGTAGTAATGGTCGATGTGGGTACTTTTAAATTATATTATCTTGTTCTTTTGTTCAAATAACGCATTCGAATTCTTGTGAGATTTCCTTTCTTAGCTGTCTTTTACACGGCTCAACGATTTTGACGGGACGTTCATTGGGGCATAGCTCATATTATAAGCTCTTAGCCTCTATCTTCTAAGATTTTTATTTGGAAAGTTGATTAGGACTCCACCTAAAAATATAAACGAAAATGTAAAGTGAATATTATGCAGTTGTGAGATATTTCCATGGTCCTGTTATAAGTCCCCTGACTCCTAAGCTTGGTGTTCAAGCTGGCTTTTTATTCGTTTGTAAGCTTTAACTAGTTTAATAAACTGAATTCGAAATTTCAAGCTTCTCTTCACGATTTAACTGAAACACGTGTTCCCAAAGAAAAGTATCAGCTAAATAGGTTTACGCCATAAGAACCACAGCAAAATAAAATCCAAATAAAATAAAAATCGCAAAACATACAAATAGTATTGAATAGTATAAGAGCCAGACGTGCAAAAATATGTGATGTTTTCAGCGAGTGTACGTCTGAATAATACGTTTCTTAGAGCGTAGTATGACAAAGATTCGCACGTAGAGGAAAATTTTGATGCAATATGGAAATATGTGACCGTTGGCAAGGACAATAATCGGTCACCTCTTTCTTCAAACAACACAAACGGCACCTGCATAATTCATCCCGACTGCGTCAATGGTAAACGCATCATCGTATTCGATTATAAATAGCATCGCCTGGCAAAAACTGACCGTCCGATTTATTTTAGAGCCATTTGATAGAAAGTAAATAACGTAGTTACGTACGTAAGTGGCGGGATGTTTTGTTTGCGGCTCGAGTGAGTCTATTTCAGCTCTCGGGTATGTACAGTTAAAATAATATTTATAATCGGATTCGTCACTCGGATTCAAACTGTGTTTTGTTTGAGCTAAGTGAGGAGCGATAGGCCGAATGAAATATTTACATAAGATTATTTCGGGTGGATTTGGGCTTTATTTGTCCCGGATGGGCGTCATTCTCTTTCAGCATCTGAAAGTAATTACTGGCATCGGAATATCACCATTGAACTAATTTATTTATTTTTGGAAACCGTTCACTATTTCACCTCGTTTATAATTTATATTTAAACGAAACGTCATCGATAAAACATGTTAAAAGTTAGTAAACTACAAATATTGTCACAGAGAGAAATTTAGTACCATATCCGATATATTTAGTCGATCAGATTATTTTACCTATATAATTTTGTTTGTATAAATTTGCGTATATCTCAGAATCTGCAGACTTGCATACTGCTTTTTAGGTACATGAATACTGTATGGGGTTAAAAAATCTAGCTAGGTGTCGTCTATAGAAATACGCGTTATTTCCAGTTTTGACATTCAGTACAAAACACAAAACAAGTCATTTTTGGGGAAAAAACCGATCTAATCTCTCTAGCATTTTTCCGAGTTAACACACCGAGCAGAGCTCAGTCTCACAGGATAATGTAAAATAAGAAAAAGCTAGTGTCATGTTAAGTGACAGTCGCAATATTAATATAATTCGGTTGTGGTAAGAGTCATATAAATCAAGTCTCGCGAAAGTTCACTAGAACCACAAAGTAGCGAACAAGCACATCTAGACTGATTGACACATTAACACAATTATTAAACTGTGTTATAACACTGTATTTTAGTATAACAGTTTGAATACAACATGATTGACAGCAATATAACACGACTTTCAGTAACTGAATAAAAAATTATAGTGACTATGAATTATGTAGACCGGTTTGATATAATTTATATTGCCTGCACCAGTGGAAGGCTCCTCTGCCCCAGATGCCGGCTAGATTATGGGTACCACACAACGGCGCCTATTTCTGCCGTGAAGCAGTAATCTGTAGGTAAGCATTATTGTGTTTTGGTCTGAAGGGCGCCGTAGCAAGTGAAATTACTGGGCAAATGAGACTTAACATCGAGACGAGCGCAATTGTAGTGCCGCTCAGAATTTTTGGGTTTTCCAAGAATTCTGAGTGGCTCTGCTTTGTAATGGGCAGGGCGTCCGGGCAGGGCAGCTGAACGTCCTGCTCGTCTTGTATTTTATTGACATAAAAAAATAAAATATCTTATAGTAATCAAATTTGCTTTTCACATCCGGATTTTTTTCCTTGCTTTGCTTCACTGAATTGTTCATGTAATAAATAACTATTTATTCATAAAACGCGTATTAACTTTTTACGTATTATTATAAATACTTATTCGACTTTTTTTATATATTTCCTAATAACTGATAATTGGCTACATTTTTCAGTACGAGTGGTTAAACAAAAGTAGGTACGTAGGTAGTAAGTAACCTTTTCATAAACAATGCGCTTAAACGTAAATAATAGTCAATGTTACAAACTATTTGATGGTAAAATTAGCTTTCCCGTAACATCCAACCTTGGCCGCTGTTAGAATGTCAGAGATACAGTTTCAGTAAAGCGACGTTTCTTTCCATGACCTTTCGATGGCAAACCGTCGTCGTCGCCCGGCGCCCCAACCTTCTAGTAATACTCCGTCGTACGTCAAAGTGACGTCAAGCGACATACATTTCCAATACTAGAGTTGCTTTCGTTCTATAAACCTTACACCTATAACATAATATAAACGTGTTTTCATTATCACGATTTTCTTACTAATTGTATATTAATTATATACGAGGCGGGCGGCCTCCAATCAACCCACGAAGATTTCGTTTTTAACTTCACATATGTCACCAGTGGGAGGATACCGGTTTGATTATGGGTACCACAACGGCGCCTATTTCTGCCGTGAAGCAGTGATGCATAAAAATTACTGTGTTTCGGTCTGAAGGGCGTCGTAGCTAGGCAAATGAGACTTAACATCTTATGTCTCAAGGTGACGAGCGCAATTGTAGTGCTGCTTAGAATGTTTGGGTTTTTCAAGAATCCCGAGCGGCGCTGCATTGTAATGGACAGGGCGCATCAATTACTATCAGCTGAACGTCCTGGTCGTCTCGTCCGTTATTAAAAAAATATTTTGGGTTTGTTAATCGCTTAGAATGAAACTAACATTAAATATTACGAGGAGCTTCCGACAATACTTGAATGAAACCGCATTTAAACCGGCTTAGCAGTTTCTGAGATGAGCGTGCACAGAAGCTCAAATAAAACGCTACCGATGGTGTAGTGGATGTAGTATTTAAACTGAACAATAGTGTAAACGTTGTTTAAATTTAAACCACCTGAAAATAAAACCTCTAGATTAAAATGACTAAGTACATGATTAATGTACTTAGTAATTTTTTTTTAATGAAAATAAGGGACGAGACGAGCAGGACGTTCAGCTGATGGTAATTGATACGCCCTGCCCATTACAATGCAGTGCAGCTCAGAGTTCTTGAAAAACACAAAAATTCTGAGCGGAACTACAATTCTGCTCGTCACCTTGAGACACAAGATGTTAGGTCTCATTTGCCCAGTAATAAAGTTAATGTTATATTCTCTATATTAAATATTTAAATTGCTTTAAATAGTTATTTATGAGCCAATTGTGTTATAACCGCATTCGAATGCGTCATATCAATTAATAAAAATGTAAAAATAAACTCAAGAAATAATTATTTGAATTCTTGTTTTTAATTAGGAGTTATCTTAATTAAACGTTGTTGTGAACGTAACATGGAATTAAAAATATCCTCGATAGAGTTCTTAATGTAATGCGAAAACTTTAGACGACCTTTTTAAGAATTTTATCGGCACGAGCACGATACAGTACCTGATACAACAGCACTTTAACCAGTACCAGAGCGCCTGAATTGACTCACGCACTCATACACACGATTTACACGGCCGCTAAGCTATCTTGGGGAGACAAAACTGTTGAGTGCGCCACGCCGTACGCCTAGTCAATCTTTTTGTATGTATCAACCCTAACCCCGTATAAATTTGAAGGAGACCGCTGGTTTACGCTACTGTCCTATACTTGTATTGTGGCTCGGGGCAGCTTAAGTTTTGACATTAAAGTTTACATAGGGAAATGCGGATGACAGTATTACTAGAGATGCCGTATACACGGGCCATAAAGGTCCCTTTCGGTTAATTCTCGACCAATGCTGGAAGAAAGCAGTATCTTTTATCGAGTTCTCTCTTGAGAAGGTCGCGGAATGGGGTAAAATGAACTTTGTCCAATTTAACAGTGCCGAATTACAGGGTCACAATGTGATATACAATGACAGTATTGACATTATACAGTAGAACCTTAGTCGAAAACTTCGTTTAACACAATATGCATTACTATAAAACATTTCAATATTTCTGTCCGGAATTTTATCACATTAATAGTGTCGTTTCTATCTTTTCAGATTGCGAGTCCCTAATCCGCAAGATGCTAGTCCTGGAGCCAATGAAACGGTATACGATAGACCAGATAAAGAAACACCGGTGGATGTCAGTGGAGCCCTACGCGATACCGAGCGTGACGACGGATCCGATGCGTAGCCCTGCGCACGTGGCGCACTCCCATGAACCCAACGAACAAGTCCTAAGGCTCATGCAGAGCTTAGGCATCGATCCGGTTAAAACTAAAGAGGTAATTAGTTCTATGAAGTTTAGTTTCAAGTTGAAAGTTCATTGACATTGGTTTCTCCACACAAAAGACCGTATGGGCTGTGATATCTGTATTCCATCTACTACATAGGGGAGAATTTATGGAAGAGGGGGAAGGTAGCCTACGTATAGGTTAGCGCTTCAATTATTTCAGAATGTCAGTTATTTGAGGTCTGCGTAATCTACATTATTAACTTCGATTAACTGGAATGTCATAGCCTAAGATCCCACTGCTTGTTTCTGCAGATATCTGTTTTTTTGATGAAACTAATTTTAATTGAATGATGAAGGAGTATGTAATGCATAAGCATGATCTGGCGCTCACACTATTAAGTGTATCCGGAGTGAGAATCGTTTATTGAAATCATGGCAACCTCTGCTTGTGGCAGTTTTTTTTTACTGGCAACCATGGATTATCGTAAACAGTAATTATAACTCAACTTAAATAAATTCAACTTTGTATTAAATTTAAAAAAAAACAGGTGACTGTTAATAATTAACAATAACAAACCTGTTTACACATGGCAACCCTCACATGCTGACTGAGAGGTGCAACCATTTTTTTCAATTCTTTACATAATTTTCTTAAAAATGACGTAAAATTGATAAATAACCTACAGTTGCAATTTATATCATCGAATTAATAAAGCTAAAATTAATTACAGGTAAAATTAATTAGTTTTATTATAAAAACAGATAGCTGCAGAATCGGTCAGTGGGATCTTGTACTATCATACATTTAAAGGTGCCGTAACGAACGTGGCAGAGAACGAAGGTTAAATTATTCCTAAAAGCATGCGATTTCACCTCTCTAATTTGAAAATAAATAAGGAAGTATTTTAAATATGCAATATATCTATATCGATCAAATAACTGACTTAATTTATTGTATAACTTATTAACGCTGCATAAGATTTTAGTAAAACCCCAAGATATTGAGAATTAGTATTAACACTTTAGGCTTAGGTGGGCTTGGCACATTAAACTATAAAAATATTAACAGAAACATGGTTTCTCGATTTTATTCACGGGTTTCGACAATCATAACTCTTGTAGATCACCGAACAATGCTGGAACATTCTAAAAATGCTAAATTTATAACTCGATATCTCGGAAATTGCTTTAGCTTTGGTTACGGCGCACTGTACATAAAGCACCCGGGTTCAACACGCACTGTCTCACCTACAGAGTCTTCGGTCGAACAGTTACGACCACCACGCGGCGATATACCTGCTGCTGGTCGAACGGCTTCGGTCAAGGGCTAGCGGTCTCAACGAGAGGCGTCCGACACGGCGGCCCTCTTCCGTTGCGGACCAGGCCTTAGCGAGGGAACTACACGACGCGAGACGAGAACACCACACTAGGTAATCGTTTGCTTAACTCTCTGTGCTGCTCATATCAAACACTTCTAGTAGACAAGTAAAGGTGAGATTCCGCGGCACGCGCGTCAAGTCCCCTTAACGTTAGAACTATGTTCGGTAATCTTTCGGGGATCCCTATCGTTGTGTACATGAGAAATTCCGTTTATAGATCTTGGATGGGTATAGTGCGATATATTCGTATCACGGTAATTATACATGTCAATATTATTGGGTAGATGATAATGACTGTCCATCAGTGTGGTAGTGCGTAGTAGGTAGGTATTTTTGTGGATAGACGCACTGTCCTAGCGCACTCATGATAATGAAACGCAGGCAAGAAGTGTTTGATATTAGTATAACATGACTTACCTATACGAGGTGATTGGAGATAGCTTATGCATGCACACTGATACAGACAGGCTACGCAAACATTACATAATTTTACCTTAGGTGGTTGTGGATGGCAGGGGAGGATGGATCATGCAAGCTTGGGGGTTTGAATCTGATCGGGAAATATTCTGTCCTTTCTCGTCCAATATTACTGTTCATATACTATTAATCTTACAGTACATTAGATACTTACTGCAAAATGCAATTCATATGCATTATTGTACATACCAGCAAAGCAAAGTCAAATTATTGTCTCTAATCTCAGAAACGGCAAAACTGATTTGAATTTGGTTTTCACGACAAGCTCCCCGTAATATTTAGTGATTGTTTCATTCCAATTAGTTGACAATAAAACTTCTAGAGCGCTCATTAATACTTTTTGATAGATTGCATAGGTGATAATTTAATGACATGAAGATTTTGAGCTGAAATTTTTGAAAGCTTCTTATTTTTAATTCAGAATCAAAATAAAATTCAATCAAATTAAAGTACACCAAGTAAATAGAATTACCTAAAACTTAATTTAGCATTACTTAATTTAGCAACAAAAATTATTTATTTTATTCTAAGTGTAGGTTACTGTCGTGAAATTTTTAGAATTTAAATTCTAAATTTACCCAATTATTTTTCAGATTACTACATACGGGTGAACCATCGAGAGACAAACTAGCTCCGATTGTACAAGATCCTTCATCATCAGAGACACAAAGACTTCTCTCTCTAGCCGGCGTCAACATGACCGAACAAAGACTCCTACAGAGAAACTCTGACCAATCTGAGACTCATCGAAGCTTCCTTGTTGCTAACATAGACCCAAGAAATCATGAAAGTGAATCTACGAGGCTCCTATCTATGAGAAACGTTGATGTTTCACAGTCCAGTCAAAGGTTAGGGAAACTTAACGAAACGCCAACACACAAACTGCTTACCTCAGCATATGAACAACAGCAAAATATACTGAAGCAATCTAGTGAAGACTGCCGGCGCCTGTTGCAACAGTCGACGACAGTGGGGCCGGACACCAATAAGAACTGCAATGATGGCAGACTACTGACGTCATCTAGTTTCGATTCTAAATGCGCAATCGATGGAGGAAGAAGCATGTCCACGGCGGATCATAACATTATCGCTAATTTCCTCCAAAACTCTGCATCAGCGACTAATTTCAATCTGGATTCCATGAAGTTACCTAGTTCGACAACATTTACTATGTGTTCTGAAGCAGCAAAACTTATGAACACATTGCAACAATCTCCTTTGCCTCTTAAGGGAACTGTTAATTTGAGCACGAGTCCAATACCGTCTCAGTTCGCTGAAACCAAGCTTAGCAGTGTGTTGGAGCAGCCAAAACCGTTAGAATCAAGTCGATTAGTTGCACAGATATCTCAAACACCACAGCAGGATGTAAATCGTTTACAAACGGGTACACCTCCATTCAAAGATTACATGAACCATCTGCCTTCGTATAACTATCTACAGAATACTGTCCTTACCCAGAATCCTACTGAAAATAACACATTGAGTACAGCGGCCGCAGATTTATATCAGAATACATTGTATAGGCCCGATAGCAAATTTTCTTTAAATAGATATACATCTGGACAAACTTATAATCAAGCGCTTCCTAGCGGAACTAGTGAGGCTACAAAATTTCAACAACAGTATTCATCGTCGACCGATGAAGGCTGCGAAACCGATATGGAGGACGTCCCAAACACGAGTGGAGTACAAAATAGACTCAGCTCATACGCCAGCTCAAGTTCGAGTAGCGGTGTGGTCACATTTTTTAACAACAAAAGCTTGAGCCAGAATCTAAGTTGTGATTCGTCCCAAAGTAATTTCTCAGCTTTCGAAAGCATCGATTATCAACTCTCAGACTGTTCAAGTGAGCTTGCAAGCAGTTTACCGAGTTGTACTTCTAACGAGGACAGATTATCTCACGAAAACAGTACACTAGTGAACACAAGTCCCATGCACCCGTGCGTTTACATTTCGTCATATAATAATAAAACTCCAGGGACTGGCTTGATCACACGACATAATCCTCTAAACTACCAATCCTCTAATAAGAACTGTCCGCGAACTATGACACGAAGTCCTGTGGATTTTCGTGAAGGTCGCCGGGCCAGTGATGGTCTGGTTGCCCAACAAGCTGCACAGGCAGACGAAGCCCAAAAAAACAGCCTCGCTTTTAACAGCCAAAGACTCAATGAAAATTGCAAAGCAAAAGGCGTTCTCGAGTTACATTTAGTACAAAAAGAGGCACAAAAATTGAAAACCCAATATCAATCGACAATTCCGGCCGAAGAGATGACCCAAAGACAAATTCAACATAACCAATTTGCAGCAACGTTTACTCCGCATTATATTGACACTAAGAATCCAACTCCGAAGCGTATAAGTCTTCCTGAATCATTCAATTACTCTAGCACGTCCCCGCCAATGCCCGCTAGTCCCAAACTGGTGGCGCAATTGCAGGAATGTAATGACTTGGGTCACGGTGCGTCCGCATCCCAAATTAGCAAACCTCCGTTACAACAGCAATTAATGCAGCATAGACTTTTCCAGCAAAAGCGTCAATTATTGCAAAAACAAATGCCTCCTGCAAACTTGTCTCCGCACGAAATGGTTGCACTGCATAACATGCAAGTTGGTCTGAGCAGAAGGCAGATGCTCAGGCAACAAAGCTATAAGATAGCTCAACAACAACAAGTATTACCGCCTTTACCGTTGACAGAATCTGAAAGTAAGGATTTATTAGCTTTTCAAGCTATTGTTGAGGATCCGACTAGAATAGTGAATGCAACTGACGAAAACCAAGAAGATGGCGGTAATTTCTCGTATCAAGGTTCCATGGAAATTAATATAGTGAATCAGGGTAGGTTGGGTGAAAATTGGTCGAATCTACCGTCCAGTTTGCAAAATGCTTGCCAGATCTCTGAATTAGGGAGGCGAGAATTGAAAGAAACTCGTGAAGAAACTGATGGCAGTCACAATATGGAGGCGACCCTGTGGCCCGGACAATGGAACGCTACGTTGTTTCCGCCGCAGACTTGCTTCCAGGTATTCCAACAAATTAACTAGCGTAGGCTCACCAGTAGTTGTAGATTTGGTGCACATTCAGCTTCGAGTGGTAGTGATTTGGTACAGATTTTCGTTTTGATAAACCATCATGGTTTACGAGTATGTATTGCATTGTTTTGTAGTAGAACTTTCAGTTACTGAAAATTATTGTTATAAACTAAAATTATAAACAGTATTAACTGTTAACATGTGTTAAATATGACAATCTGTTTCTAGTTGATCATTAGCAAGAAGGCTGATAGTGATATGGCTAGATGTCAGCCCGTAGTTGTTCAAGATATCTTGGTCTCATAATATGTTAGAATCAATGATTCTTATAAACAGCCGTATTTATTAAACTTAAATTGTGCATCCAATATATATCAAATAATAATTACTGTTGAAGATTCTTGTATCTTTCGGTAATTTGCATGACAATAACTAGTGCTTTAAATTATCTAGTATTCACGATCTTGTCGGCACAATTATATAAGCCTTTTATTTGTAAATCTAATGTTATTACAATTATAATAAAGATGTGATCATCATTTTTCTTGATTACAAACGTCCCTTACGACTTGCCAAATATTGTATTATAGTAAAGTTATTTTGGTAAATTATTGTAATTCAACATCACAATGTTCCTATTTATTGTTCACAATGCCCAAATTTTGATAATAATATATATAAATATTTATTTATTGTTATACTTATACTTAATATAAATAAAAAATAATTACAATTAGTTTTCAGTTATTATTATCTGTTTGTTGAAGTCTGTACAGATGATTTGCTTGATTATTATTACAATAGGACTAGATGTAGTCTATGTAAGTTGTGATAGCTTTATTTAGAAGCAAATTTATTTAATTTGAATTAAATGTAATCTTTTATTATGTTTTCGTTTTATTTTGGCACCATTCGTTTAAGCTTGTAGTTCCATATAATGCATGATAGATTCTGTGCTTCGTAAATACTTATAGATGCAGATTATTGGTAGTCTTAAATGGCTGCATACATTTTACTACCTACAGAATCTGCCGTGAAGCAGTACTTTGTAAGCATCACTGTGTTTCGGTCCGAAGGGCGCCGTAGCTAGTGAAATTACTGGGCAAATGAGACTTGACACCTTATGTCTCAAGGTGACCAGCGCAGTTGTAGTGCCGCTCAGAATTTTTTGGTATTTCAAGAATCCTGAGCGGCACTTCATTGTAATGGGTAGGGCGAATTAATTACCATCAGCTGAACGTCCTGCTCGTCTCGACCCTTATTTTCATAAAATAAAATGATACTATTATTGATAATATATTATTACTGAAATGAAACATGATAATGAATATGTATGTTGTATTCCATTACTTACGATACTTTTATAGAATATTGTGGGTCTTAAATGAAACACCAACCTAGTGGAACATTAAATAATACCACCCTACCCTACTTAGCGCGACTGAGAGTCTTTTTCCCAAATGCTACTTCAATTATCTAGATCTTAATAATAATTCTGCCTCCATGCCGAAAAAGAAAACTCTTCACTGACATGAATTTGAACATAATGACATAAGACTGTAATGAGTTTATCGTGTACAGAATGTCTTGCATGCTTTCGATGTCCGGATACTCTTTTTTTCACAAATCACTTTTAACTACCGATTTTATATCTGGACTGCAGGTAACGTAACTATGCTTTTATATCTCTGATGTCATGGTCTCAGATCATGGTACTAGTAGGACATATGTCAGTCAGCCCTCACGGTATCAATACTACAGGTTATTTGAATAAAATACTTTAAATACTTTTAAACCCTCCTGAATACATCATTGTGGAAAGTTAACCGTAGGATTAATAAATAACAATATTATTTTTAATTGGCATCGTTAATATTAAGTAAAGCAAAGTTACACGCTATTCAATGATATATTGTTATGTTTTAAGCATCATGTGGGTATATTTCATCTGATATATCTATTGCAGCCGAGCTGGCAAGGACACAGCCTTCCCCCCTCCAACATGCTGCCACTGAGTGAGAGTCCAATACTGGAGATAACTGAACAGATGGAATCTATTTAGCTTTTTGTTAATCTGCACGTCCATGAACCAATTAAGTTAAAGTAACTAACAATAATTACTATACATGCCTATTATACTAACTTATAAACTTAGGTACTATTTACTTAGTAGCTTAATCAACGTAAAATGAAAAGGCCGTATAAAAGCCTCCTGTTTAAATATTTGTTAAGTAGTGTACACCTACACAGTTGCTAGGTACTATAAAATTGAAGTTTAAATAAGATAGTTTACCTAATCTTTATTCGCCAAGAATAAAAAAACTAATAAACTCAGGGTCTCTTTAATATATTACGAAATGAGATCTGGCAACAATTTTTACCGATGCATGGGTATGGCCTTGCGCTTAACAGCAGTGTCCCTGGTAGGTATCAACATCCGGAAGATGTCCAATGCTGGACAAAGGCCTCCCCCAAAGATTTTCACGACGATCGGTCCTGCGCTGCCCTCATCCAAAGTATTCCGGCGATCTTGACCAGATCGTCGGTCCATCTTGTGGGGGGCCTACCAACACTGCGTTTTCCGGTACGTGGTCGCCATTCGAGGACTTTACTGCATACATATTGCGATATTGATATTCCCAGACGATTCATAATTTTCAACAACATGATGCGATTAGACAATAGTTATGAGAATAAATTCAACTATGAATTGTCTGTACTGCCAAGCCCATATTAAATAATTAAACGCTAAACAATTACAATTGCGTTTCCAAATAATTTTACTTATTCCGCGCAATATGGGACTCGTTTTACTTCGAAAAGTTGGTACCTACTTAAAGACAATTGAGTATTTGGCATCCAGCCCAAAATCCAAACTAGGTATTTCCATATTTATTGATCATACGTATTTTAGAATCCGTTTCGTGTAAAAATCTTTTGGTACAATTTTTCATGAATTAATTAACTATAATTTAAGCAACGTAAGTAAAATATAAATAAGTAGAACATCTTTGCAATAAATAAGCGGTAATAAGTCGGAAGAGGCGGGGGCGAAGACACGTGCCGGCGATCACTATGTTGAGCGCCGGCAGAGCAGTTGGGGTTAGCACTTCTGAGTTATTAAATCATAATTATTTAATAATTATTTTGTTTTAAACTGCCTCTTATTTAATTATTATCTTTTTTATAAAAATATACGAGTATTTCTTAATATACGAACAAAAAAGAACGATAGAACATTTGTTGATGATCTCACGCTAAACCTACGTGAATCAACGCTAGTAGTGAAGGTGTTCTGCTTACCGCGCGCTCCAAACTTTTGATTTAAGTTCGACCAATTCTAGTATTATGACAGCTACGTTTCAGTCTGTGTTAAATAACCAAACATTCCAATGAGCCACCATTTTTTTAAATTATGTAATAATTAAACAAATAATCCTTACGAAATTGTAATTATACTGCGTTAAATAGGTGATAAATAATGTGACAATATGAATGTAGTTATAATTGTAACGAGGCTAATTATTAATATAATATTAAATTATTGTAATAATTGTTACGTATTACTAAAATAAGCATCCATTTATCTCACGGTATTGACTGGGTCCATAAATCATGCTTTCTTAATTTTTAAGCTATTATTGTTATAGATTAATTAGTATTGCCGACATGTCATTAGAAAATTGATTATAACACCCATAGACAAATTCGATAACTGTTGGAGACACAGGCGTTCTAGAACAGTCGTGAGTGTTCCCAAACTGAAGAGTAATGAGACAGTGTGAGATCTCAAGGCGAATGTGTGTCCATTATTTGTCTATTTCTAGAACTCATTCGATATGTTTGTAACAATATAGAAAGAAAGTGTGTGTGTACTTATGTATGCACGCAAGAAGTTATACTTTTTTGGCCAATAATTATTAAAAGGATTTATTCCTCGTGCTATTCTATGTTTTTAGAAACAACAATTTTGTAAAAATCTTGCAAAGATGGCTTGAACCCTTTGCCTTTTAATAAAATAACGAATGACGCAAACGCGTCCGAAAGTTCTAGGAACCAACTTCAACCTGTTACTTTTGTGTTACAGTGATGCGCGCGCATCTTAAAATTTCAATCTCATCATTTTTTTATAACGCGCCTAAAGAAGTATAACTTCAAAAAAGACTTTAAAGAATGGTCACCTTTTGGCGGGTTGTGTTCAATTCGTTATGTATGTCTTAGACCGAGATCTATAGCGCATACCTACTTGGTTTAGCTCAGACTTGACTTACGACACACTTAGCTGAGTGTAAGCTTAGTATTATAATCTTTAATTTCGTTTTTATAGTCATTTTACAGCTGAAGTTATGCTGAGTTTAAGCTAAGACAGCCTGATACAAAAGTCAAGTTCGCGTTTTCTCACACTCAGCAAAGTTTTACGGGAGTAAAGTCTATGTACGCTCCATAGATCTCAGCATTAGTCTATGATTTATGATGGATTGATGACGTCAGCGGTCAACTCCCAGTAAATACCGTATGATCAATAACCCCTGTACATAAACTACCTCCTAATTTAAGTATGAAAGACTGAATTCTGTGTCAATTCAGATCTCCGCGGCAACACTATCATCTTGGAGGACGAGGTCTTTGACAAAATAAATTAGCGATAGACGTGTACGTTAATTAACTTGTTAAAATTGTAGTTGCGTTGTTTTTGAGTAGTTTCGAATTAATATTGACATATCAATTAAATATAATGTGGAATCAGTTACATCCAGGTTTTAATCAATTAAAACGTCCAAGTAGTAATCTGATTATCTATATATAAAACAATTGAATACCAGTCTATTATACTCAATACTCAAGAATTAATTATAAAATATCAGCGATATATTCCGCTTATAGTAAAACACGCATACCTTAATAATTGTAATAGGTACCATTAAATTGTCATTCATTATTAGACCTAGAGGTGTTATTAACGAAGCTTTATCAAACCAACAATAACTTACATACGTAAGAAGTAACTTATAGTTTAGCAAATGTAGCCAGTAGGTGTTTTGAAGCTTTTACACCATTAGTCAAAATATTGCCATTGTACTATACTCCGTTATATAACATTATAATAGTCAAATTTATACATGTAACTTTTTAAATGAGTTTGAATAATCCATTAGGTGATTTGTAGACGTTTTTGTATAAACAAATTTGCTTACACGTTCTTAACTACGATTGCAGACGTAGCAAACATTTTTATATCGTTAAAGAAAAGGATCATGTATTATTTTGTTATATCAGGCCGGGTGCAGATTTGTAACAAACTTGCGAAAAAAAGAGAAAGAGCATGTGCGTCGCGACGAGTAAACGAGACATTGCTCGGTGTTCACGACCATAGATAACGATAATAAATATTGACTGAGGGCTAAAAAACAGCTGAAAATAGTCGAAAAATTGCTGCTAAAGTTCTATCCGTTTATTCATAATAGTCTGCTAACTTAAAGCATTGCTAATTCTCACTCTGTCTTCTTCTATTGACCTAAGTCAGAATGAGAAAAAACACTCCTAAGCGGCTATTTAAAGTTAGCTGACCATTATGAATAAGGGGGCTAATGTTTCCTCTTAAGGACCTCAGAGTATATTCTCATTTCTAAGGCTAGCGACACACCTCGTGACCAAATGGCATTTGACTCTCTCTGATATTCTAGATGTATCTTTCAACTCTTGTCAGAGTTTTAAATATTCAGGGCAGTTAAACATTCCGAATAAGATATATTCTTCATTCTGTCTTTATAGCTCTATCTTCTACCATGTCTCATAACGCATGAGATGATCTAGGCAGTCACTGATTCCGATCCGCCGTTAAACTTTTGCTTACAGATGTTTTGATTGGATATAATTTATGCTCCTCCAAGCCACAAATCCTACAATATATAATTCTGATTGCGTACTAATTTTCAAAGCATTGCCATAGATTCTCACACATTTAATGTGAGCTTACTTAATCTAGTCACTAAGTATTATTAATAAGGATTCGTACAGCAATAATAATTATAGATTTTTGATATTAATTTATGATGGCTGAGTCTGCGTCGTAATTTGGATGAATATTTTTTAAATGCGGTTTTGGTTGTGATACGAATGTATGATTTTTTTTCATGTAGAGCGACAGCATAATACAACGTATTTCACATATAAAAAAATTGTTTTTTTTTCATTTTCCCAACATTTTAGTAATGTGTGTTATAAATGCGAAGCGAATGCATATTATGTTATCGTACATCATAATTGCCAGCTAATAAGTACTTAGCATGTACAGTTATGAATACAGTGACAAAACGGACTTGATATTGGATTACTTTACTTGTAGATCTATATTACGCCCCAGTGGGAGGCTCCTTTGCACAGGATGCCTGCTAGATTATGGGTACCACAACGGCGCCTATTTCTGCCGTGAAGCAGTAATGTGGGAAGCATTACTGTGTTTCGGTCTGAAGGGCACCGTAGCTAGTGAAATTACTGGGCAAATGAGACTTAACATCTTATGTCTCAAGGTGACGGGCGCAATTGTAGTGCCGCTCAGAATTTATGGATTTTTCAAGAATCCTAAGCGGCACTGCATTATAATGGGCAGGGTGTATCAATTACCATCAGTTGAACGTCCTGCTCGTCTCGTCCCGTATTGACATAAAAAAAAATACGACCCGCGTAACAGCTCTGCTTCCTACCTTTTATTTAATTTAAAACCACAATATTCAGTTTATAATGACCCACAACACTGAAAGTATTTGGGCTGGCCATTTTTCATACAGTTATTTCAAAAATATTTATGCTTCTTACTTAGTTACAAAGGTTACATTTACCATGGTTTTTTACATTAAAGCAACATCATGCTTTTCGATGTGGCTTAAATCAGCAGGGTAGAGACTTCATTATCATTAAGTGGATGGTGATGTGCCCAGCTCCATCTCGTCTTTATGTATTCCTGGGTCAGCGAATTCAGACGTGGAGTAAAAAATCTCTGTGATTAATTTCGTGATGGTCTGTTGTTACCGAAACTAACATTGATACCATAAAACTGATACAGGAAAGTGATTAAGAATAAATGTCAGCAAATTCGTACGACATCAAGTATTGGTATGAACCAAGTTTATAACATTTTGCTTGTACCTAGAGCTGAAAGTACGGAACGTAGCGCTCGATGGATATTGCATGATTTATGATGACCAGAAACAACTAGAGTGGTGCTGTACAACTACAAAAATAATAAAATGGAGGGTATTGACTGAATTGTATACCATCACACGAAGCTTTTACAAGTGGATAAAAAGTTCCTTGCAGGGTGCAGCATACATACAGGTCGTTACCGGGGTTTGCTCAGATCCTAAGCCCGTGATTGCCGGTTTTACCATAACTCCAAGGCTGTGTTCTTTCTTCTACACTGTTTCTTCTGCTGATATATGTTGTTCTGAATAATGTTGGATGCATCTCTGCATTGTTATGCAGGCAGTACCTACTGGAGTACTCACCGTTCATCACGGTCTGAGTGGGGAAATCATCAACCATTAAATATAAGTACATGTATTTACCATTGAGTGGTATCTACATGTATCCATCACTTAGTGCTGAGTAGAGACGTTGCATTGTGTGTCTTCCACCTGATTTGTCTGATCTGACTGACTGAACTGCTGCTGAATTCGCTTTCGCACGACACCCCACAGACCTGGATATCAGCCTAACCATCTGGATGGTTTTCGTTTCAAAATGCGTTCGTGAAGAAACTCTGCAACACAACTAATCTTTGAATGAGCTTCCTTGCGAAGTAATTAAACGTCTATAATAAGACAGTAACTAAAAAAAAAGTGAGTCCTTCGGCCGGCCTTGCTCTTCTCATTCTCTAGCTTTGCAGAAGAGTTAGCTATCACTTAACATCTGGTTATCTATACACGTGTTTGTTTCCTCTTCCACAAAAGGTAAAATTGTAAAGCAAAGTTCACAGTTCATCATAGTTCGACGACGAATAAAAAGAGCTAAAAAAACTTTTTATCTGTCTCTTTGGTCCGGCCAATCTTGAAATGGTTGGACCATATGACGGTACATTGTAGGTATAACTGATGCTATGTACTACAAAAAATAAATTGGGGTTCCATGCAAAAAACAACTGAATGATGGGCAAGAATCGACCAATTGCAAACACACAAATTAAAATATTAGTTCATACTTATAAAATTTATATGTAGGTAAGTGAATTAGGTATTAAAATTATGATCTATGTTTCAAATTATGTAAGTACATTATTGTCAGTCAAGGGTATGAACATAATAAATTAACAAAATAATATATCAAATTCAAGCTATCAGTTTGTGGTCGGAGACTTCTCAGATACATTGTGGGTGATAAGACAAAGCAGATACCACACACAACGGCATAAATACGACGATAACTATATAGTCTAAAGTTTTTGAACGTATTCAAATTTTACAATGGAAAAAATAACTGAACTTATTCGTAACTTGAACGAGTTTTCTTTTTCTTTTGAAGTGACTCCTGATGTTAATCGAGGAGATCTAGACGGCTTGAATATTAAACCATTATTTTTCTCCATAACATGGCATGCTAAGAAGTACGAAATGACAGATTTAAATATTCCACCAATACAACTGGCAGAATTTTTAAGGGATAAACAGAAGAATGTCTTACTTCATCTGTCTTGCGATCGATTAAGACGAGCCTATTTGAACAAATTGTTGGATCATCTTAAAGCCAAGGAGATTTGCAACTTGCTTCTAGTGAGAGGAGGTAGGTACTTATGTCAGTGTTTTTTTACGTTAAGGCTGGTGGTTACGCTAAACTTGAAGTTAACTTAATGTTAACAGTTCACTTTTGGAAGGTACCCACAGTAGTCATTCTATATCCTAATGTGGAGTTAACCGTGAATGATCTTCTTGAGAGAGAGTTCCTTAAAGCGCCATTTGTTTTCGAAACAATGTAGTGTTAGAAGTGACATCAAAAAGAATTGTAAAGGAATTAATTTTGAGACAGTAAATGCCTTTTGCCTTTATAGTTATAATATGGTAAAACGCAAAATTTTTTAAACATTATCGGAAATCTGATTTTGCATTTGTACTTCTCTCAAGCTAAGATAAGATGAAGCATGTGTGGGTATTTATATTTTTTGGTGTTTAATAGGGCGTTCATTAACCAATGCAGTCGTGGTTACAGAGAACCCCTCCTTTTTAAAGTCCGTTGACAAGTAAGAATGTTGCCGATAACTTTTATTATATTTTAGTTGAAATTTCAAACTTCTTAGTAACTAGATTATACTTAATATAAATATTTTTTTCTAACTTCAAATTCTCTATAATGGAGCACTAAAGACTCCTGAAGATACCGCTGTTTCTACTTACTAAACATTATCAGCGAAATTATATCCTTCTACATTAAAGTACCTAATCTATAGACATTAATTTTTATTCTGGATTCACTTTTTTCCATTCAAGATCCACCATTACTGTTGAAGCCTCGTTTTGTACGAATTTGTAAACCAAGCCATAAACCTATTATCAACAGTTTAAAGCACATCAGTAAATATTAAGCTCGAATTATTTTGTCCAATTTTCAAGAGCTATGAATTTGGAGGAGCATACTTATTGAATTTTGCTGTGTTATAGGTATTAGAAAATATCAAACTGTTAAATTTTTAAGAATACGGACCGAAATTTAATTTTATAGCTCTTACTTAATTTAAAAATATCTTTTACAGAAGGCTATGACTCAAGTTCATCAGACTTCAAATCTACGTCGGAGCTAATTACTCATGTGAGACAATATTCTGGAAACTACTTTTGTATCGGCATAGTTGGACATGCAGATCGAAACGATCGTTACCAAAGCTTAAAACTGAAAGTCGACGCCGGCGCAGATTTTATAATAACTCAAGCATTTTTTGACGTAAATGTTTATAAAAATTTTGTGTCAGAAGCAAAAAAACTGAATATCAATATACCAACGATCCCAGGGCTGTTCCCATTTGAAACACGAGAGGAATTAGATGGATTTATAAATTTATGTAAAGTTCATGTTGAAGAGAATTTGATTGAAAAATTAGTCACTAATACTGGAGTCACTAGTATCAAAGATATTGCTACAGGAATGTACAAAGCTATGCATGTGAAACATTTTCATTTTTTCACGATGAATAAATTTAACAGGACCGCGAATATCATTCAGGAAATAACAAAAGCAGTTTAAGCTCTTTATGAATGAATAAAGTAAAGGTATTTTTTATTTCTTTAACTTATTTTCATCACTCCTGGAAATATTATAATTAAACTTGAAAGAGTGACATTTCAAGTCAATTTACAAATATACCATATTGAGCAGGCCATCAACAGTAAAGTAGATACAACATTTACATCAGCAGTAAATGGACCCACAATAAGATAATAGAATAGATAATTTATTAGTAACAAACCACAACCACACTATTGTTTAATAACAAACCAGAATGAGTAATAAATTCTTAGAACTAACTATTAAAAACCAATTAAATAATAAGTACAATTCATTGCTACAGAACTGCCGACTGGATGAACCGATTTTGATGATTCTTTTTTTATTGAAAACTGGTACCTCCCGTGTCCCAACTGAAATCGAAGTTTTTTTTATATTTAAAAGGGTGTCCTTCTTTTTTTTTATTTATGGAATAGGAGGACAAACGAGCGTACGGGTCACCTGGTGTTAAGTGATCACCGCCGCCCACATTCTCTTGCAACACCAGAGGAATCACAAGAGCGTTGCCGGCCTTTAAAGAAGGTGTACGCGCTTTTTTTGAAGGTACCCATGTCGTATCGTCCCGGAAAAACCGCACAAGGAAGCTCATTCCACAGCTTTGTAGTACGAGGGAGAAAGCTTCTTGAAAACCGCACTGTGGAGGACCGCCACACATCCAGATGATGGGGATGATATCCTAACTTGTGGCGTGTCATGCGAAGGTAAAATTCGGCGGCAGGAATCAGGTTAAACAGCTCTTCGGAACACTCCCCGTGATAAATGTGGTAGAAAACACACAATGAAGCGACGTCTCTACGCAACGCCAAGTGATCCAGCCGTTCACAGAGCACTGAGTCCCCGACAATTCGAGCTGCTCTACGTTACACGCGGTCAAATGGATCGAGCAGATACTGGGGTGCACCAGACCAGAGATGACAGCAATACTCCATGTGTGGCTGGACCTGCGCTTTGTAGAGACAAAGCGCAGGTCCAGCCATTGCTCCGGCCGTGCTCTCACTAGAATGTGGGCCGGCTTGAAGTATTGCCGTGCTCTATTGATGACGCCCAGCTTCTTCGAAGCCAATTTGGCTTTGCCCTCCAGATGGCCACGGAATTGGCAATCGCTCGAGATTTCGAGACCCAGTATTCCGATACTAGGCGCGGCTTTAAGAGAAGTGTTCTCGAAGAGCGGTGATACGACAAATGGGGTTTATTTAGTGGTAAAGGCGCAAACTTGAGTCTTCTGGGGGTTAAATTGGACAAGGTTCAATTTACCCCAGTCCGCGACCTTCTCAAGAGAGGACTCGATAGAAGACACAAGTTTCTCCCGGCACTGGTCGACGATTTCCCGAGAGAGACCTGCATGGCCCGTGTATCCGGCATCACCAGTGCTGTCATCTGCATAGCAATGCATGTTGGAGGTGTTCAACATATCATTGATATGCAGAAGAAACAGCGTAGGAGATAGCACACAGCCTTGGGGCACTCCAGCATTCACGGGCTTCGGGTTCGAGCAATATGCGTCGACAATGACCTGTATGCTACGCCCAGTGAGGAAGCTGGAGGTCCACTTGCACAAGCTCTCGGGAAGCCCAAATGATGGAAGTTTTGAGAGGAGCGCCTTGTGCCATACACGATCAAAGGCCTTCGCTATATCCAGGCTAACTGCCAGGCCTTCCCCCTTGCTTTCAATAGCCGCCGCCCATCTATGTGTTAGGTATACCAGAAGATCACCTGCTGACCGTCCATGGCGAAAGCCGTACTGTCGGTCGTTGATCAACTGGTGACCCTCTAGGTATACTAAAAGCTGGCGGCTAATTATGCTCTCCATGATTTTGGAGAGCAGGGAGGTGATAGCAATAGGCCTGTAGTTCGCCGGATCCGAACTGTCTCCTTTTTTTTGGATCGGATGGACAAGGGCTGACTTCCATGAGTCAGGGACTACGCCTTTGGAATAAGAGTGCCGGAATAAACGCGTTAGCACCGGCGTCAACTCAGGGGAACACGTTCTAAGCACGATTGGAGAAATGCCATCCGGCCCGCTCGACTTCCTGACGTCCAACGAAAACAGAGCTCGCCTAACAGTTTTCTGTCTGAACTGTACTTCAGGCATAGAGCTCTGACACCGCGGGATGGTCGTCGGTGTTTTTCCGTTGTCGTCAAGAGTCGAGTTGGAGGCGATAAGAGCGCACAGGAGCTCGGCTTTCTCTTTTGCCGTATGGGCCAGGGTGTCATTCCTCATGTGCAACGGCGGCATGGACGGCTGGTTGAAATTACCAAGAGCAGCTTTCGATAACGACCAGAAATTGCGTGTTCCAGTCGGGTAACTGGAAAGCTGCTCGCCGATTTAGACTTCGCACGGGTGATTTGCCGCTTAAAAAATCTGGAGGCACGGTTATATTTCCTCTTAAGAACTTTGCAGTTCGGATCCTTTGTGCCCAGCGCCGCAACCCAAGTTCGATATGCCTGTTTTTTGCATCGAACCAGGGCTGTGATCTGCCACCGATCGGTACTACAGAGCTTGGTATAAAAATATCCATGCCCTGCAGTATCACATCGGCTATTGCAATGGCGCAGGCACTAGGATCATCCGAAGGGAAACAAACCTTGCCCCAAGGGTAGGATGCTAAAAAGGAACGCATCCTATCCCAATCTGCTGACTTGTAGTGACAAACGCGGCGGGTCGCTGGTGGTCTGCGACGTTGGCGTCGGATAGGCACTACACTCCTGACCAGGCAATGGTCGGACGTTCCGAGAGGGGCGTCAACAAAGACCTGGTAACCATCGGGATGTGTAGTCAGCAGATCTAATAACGACGGCATGTGGCTATCCACGTTGGCGACTCAACCAATTGGGACAGACCATACGCCAATGCAAAATTATGCACAGATCGCCCTGCGTAGTCTGTGGTACGTGATCCAAGCCATTCGGCATTGTGCCCGTTGAAATCACCCAAGACTACGATTTCAGCTGAATTCTGATTCTGTGCAAGCACGTCGTCAATTGCCGCTTGAACGCAGCCCATGAGATGATCGGTTTCTGCGTTACCATTATGGGACCTGTAGACACACGCATAGATACGGACGCGGTCGTCTAAATCTACGCGGAGCCAGAGAGTAGACAGGTCCCTACCCTCAAAATTGCCGAGACGGCGACAGCAGATGTCCTCCCTAACGTACACACATACCCCGGCATGAGGCAAAAAGTTGTGCACAATTTTGTACCCGGGGTACGTTAAATATGACGTATCGCTAGGTCGAGATATCTGCGTCTCCACCGCCGGCTGCGCCGTCTCAATGTGGTGGTGGACGGCGTTTAAATTGGAGTGAAATCCCCTGATATTGCAAAAGTCCACGTTGAGCGCGGAGCGGGGTGCCGTGGTGTTACTGCCTCGTTTGTCCTCGGTCATGCGCGGTTCTGTGCCCACCCCAGAATACGAAGGGCAGCCCGAGCGAGAGTGCTCGGAGAGGGATTCTCCGGCTCCGGTAGAGCCGGTACCCTCCTGGGGTAATATCTTTTTACGGACTGCTCTCATATGTTGGGTAGGGGGGGGGGGTGGAAGGGATGGCCTCGGGTCCTCGACGCTAACCTATGCGAAACATAGCGGCACTAGGCTGCTACTTCACGCCGGTATTCTGTGCGAGTGTGGTAATTAACCCGGAAGAGTCTGGCCCGATCGTGCTGACGTCATAAGACGGCAGCGTAACTCTCCCACTTCTAAAAATCCCATAGTCGCCTCTTACGACACCCATGGGCCTGGGACTCCCCTATTCTTTTTACGCCCCGGGGAAGTACAGGGCGAAAGGTAGTTTGATGAGAGTTTGATAAGGTTCTAATTCTAGGATCCATGGCAAACTAACAATACTCAGCCGAATCTTTTACACGCTTTCCGGATATTTGAGTCTCCTACGTTACGTCATTCTTTTCAAGTAATTGTCGTAGTCGTAAATGATGATCAATGTAACTCCTTAACGTAAGGGAGTGATCTATGGCAGAATTTCTGCCTGTAATCAAACTACATGTCTCTTTTGAAATTGTCCTCTAGGTAGATTTTTCTGTTGAGATAGTCCCTGACTTAGTTTGTTTCATTTAACCGGTACTGTCTCATATAAGTAGCCCGTTTAATAAGTTCACATATTCAGGACAAATTTTTTACTTCAGATTCACTAAAAATAAAAAATAAACATCCGAAAAATTACAAATCTGTAGCTACATTTTATTTATTATTAAGGTGTAGAAGAATACGCAATTACTTTAATTACTCATGTTATGCTGTGCCATCTCTCCATAACAGTGACAGTATAGCTAAAAGGTATTCACAGACTACATCATCGATTCAACGTATTCGGTGCGAATACTTTACATGATGGGGTGAGTGATTATGGCGTAGCCCAATATATAATGGCCCTGATTACATTGTAGGATGAAATGACCTATGGAAGTTTCGACACTTAAATCCGAAACTAACAGTACAATACTTGAAGGACCTGGGATTGGTGACACTACTGCCCTTAATGCTGAAACTCGGCTCATATCGTTGCTTCTACTGCCACACAAAATAAATACAAAAGAAAACTTACAATATGAAATAAATAATTTAAAAAACCTGAAGCTGGCGGTTGCACGGAAAGTGCGAGCCAAGATCTCAAAAGGAGTAAATGGATGGATCCTTATGTCATGTGACATTCGTTTCAAATAGTAGTAATTACACTTAGACTATGGATACTAACTCTATCTACGTAATTACAGTATCGCGATTGGTCACGAAGTATAATCCGGCTGAGTTTGAAAGCGAACAGTTGCTTAAAACGTAGTGGATTTCGGATATCTCCTTTTTTTGCAAGATTATAGCCGTCATCTGTCAATGATGAATGACTGCAAATTTCATACAATCGAGTGAAATTCGAATCGCTTTTTCTTAGAGTTTCCGAATAACATTATATTATTGACATAAAAATAACCTAACTGTAATTTTTAGTGGTCCTGTCCAAAGAATATATAATTATAAATCATTGCTGGTCACTAGAGCAGTTTCTAAGTCAAACAAAGTAGAATTTAGAAGTTTTAAATATAACATAATCATTTATCAAACTTCCCATTTATATCATTCATAACAGCTAAAGTACAAGATAAAAGTATACTGCCTGTTTTCTAACTTAGCACACCGACTTTATTGTTTGAATTGTAAGTATTATATCGATTGTACATTCGTTATAAATAATTTAATTTAAAGTCAGGTATCAATTCTATATTGATATTATCTGATCTTATCAAAAACAACATAATACATTTTTTTAGAAATCGTATACCAGTCCACTATCATATTTAAATAATTGGTTTTAGGTACCTGGTATACCTATATAAAGATGTCATTTCCTGATAAGCAACAGAGAAAATTATGTTGGGATTCGCGAGACAAATATTGGGAATGCTTAGATGAACACAATGTTATTGATAGTTCTGAAAAACCCAAAGCATGTATAGAATTTAGGAAAATGTTTGAAAATTCATGTCCATCCAAATGGGTAACCCATTTTGATCGAAAGAGGGACTATAACATATTTAAAGAAAAAATGCAAAATGAGGGATTTGAACCTATTAAGGAAACATAATATTATTTTGTTGTTTTTGACAAAATCTTTGTAAATATAGCTTAGTAAATTGTTTATTTAAATTATTTGTGGTTTTATTTCCTTCTTTATACAACCATTAAATAGTGGAGTTAAGCACAAGGTAAATAGACAAATACTTATGTATAGCATTTGCTATAAATATATAACAATTTTTAATACATTTATTAATTCTTTTCAGGAACTTCTAGTTGCAAATAGAAATAATGGATCACATTATTCTTAAAATAAATGTAAATACTTCAAGTCTCACTTCACAAGCAATTCAGGTTGGTATCATAACACCTTGGATTATTTTTATTCCATAGTTTTGATCAACTATTTGAATAATATTAATTACATAATATCATGTTAGTTATTTTTAATGCAAGCATTAGTCATTACTTAGCAAACAGTTAGTATATTCATATTTCATTTCTGGTACTGAATAACATTTCAGGATGTCTTCAATCTTATAAGAAAAAACATCCTTAATGAATCATCTGAAGATATGGATCCAGCTATGGAACTCCTCTGGAAACATATAAACACATTGCTGCCTCATTATAATGATCAGTTATTATGTTCCATATGCTTTTATACTTTAATGACTGATAAAAATGAAGAGGCTTATTTATTAAAAATTTTGGAAATTTTGAATAAAATGATGTTGTTAGAGAAGAGCAACAAAGAGGATGTACATCAGACATCTGTGGGTGTCTCATTAATGTACGGATTGCTCCAATCATCATATCTCAATAGGACACCTTCACACCAAATGCTTGTTCAAAATTGTATAGATTTAACATTCAAGTTGTTAACACTACTTGCTTATAAGTATACACAATTTACCTTTCTAGTTTTCAAGATATTGTCAACATTTAAGAAATTAAAAAATACAGTACTTCACAAACATATATTCACCCAGGATAACCAAGTCACATTGCTAAATTTAGTGAACCATAACTGGGAAAATCCTATAACTGGAGTGAGGCTCATGAATAAGGGAGTATTCCAGTTATTAATAAGTGTTATACATGAAGATATTTATGTTTTAATGTTGAAGGAAATAAATAAATTTTATTGGAACAAAGCTAAATATTTAATGTTATCTGAAATAATAGAGCAAAGGCAAGATTACTTACAAACATTTTTGAAAGAAAATAATATTAATGAGGGTCTCATTCATAGTTTGTTTAAACCAGGACTAGTTTCTGCAGGTTCAGATATGTACTATGCAGTTTTAAGGAAAATTAAGTCAGCTGAAGAATGGGCAACCATTTTTCTGGAAGATGTGATGAAAATTTTTGTGGGACCCAAGCAAAAAGCAATTGAAAACTTTTGTAACTATTGGTTATTGCATACACTGAAAATTTTCCCATCCGTCATGGATATAATTTTAGATGAACTCAAGAGTAAAAATTATTGTGAGTCAAAACTATTAAGTTGTTTGTGTGTCATGAAACAAGTATGTAAAGAGGGTCTACTGAAAATAAAATTGCAAGACTATGAAGATAATATACTAGTAAATTACATATTAACAGGATTGAAACATAACAATGCATATATTAGAATGTTAGCATTTGAGATTTTATGTGTCTCAAATAGCAAACCACTGCCTCGAAGTGAGGCATATAAACTGGTATTAGAATTCATCCACTTCAATATTAACTCTGATTGCACTGTTTTGCGGACAAGTATGATAAATTGTATAGCCAACTTTCTTAATCATCTTAACAATACTTATGTCACAAACACAAAAATAAATGTCAATGATTACAAAAATCTTCAAGACTTTTGTATTGAACTTCAACAACTAATAAAATCATCACTAAATGTTAATGGAAATTATCAGAGAAAGATAACAACAGTAACAATAATTAATGTTTTGAATAAAAATCTTATGAATAATGTACGTACAATAAAAGAGAGGAAACTTTCATTAGGAGAAAAGCTGAAAAGCGAAATGGCTTGGATGTTATCTGATAAAGATGTTATTTTAATGTTAATAAGCTTGTTGAAAGATCCTGCAGAAGATATACGAAAAACGGCCGTAAATGTATTGTTAACTTACAACGTGAGAGAAATAATAGAAATGGACATGATTAATATATTGTTGAATGATGCAGTTAAATGTTTAAGAAGTAAATTCTTCTATGAAATTGACTGTGGTCGATGTATTTTTAATTTAATAATTAACATAATGCTCACAAATGACCTAGCAGTTTCATTTGATGGCTTAGAGTCTCCATTTCAAGGTATCCAAGATGTTTTTAAGTTTTGGTATAACGAACTGACTTCAGAGTTCCAAATGAAAAGAAACATTGTCGATTCTGTTGAGAATGGAAAACAGTTACATTCTATACTTAGTGTTATATATGTCATCTTTGATTCTTGCTCTACATCCAAACATAAACTTGAAATTCCTGAGCACACTATGATGAGTCTACTTACTATTTTGGATGATGTATCAAATCAGTTTCAATGGAAAGAAGAGGCAAATGTGAGCTCAGATTTTTCAGAAATGAGTGACATGGTGCAGAGTCTGATACAGGCATCTAGTGTGTATTCCAATGTAGCTGATGAAACTCACACTTCTGGACTGCATCAAGCTGTTTTAAACTGCTTATGGCTGAATGTTAAGGTATGTTGTACTGTGTAACTGTGACTATCCCCCATATGAATTATGCAAAAGTGAACAATATTTGAGTTATCATGTTTTTTTTATCTTTTTATCAACAGAACCCTGTTGCCAAAAAGCAAATAACGGTACCCTTATAGATTCTTCTTGTCTGTCTGTCCGTCCATCCGTATGTCACAGCAACTTTTTTCCGAAACAATAAGAACTATACTGTTGAAACTTAGTAAGTGGATGCATTCTATGAACTGCATAAAGATATTCACAGAAAAATAGTAAAAAAAAAACAATTTTTTTCTAAAATGAAAAGTTTACGCGAGGGACACTTCTAAAGTGGTACAATGTGCAACCCCTAACTTCTAAAACAAGAGAATGATAAAACTAAAAAAATTGGTTTGAATCAAATCTAGTTTTTTAATACTTACTGGAGTAAGTATTAAAAAAACTATATAATAAATTATGAAAACATTGTTCAAAGTTACAACAAACTACAAGAACTTTTATATTATGTTACTGCTACGGAACCCTTCATGGGCGAGTCCGACTCACACTTGGCCGCTTTTTTAAAAATAAGCCGAAAATGCAACATTTAAATCCCATTTTTTCTTCGAAGAATAGTTCCATTGTATAATTTATTTTATTTGATGTTGAATTCTATGAATAACTGAGAAAACTCCCCAAATTTTATAAATATATAGCATTTTTTCGGTATTAAAACTAAGGGCCAACGGAACTTGTCAGCCGTATTACAATTATAATATAATATTTTACAGGCGGCAATAACATAGTTATGTGACTAACCACAGAGTACGGATGGATAGTTACGAATTAACTATAACCGACCAAATTTTAAGGGTTCTCATGCATCCAAAAATAGTCCCATCAAAGTTATCTGCTGATGAAGCAGGAAGGTAGGACTTGTCACGAGACAAACTCTTTCTATATAATTCCTGTTCTTTTGATAGTATTTTCCGGCGTTATAATTACTTCATCGAGGAACTCGTAGTAAGTACCTATGCTATTCCTGGCTACTTGTTTCCATCTTTTACTCGCTTTTTAATTAATTGGTGTATTTTTTTTTAAAGAAAATAAGGGACGAGACGAGCAGGGCGTTCAGGTGATGGTAATTGATACGTACCTACACATTACAATGTAGTGCCGCTAGAAAACTTAAAAATTCTGAGCGTCACTACAATTGCGCTGGTGGCCTTGAGACATAAGATGTTAAGTCTCAGTTGCCAATATATTTAGTAGTATCATGACAATTGTATAAGATAAGTATTGGATGTCCCAACTCCTAAATGTGATTAAAAATATAATTCATTGAATTTTAATAAAATAATATTTCAGGTATCCTGTGAATTGTTATCATTAATATTAATACAAAATCTAGATGATGTACAAATTTGTGAGAAATGTTTGAATACTATAAGTCGTGTCTTAGAGACGTGCCGACATAAAGGAGCTATTGAAGCAGCCGGAACTGAATTAGGTGATCATTTAGTTAAATTATTTGAGTGGACAACAATATTGAGCTAAATATGTAGTAGAATGTGTTTCATAGTCTTAATGGATCCTTTTAGGAGTTTAAAAGACTTGCCTTTAGATTAGGCACCAAATTAATGATACTTAAAAGTACTTTATATTAATTTAGCTTAGCTTGGTAAGGCATGCAGCATGCCTATAACATTTTGCCCCTTATTCATAATGGTCCGCTAACTTTAAACATCCGCTAGGTCTGTTTTTTCTCATTCTGACTTAGGTCAATAGAAGAAGACAGAGTGAGAATTAGCAATGCTTTAAGTTAGCAGACTATTATGAATAAGGGGGATTATGGTCAATATGTTGTCCGTACACAAGTCATAGGTACATTTGTGATGCCACATTTATTGAAAAATCCACCATATATGTACAAAATATGTATGTTGGTGTGCGGCCAGATTTACTTGAGATTTCTTCGAATTCTTTCCCTTACTGCTTTGACCACCTTTTTTGTGCGCACACTACGTGGACGGCCAGATCTTTTTGTATCACAAACAAAGGTCTCATTGTACCTATTAATAGCCCAAAAACACAAACATTTTACTAATACGAAACATATGGAGAGTTTTACAAATTGCATTTGGCTTCATACCTACGTTGTGTAATGCAATCACAGTGATTCCGTTCTCTTTATCACCCTACTCCATTTTAATATCGCAAAATATTGTACAATGTTTTGGCGCCAAAATGAGAAAACACAATGTACAATAATATACAAATGACAGATTCCAAATTCAAATGTATTATTTTGTTTATTTTTAATTGTAACAGTATTAATGGCCAGACTAAGAATTAATAAACATTTATGACAACTTTCTTTTATTGTGATTCAGAATAGTCTTTTGCTTGCGAGTTGTCTTACGGTTGTCTTCCTGTGACCGATTTGCCTTCTAATTATTTGCCCCACATTTTTGTTCTTTTCTATAAGTCTATGAAAATGATCTAAAGTTTTCGCATCAAACAATATATTATAATTTTGTGACGTAGGTAAAGCAAAGTTAAAGATATTTAACTTTGACAAAGCTAAATTAAAATAAACTGTTGCGTCATCACTCAACAGCTTTGAAACAAAGGGCATATGCAAACATTTTGCTGAATATATTTTTTTCTAATACAATATTTTAAGATACAAAGATGAAGATAATGATCTTTAAATTACAGGATTATGTATAAGGAATCTCACAATGTTCCCAAACGAAGCAACTTCCCACTTACCGTCTGTCTTTCTTGAGAGGAAACTAAATGAACTGATATGTGAATCAAATAGAATGGCATCAGTTACCAGAAGAGGTGCAGGTCTATCGATATTAGTCCATAAAATTGTTTCACAAGACAACAGGAAAGGAAAGGCAAGTTTGTCTCTGCTAACTTGCTTTTACTATACCAGATAAATTTTTAGGTACTTACCTAGGTACTGATTGATTTATTTTTGTAAAAAGTGATGATGATATGTCATACAATTCGGCACCTCTCAGAATTTTTGGATACTCGGTTGGGCGTTATCGCAATTTCGCTCGTCACTTGAAGACGATATACGACGATAAGATGTTAAGTTTCATGAGCCCAGTAATTTTAATAACTACGTCGCCCCTCAAGGCGAAGAAAAAAAATGCTTGTATTTTACGACAGATAAAGGTGCCGCTGGGGCCTAACACACGCCGCTGGTACCTATACCAGCCAGGTTCCTGTGCAAAGAAGCCGCACAATATAATGATTCACCCATTATTGTAATAGGCACTTTGACACTAGTGGAAGTAAATATATCGTATAGTAACCGATAGCGTGCCTCTCACTAGTTGCTACTTGCTATAATATTATATCACTCTCCCTTTAGAGCGCAAAAAATATGCTGGGAGAGTTTCTTGCGCTGCTTCTTTTCTCTCAGAGCGCCATTTGTTTCCGAAGCGGTAGTACTATCATATTAGAAATGACATCAAAAAGAATTCTACAGGAATCAATTTTGAGAAAATAAATGCCTTTTATGCCTTGATCATCCGTCTGTCGGCTCTGGGCTTTGCAACTCTCATCGCATTACATATAGCAGTGTAAAATTTACACTATGATACCTGTTAGGATGATTGCTATCACAATTCCTATGAATTTGCCTATGTGCAGATACATTACATACCTAATCAATCAATATATTGAGAGGTGACAGTGAGTTTTTTTTAATTTATTTTTTTTTCTTAATGATCGCTTGGAACTGTTATAAATAGAAAAGCCCTCTTTTGCAACACATAGATCGAACGTCGTCTTTATTAATTCCTCTAGTATTGTGGTGTTAATCAACAATCATCATTTTTTTACAGCCTCTTTTCCATCATTTTATTAAAACATTGCTGTCTACATGTGAGAATCTAAATAATATTAATGAGCCATCAAATTTAGATGAGAAAGACCTGCCAAAAGCTATCTATATCCATTTTTTGGCGAAAATTGTAATTGATAGTAGTCTCTCTACAGAAGTGATGTACTATTCAGCCAAGTTAGCTGAACTTGCATTTGGCAACTTGACCAGCCCACACTGGCAAATCAGGTACCCTCACATTTTTTAAGAACTTTACAACATATTTTTAACACAACTCTTCCTAATATATAGAACAGATGCTATGTAGGTACTGCAGAAATTTCTTAATATAGAGTTAGAAACTGATATCTGAACCTACTAACACAGACTATGTATTGTTGCAATGCAAACAATTCAGTCAACCAGCTGAGGTGAGCGGGCGCAGGGTACTTATGCTCATTGGTAAGAAGTAGCACTGTATTCTGCCCTGTCATTAATTGTGTCTACCTGATGTGTTTTTGATTTGAATATATTTTTTTAGTAGAAGATCAAGAGCGGATCTTGATCAGTGTCACGCTTTTGGGCTTGTCCAGAGGATAATTCCTCTATAAGCTATAAGCATGTTATGTATTACATAACATGCTTATAGCTGGTACAGGACCTGGGACACTAGCTTTGCTCGCTGTAAAAACTCGGTAAAACGGCGTTTTCCTAGAGATCAGACCAGGCTAGATCGGTTTTTTGCCCCCAAAATCAATGATTAGTAAATTTCATCAAAATAGTGAGAGCGATTTCTGAGATACATGGAATATATTTACAAAAATTGCTCATTTGAATATACGATAGTCTTCAGTGGCAGTATTAAGTTTCTTAATTTTGAAATTGGTTTCAGAAATGCAGCTTTACAACTGTATGGAGCTTTAGTACCTAAAATAATTGGGCAAAAAAAGGCTTCCGGCTCAGATGATGAAAGCATAGCTACGGTGGCATGTGATGAATTTAGAACACACCTGCCCAGCTTATGGAAGATGATTTTGATAAAATTAAAAAATACTGATTTTATTGATATGATACAAGGCCATTCCAATTTGGTTCCAATTTTAAACATTATAGCAAATATGGCTAGGAGATACAACTTTGAATATGACTTGAAGGAACAAACTGCTTGTGATAAAGAACTGTTTACAGTATTTATTAGGTTATTAGATAGCCCAATTTATACTGTAAGAAGATTAGTGGCGCGATGTATACTAAATATTTACTCAGATGACATTATACACCATTTTCTTCTACACCATGAAATAACTTCGGAAAATTTACTTCATGGTGTTTTACTGTTAATGAGCAATTACTTCAACCAGAACAAGAGTAGCAATCTCTTTGACAAGATTAATTTAAGAGAAAAGTTTGCAAGCATAATATCAATAAGAAAACATTCATATATTTGTAAGGGTCTCATTGAAGATGTGTTTGGTCATGATGGTGATGAAAAGAATATGTTGGCAGACACATTTAAGACAATTCAAATGTATACCAATGCTCCAGGCATATATCTATGGTCCAACAGAAGAGTCAAAGTGTATATAGAAAATGCAACATGGCTTGAGGTTCTTGATAATATAGTAATATTATCAGCATTTAATGAATTTGAACAACACATTTATCTGCTTTGTAAAAAAATGGAAGATTGTGTTATCCCAGAACATATCTTGCAAAAGATTGTACAAAATTTAATTGATGATTTTAGTGATGTTAAAGACAACTCTAACTTTTGGAAGTTTTTATACCAAGCATCTAAACGAGTTGATCTCAGTTTCCTTCTCCAAACTCCACTTTTTAGAAGCTTAGCAGATTGTAATGAATTCACTTACAAAAGAAGATATTGTCTTCCACTAGTTACAAGACTTCAATCAAGGTCTTTGAATGATAAAATTTCACAAAAAAATATATCTTTTATGATAAAACAATTATCAGATCCAAGTTATGACACGGCTATTAGACATAAGGCTGCTGTAGCTAATAACGAACTTGCTCCTGTGTTACAAAACTTACAAGAAGATGTGAAAATAAATGCCATTATCACTGCAATTATTCTGTTGTCAGATGAAGATGAAGACATAAGAAATGTTGCCACTGAGTTTTGCAAATTAATACTACACCAAACAGAAAATATTCATCCATTTATCTGCCTCAATTTAATTCTTAGTAAATCATTTATTGAAACGGTTTTGAATAATCCAAGTAAAAGTGTAAAAATCATTGCACAAGGTATAACACATTTTATGGAATCATTAAGTTCTCCCAAAAAGGATGAATATAATCCATTTGCAAATGATTCTAAAAATATTTACTTTGAAGTTAATTTAGTTAGTCAGTTATTGGATAGCCTAATGAAATATTTTACATGAATAACAATGTAAGAAATGTATTATATTATATATAATATACAATTTTTTTAAATGTGTAAAATTTTATTACTTACTAATTGCTTCAACAAATTTTAAAGAAATTTTATTTTTATCTTTAACCTTCCGAAATCGGCATTCCCCCAGGGCACTAGATTTTTCAGATACACCAAAACCGAGAGTGCTGTACAGCACACTATTCCCTCATCAAGTTCTGAAACTTGTTTATAAGATGGTTTATTTTGCATTGTCTTATAGCTTGTTTCAATAGCTTTCAGATACAATCAATGAAATTGTCCTATTTATAAGCAATCTATTAATACACATTGAAAGAACACTGTGTGAGCATCAAAATCACTCTAATCTGATGCATATCTCACAATCAGAGTTTCTCGGAACGGAAAGGTTGAAATATTAACACAGGAAAGCAATTTGTTAATATTATACAGCCTTATTATACAATATATTTTAATCTTCATAATAATATTTCTGTGGTGGAGCTGTGTCATCAATTTGTATTGAGACTATATGTCTACCAGGCACCATGACTAGACCTAAAACTCTTGGCTCCTCTGGTTCGCCATCACTGTTTTTTGAATATTCTGAACATGCACCTAAAAATAGACAATAATGAAATATACACATTCTTGTAGAATTTGATGTAGTATTATTTCTTAATTAAATCATACCTAAAATAATATTTGCATCCCGATCTGTACAAAGGAAGACACCTATGAGGATTCTTCCATCTGTCATTTCTATTCTAAAGTTCATATTAAGCCATTTCCTGAGCTTGGCTTTTCCATCAAGCTCTTCAGTAACCTTTTAAATAAATTAACATTTAGGTAAAAACAAAATGATTGTATAATATGCAATTAAATTTTACCTTACCTTATCTTCTGGCTCATCTAATGATTTCATTCTTATGTCTTTTACTACTTTAAAGTAGTAGGCACCTATGATTTTCAGCAGATATTATTTACTGCGTTCTTGGTATACCCACTGCTATATGTTTACTTGAAGAGTATACTAATGATATATGTATAATCACGGAAATATAAATTAATATTTATAAACCTATTCAGCCATACAGCGCGTATCAACTTAATAGTCAAAGAAATTTAAACACTACGTTCCGTCAATAGAACACAAATACACTTACACTACCAAAGAGTTTTTTTTTTTTGGTTCTGTTCGTCCATCTGGACAGGCAAAGGGGTCAAAAGCCCATACAGCCACACTTACTCTCACGGAAGAGAAATGCAGTGTCAATGTGATAGTCTACGTTTCATAGAATTTGAAAGTGGTCTGTGGTTTTTGGTTTTTGAAGAATAGAAAAATAAAAATGAAGACTTGGCTGTATGGGCTTTGGACCCCTTTGCCTGTCCAGATGGACGAACAGAACCAAAAAAAAAAAAAAAGGTCTGTGGTTTTTATTTTTAAATTGTCTTTGATAAAATCTCGTAAAAAATGTTCTGTGGATAGAATTCATAAATTCGTACAATCTTGGCTTAAAGGACTTGTGTCCAAAGCCGTTAAAAAAAAAATCATACAATCGCTTTGCAATCACTATTAAGTTTTTTGGCGGGAACGAGTGAACGAAGGAAGGCGCGCTTATACAAAAAAAAAATTGTTTAAATTATTGTTCATTGTGCATATATTTTTCATACTTGTAAATTGTTTATCCTGGTTTATAAATATTCGATTTTTGTATATATAAATTGTTAAGTGCGCTTCCCCATCGCCATGGGGAAGCGTACAGGTAAAAGGCCGAAGAACGGCCAGAGCGACGCAGAACCAGCAGACGAACTTCCCCTATCCGAATCCTCGGTATCTGACGCGGAGGTGACTGAACGTCTCATTGTAAGAAGAAAGGATAAAGAGAAGTATACCCCTTATAGAGCGACAAATTATTATAGGTTGTACGACGAAAATTCAAATAAGAAGGAATTTATTGTATTTCTCAATCGCAAGCAGGGTGAAGTCAAAATATCAGACAAGGACAGGTTGGGTCTGTCAAATGGAATCAGGAGGCATTGCGTATCGGGTGTGTTGCACCTGAGGTCCGTTAATGCTTTTAAAGTTGGTGTTACCTTTGACCTGCCTAACAATGCGAATGTATTTTAAAAAAATGAAAAGTTACTTAGCGAGTTGGAGATGGTTGCCTCAATTTCGGCTTCTGAAACGGAGGTCACTGGAGTTCTTACTTCTGTTCCCACTGATTACTCCAACAAAAAAATTCATCAATTAATTGCATCGAGTAAAAAAGTTATTGCTGTGAGAAGGTTCATGCGGCGAGTAAAGGACCCACAGGGTGTTGTCTCCTTTGTTCCAACGCAAACTGTTGCAGTCACATTTGCATCAACGTTGTTACCTGAGTATGTAACACTTGATCACTGGAGGCATGAGGTTAATGTATATGTACCCCCTATTAAACAGTGTCTACGCTGTATGAAATTTGGCCATATTGCTAAATTTTGTAGAAACAATGAAGTTTGTTCCATATGTTCTGACAATCACAATTTTAAAATGTGTCCAAAAACTTTAACAAAATGTGCCAACTGTGGTGGAGATCACATAGCTATCTCATCTACCTGTCCTCTGAAAAAACAAAAAATTGAAGAAAACAAAGTGAAGTCCCGTAGTGTTAGATACTCAGATCTCTTCAATGAATCTGCTTTCCCTCAATTAAACTCAAAGTATATTGACACACACCTGAGCAATCTTATAAAATCTGACAAATTTATGAACCTCTTGGTTGAAGCAGTTTTACAAATTTGTACGAATAAAGATAAGTTAACTATAAATTCAAATAGTATTAAGGAAATTCTGAATAACACTTTTAGAAAAAAGACATCTAGTTAATTGTTATTATGGATACATTGAATATAGTGCAGTGGAACGCTCAAAGTATTATTAGTAATAGGCTTATTTTTACAAGGTTTTTATATGAAAATCATATTCATATTGCTATAATTTCGGAAACTTGGTTAAAACCACATCAGTATTTTTTAATAAAAGGCTATAAAACAATAAGGAATGATTGTGGTAATAAACACAATGGTGTAGCAATTTTTATTCATAATAATATCACATTTTCTAACATAAATACATATTTTGATAGTGCTCTACAAAATGTTTGCATTAAAATTAAAATTAATAACAAAAAACTGAGTATTGTAAGTTTTTACAGTCCTTCCAATTCAAATCCTCCATTTAATAAAAACAATTTAAACAGTTTAATTAAGTCCATTCCAGAGCCAATGATATTTGCAGGTGATTTCAATGCTCATCACATGTTGTGGGGATGTGTTGATACATTGCCTCGAGGTAAAGATGTTTTAGAGGTTATAGATGAGAATGGTCTTGTTATTCTGAATAATGGTCAAGCTACCACAATAGGATCTCCATCTTGGCGTCCTAATGCTCTTGACTTGACTTTGGTAACTCCATCATTGGCTCTTTTATGTGACTGGTCAGTTATTGACAGTCCTCTGGGCAGTAGTTATCATCTCCCTGTAATAATAAAAATGGCAGTAAGTAGTGATAGTAGTAGTTTGCAAAACACATTATGTAATAATCTACATTTGCCCACTCACCCTAATTATAAGCAGGTGAATTGGAGTATGTATAGTAACTTAGTTGTTTCTTATTTGGATGATGTTAAATTTGACACTTTATCTTCAATAGATGCTTTTAATTCCTTTTGTAATATTTTACTTTCTGCTGCCAAGCAGTCAATCCCTAGCTGTCTGTTTTCCAAAAGTTCTAATAGTAATAATGTTACTAGTTCTTGTTCACAAAAATCTTTTAAATATCCTTGGTTGCCTTGGTGGAATCAGAGGTGTACAGAAGCAGTTTTAAATGCTAAAAATGGTTACATTAATTTTAAAAACAACTCCACTGATGAAAATTATGTGGAGTTTAAGAGATTGCGGGCTTTAAAAAAACTTATCTTAAAAAGTGAAAGAAGAAATAGCTGGATAGGCTTGTGCAATTCATTTAATCGTTGTACTCCTTTGTCTTCAATTTGGAAATACATGCGCAAATTTAACAAAACTTACATTCCTGACAGTGTGTTGAATGATAGTTGGATTCCAGATTTTCTACAAAAGTATACTTCTGACTTTGTATCAAATGAGTTAACTAACTATGTAAATGTTGTTAATGATAGTAATAAATATTTGATAGAGCCTTTTTCTTTACAAGAACTAAAATCCGCTTTATTTACTAGAAGAGATACATCTTTCGGTCTTGATACCATTCCATATATTTTACTCAAAAAACTTAATTGCCACAGTCTCAACATCTTTTTAAATAATCTTAATCGCCTATGGAAGGAGAATACTATTCCTGCAGAATGGAAAACAGACTGTTTAATCCCAGTTTTAAAGCCAGACAAAAATAAAATGTTACCTGACTCTTATAGACCTATAGCTCTCACGTCTTGTGTTGGGAAGATATTTGAGCAGCTTCTAAAACAACGTCTCGAGTTCTTTATAGAACAAAATTGTCTTTTGCCTAATAATCAGTTTGGTTTTCGCAAAGGTCGGTCTTCTAGGGAGAGTATAGCGCAGTTACAGCTTGATGCGCATCAATGTTTAGCAAGTAATCAGTATCTTTTGTCTGTATTTTTTGACATCTCAGGTGCCTTCAATAGTGTAAATATTGCCGTGCTTTGTGACGAGTTATCAATGTTAGGGATACCAGGTAAAATAATAAATTGGATGCAATCCTTTTTGACTGACAGAAAAGTATATGTAAAATTTAATAAACATTTGTATGGACCACGACTCTCTTCTCTAGGTGTTTGTCAGGGGGGAATATTGTCTCCTTTAATTTTTATTATGTACATAAGACGATTGAACCTTATTTTGGGGCCAAATATAGTAAACCTACAGTATGCAGATGACTTAGTCGTCTATGTATCGGGAGTTGATCTGATTAATTTAGCCGCTACTATTAATAAAGCACTTGTAAATTTATATCAATACTTTTCTTATCTTAATTTAAATGTAAATCCAACCAAATCAAAAGTCTTTGTGATTGGTCGTAAACGCATCATATTGCCTCCCATTTTATACAATGGCATTCCACTGCCTATTTCATGTGACATAAAATTTCTAGGTGTAACATTTACTCCAAAACTGTCTTGGAAAAAATATACAGATAGTGTTATAATTAAAGCGAATAAAGCTTATAATGTATTAAAATCTTTGTGTGCAACGTCGTGGGGAGCGGACCCTAAAATATTGTTAATTTTGTATAAATCGCTTATTCGTAGTCATTTTGAATATGGCTTTCATTGTTTCGCCGCAGACAGCAAAATTGTTAATAGTCTGGATAAAATACAAAATAAATGTATGCGTACAATATTGGGTGCACTTAAAACTAGCCCAATAGCTGCTATGCAAATCGAGGCCAACCTTCCTCCTTTGTGTATTAGATTTAGTTATCTTAAAGAAAGATTTATTTTAAAGCTCTATAGCTTGCCGACGAACAATCTTCTTAAGAATCTTATTGCTTATCAATCGTCTTCATTTCAGAGACAGTTGTTTATCTTGCAAGATTTTTCTTCATTTTTTAAATTTCTACAAGATTTAAATATTCATCGGAATAATGATATACTTCCCTGCCATGCAGGTTCTTTTCGATGTAAATATTCTGCAATTAATGTTGTAATAGATCCAAATTTAACTTCAAAAGAGGAGGTTCATGTATTATTGTCAGAATGGTCTAATTGTAAATTTGTTTATACGGATGGCGCAAAAAACAATAATAATGTTTCTTTTGCAATCTACCTTCCTGAAATTAGGAAGGGTATTGGCTTTAAGATTAATAGATATGCCAGTATTTTTACTGCTGAAGCCGTCGCTATTCTTTTTGCTTTAAAGCATATTAAGAAACAAAATCAACTTAATAAGAAGTGGGTAATAGTTAGTGATAGTATGAGTGTGTTAAAAAGTTTGTCAAATAACAAAATGAGTGCTAACATCAATTACATCATTTTTGCTATAAAGGAATTGTGGTTCGAACTATGTTTAATCGATATTAAAGTGGATTTCGTTTGGGTCCCGTCCCATATAGGAGTAGCAGGAAACGAAAGCGCTGATTTTCTAGCTAGAACTATCATTAATATATCCGATCTATCCCTATATCCTGATTGCAAAGATCTAGACATTAACATACCATATACAGATATAATAAGTAATCTAAAACAGCGTATGACTCTTCTTTGGGGAAGATATTGGTACAATTGTACAGAAGTTGAAAATAAGGCTCATTTGTATACTTTGTTAGATAATCCCGTTAATAGCACACCCTGGTTTTGTAAGTTTAAAAATAACGCTCACAGAAAGTTCTATACTACAATAACACGAATGCATATTGGTCACTATCGATTGAATTTTCATCTTCATCGCAAAAAAATTGTCTCCTCTCCTTTTTGTGACCATTGTAATAAGCAACAAGATCAGTCTCTGGATCACATCTTTTTTGATTGTTCGTCCTTTGGCATACAGCGCCTTGTGCTGATGGATGAGCTACTGGAAATATATGGTGCACCCAATATAATCCCGCTCTCAGTAATAGATCTATTAAAGGACACATCAACTTATATGTCCTTGTATAAATTTGTATGTAGTACTGTAAATACATTGTAATTTGTAGATACATACGTTGTAAATTTGTTTATAATTATGTAAATACGTTATAACTCGTACATATACAACTAGTAATAGCATAGCGCAATTCGCGAACTGAACAGATAATGTAAATAGGTAGGTATTATTCTAAAAAGTTATGCAAATTACACTGGATTTGACTTTAAGAAAAGGGGAAAATTATTAGAGACTATATTACTGGATTTGGACTTACTAAAAGGAAAATATGGAAAATATTCTTTAGAGAATTATACATTAACGGAAATGGTAAAATAACTGATGACTTTAAGACTGGATTGGATTTGATGAAAGAAACTACTATAAATATTCGCTATCGAATATACATAATTGGAAAAGGAAAATGGAAATAATGTAAGATGAAATGAGAAAACTGGATTGGACTTTTTGTAAAACAAAATAGTGAAAATAATAAATACCAAAGAAATGAAAATACTAACGACAAGGCAGTAAGGCCCCTGGCTATAGCCTGTTCGAAAGAACGAATTAATATTAAAAAAAAAAAAAAAAAAAGCAATCACTATTTTCAGACTTTCGCTAGGCTGATAATAATAATATCTCGTTAGAGTTTAAGTGTTCCGACTGTGAATAATATGTACATACGCTAGGTATTAATTTTTCATTATTGGAAAATGACTTTAAAAAGCGATGATAATTTTATGAAACTATTTAAATATTACAAGAGAAATGAACCAATGCCATCCTTTGAGAATATGATTTCATTAGAGAACAACATTGCTATGAAAGATGTAAGTAATTAACTACATGCTATTAATATTGCTTTTGTTTTTATAATAATCACGGAGCAATGCAATATTAATTAAAATATTTAGAAACCTATTCAGTATTCACACACACCATTTACGACATTGAAAACCCCGTGGTTAAGGAACCTGCCTACTGAGCTGAAGGTCCCAGGTTTGAATCCCGGTCCAAACATTTATATGATAAATTTGGACGTTTGTTTTCCAGTCATGGATGTTTTTATGTATGTCGAACTATGTCATATTAAATATATCTTTGTCTTGTATCCATAGTACAGGCTATGGCTAGCTTGGGGCCAGATAATTTGTGTGTAAAAATGTGTTCAAACTTGTATTTTATTGTGAATTGGCTTAATGTGTTAGTAAAGGTTCTAATATGATAACTAATGGTCGGAACAGTTTTCATCAAATAATATGACTGATATACTGTATGAATTTTTATTATTATAAATCTAATATGTCTATTAATTTATTATACTTTTTCCAGCTAATTGAAATATCCATAAGGAAGACCATAGATGACCGTACAAAATCATTGGGGTTACATAATCTATCATCATGGAAAATAGTATTATTAAAACAGCATCCTGGTTTCCTTATAGTAAGAAATCCATTCAATTGTTTGGGTCAAAGATACTGGATAAGAAAATGTTTAGAGGAATATTCAAAGAAAAGTAATAAAAGAAATATTGATATAGAGCTGCCTGATTGTGAATGGTGGGAGGAAAGTTTTAATAATGGATGTAACAGACAATTACAGAAGAAGTTAAGGTGGAGTACACTTGGATATCACCACAATTGGGACACAAAAGTAAAATGATAGTACTTTTTATTTGTGAGTTGTACCTTTTTTATAATTGTTCTTATTCTTATGATTTCTCTGTATAAATGTCTTGTGCGCTAACTTCATAACAGCATACTACACAGTGGCCTCATGCAGTTGCCATATGGCAACATGAGCAAGCAGGAAGTTAAATAATTGAACAACCATTCACTATAAAGACATAGTAATCCTCAAAATGGTTGAACAATATAATATGATTAGTTGTTGGTGTATTAGAAGAGCATATTATGTTCAGTAAAGTAAATCAGAATTCTTATTTATAATATTACTAATTACATAAGGAACATTAATTAATAGTATGATAACATTTTATGTTTTCTTACACTATTTTTTTTATATTTTATGGAAGAGTAGGGACAAACAGGTCACCTGATGATAAGTGATCACCTTTGAACACATTTTTTTACAACACCAAAGGAATCACAGGAGTCCTGCCGGCTTTTTAGAAAGGTGTACACACTTTTTTTGAAGGTACTCATGTCAAATAATCCTGGAAACACCATTCAAGGAAGCTTATTCCACAGCTTGGTTGTATGTGTAAGAAAGTTTCTAAAAAAGTGCACTGTAGACGAACACTACACATCACAGCAGGTGGGGATGATATCTTGTGTATTTGCAAAAGTTGAATTCAGCAGAAGGTGAAACAGTTGTATGGAAAACATTCAGTATTCAGCCCCTAACCAATTGTTTTTAATGCACATGTAATATTTAAGGAATGACATACTTGTTCCTGGTTCTCTGGATTGTCCTGGTAACCCTAATGACCTTGATGATCTTGCATATACCATGGTGTTCTTTCCTATATTATGATGGGTACTCACGATATATATTTTATTAATTTCAATATAGCTGACATGTGTCTGTAATACCGTATTTGTTACCGAAGCGGTAGTAGTATCTAGTATATTAGAAATGACATGAAAAATAATTCTAAAGGAATCAATTTTGAGAAAATAAATATCTTCTATGCCTTTTTACACGCAATTTATGGCACATAAGGAAGCATGGATTAATATGGTTAATGGTCTTAATTTCAGGTGTACAATGAAAGTGAAAGAGGTACATTTCCAGCAGATTTAGCTGAGCTTTGTGACGTTGTGGCGAATTGTTTAGGCTTCAGTACATTCAAAGCTGAAGCAGCCATTGTGAATTATTATCATATGAACTCAACTCTGTCAGCCCATACCGACCATTCTGAAGTTAATCTACAGGCTCCGTTGCTCTCCTTCAGGTTAGAAACATATATACTACATACAGGGTTATTGGCTATTCATATTCCTGTTAGGAAGTCACACATTTGTGATAATTTTAACACCCTGCATACTATATGCAAAAGTTTAAACATTTTTGAGTTGTATTTTTTTTTTGGCTTTTTTAAAAGAAAAATGCAAAAAATTAAAAAAAAAATTTAAAACTTTGTGTTTTTTTTTTCTTAACCTGCCAGTTTGCATTAGGCAGTTGGCTTAGGTACCTACACATTAAACCTTGTTTGCGAGCTTGCAATTTCTGCCTGCTTCCTTTGTGATGATTTTATGACATAAGTTCCTCATCGTTTTGCATTGTTGACGATTGAGCCAAGGTTCATAACGTTTTTTTTAAGTATTTTAGTTGAAGAAAATATTGAAATAATATCGTGTTTTTTTTATATTTATTCATTAATAACAAAATATATTCTACAAAGCTTAGAATAATAACGCTTAGAATGTGAGTAGGCCCAATCAAAATGTAAACAACAAAATATTTTGTAAACAAAACAGACACCATAAAAAAAATTGTTGCCAGCTATGAAAGTACTATATACCCCGAGTTCCTCCGCTGGGATAGTTTTTTGTGTTTATTGGTAGATATTGAAAGGAGGCTATAATGTACGACGCCATAATATATAACAGTGTAATGATATATTTAATAGTGTTTACTTGTTTTTAGAAATCAGAAGAAGAAACGAGATAAATAATTGATACTTCTTTTTAATAATTTTTATTTATGTTGCATTTAGACTTAGGTATTTTGAAATTAGTTAAAATACATAATAACCCAAAAATTGGTTTGCTTTTGCATAATGTTTAAGGGGGAAAAAATTATCACAAATTGTCACCCCTATCACCTCTTAACTACATCAAATTACTAATAACCATGTATTTTACTAACATATTAAGTTGTACAAATCATACATTTAAGTCTACTTAGAATTTTGATCCCACTGCTCTGAATATTGTACAGGTACTCTTGCCAAACTTCATTTAATAGGCATTGAGTGTATTTTAAATTTTGAAGACTGACTTAATATATGCTTACTGTAGCTATTGCTTACAATATGTTGTGATTATGAGACCAATAGAATTGAATACCTCAAGCTTGCTCACCATATGGTCAACTGCATTGCTTGCATTGTGAATATATTGGTATCAGGAGTCTACTGGGTTATGTGTCAGGTGGAAGTTTTCTTTGTAATACTGTCGATAACATGGTATTAATTTTTTGGGTTCCATACTGAAAGGGTAGTCAAATCAAATCCCTATTATATAGACAACACAGTGTATCAAATATGTCTGGTGTGTATTACCTGATATTTCTCATTTAACTTATAATATTACTAGCTGACCCAGCAAACGTTGTATTACCGATATTAAAATAGCGATACAAAAGTAACTGTTGATCGTAGATGGGTGAAAATTTGAAGTTGTATGTATTTTTTAACGCTGACTAAAAAAATTCAAAAAAATATTTCGTGTAGGACCACCCTTAACATTTAGGGGGATGAAAAATAGATGTCCGATTCTCAGACCTACCCAATATGCACACAAAATTTCATGAGAATCGGTCAAGCCGTTTTGGAGGAGTTCAAAGTTTAACACCATGACCACGAGTATTTTATATATTAGATTAAATAAATAATAAATTTTCATGTTTCAGTTTTGGTCAATCAGCAATATTCCTAATTGGGGGGCGTGACAAATCAGTCGTGCCATCTGCAGTACGATTGAATAGTGGAGACATTGCAATTATGTCTGAAGAAGCAAGGCTCTGTTATCACGCTGTCCCCAGGATATTGCCTTCAGTTACCCAACCATGGAATGACATAACGGATATGATACCGATAGAAGAAACTAATGTTGATTTCAAGTACGGCTACAAGAATATTGTACAGTTGATGAATAGGAATATAGATGAAAAGGAGTGGAGTCCGTTTAATAGTTATGTTGGACAGTCAAGAATAAATGTTAATGTGCGACAGGTTCTAAAAGAAAATCAAACAGATTTGAGGGATTGTTTACAGTAAAGTTTAATGCAATATATTTATTGTTCATATGTATTTGAATATATATAGTTGTTTCAATTAATAAAAATCATTTTATAAATTTTGTTTAATTTAATATTTTCCTTGTAGAAACTTACTCTTGGGTTGTTTTGTTATCACTGAAACAGAAAAAAGATTAGTTACACAAAGTTCTGACTGTATTACAGGATTGTCATCAATAGTTTCCAATTTTAACTGCATTTCATCTTTTTACTGCAGTAGAGGGCTTTTCGCGCTATTTATAACCTAGGTCCTAAAGAATCATTTATAGAAATATTTAAATAAAATATACATTTTGACTGCTACTTCTCAATATATTCTTGATAATGTTCTTTAAATTCATAAGCACACATTGAGGAATTTGCTAGAAACTGTGATAAACATAATGTTAACACGAGAAACAAACATGCCCACTACTCAGTTAAGTCAAGTTAGTCTTTTATTAGTTGATGTATATGCTTTTACAATATGGTCCCAGAAAATGTACAAAACAAATGTGTTACGAAATTTAAAGGGATTGTTAAAAAACGTTTGTGTGGGAAAGGTAGTTTGGGTAGTTTGTGTAAAAAAAAACGATTTTCGTAACAGACACCACAGACAGGGAATGATGCGAACACCCTCAAGCTCTTTAATTATAAATGTTTATTGTACGATATGATGTACACCAGTGGGAGGCTCCTTTGCACAGGAAGCCGGCTAGATTATGGGTACCACAACAGCGCCAATTTCTGCCGTGAAGCAGTAATTTGTATGCATTACTGTGTTTCGGTCTGAAGGGCGCCGTAGCTAGTGAAATTACTGGGCAAATGAGACTTAACATCTTATGTCTCAAGGTGACGAGCGCAGTTATAGTGCCGCTCAGAATTTTCGGGTTTTTTTTTCAAGAATCCCGAGCGGCACTGCATCGTAATGGGCAGGGCGTCTCAGTTACCATCAGCTGAATGTCTCATCCCTTATTTTCATAAAAAAAGATATAACATTGTAATCCATATTTTTATATAAAAAAAGTCCGCTGAGTTGCGCCCGTTCTTCTCAGGTCTGAGGCAGTTTATTTTGAATGGGTGGTACTTTTTGACGTTCAATAAGTGATTTCGAATCCTATTTTGAATAAAAATATTTGGATTTGAATTACAACGCTATTTTTTCATATGAAGATGTCTGTCCATCCATTTGCCAGTGGTCTGTATTAACAGCAATGTGCATGATGAGCAAGTGTGTATTACCAAAGACTTAAAGTAAGTATGACTTCAATCTCTTAGAAAATATTGTGTTCTAAATTTTAATTCCTAGATGTGCCACTAGAGGGCACGTCTACCGAAGGATAGGTAAAGTTTGTTCTAATTTTAAATCTAAATTCACACTTCTAAAACACAATCTTTATGTACGCCCGAGTGCCACGTATCCTGTGTTCCATATTTGTTCTCGTATCTTTCTTTTATTTTATATATTAGAGGGAGCAAACGGGCAAGAGGCTCATGGGGAGAGGTGAGGCAACCGCCCATGGACATCCGCAACAACAGTTGAACAGAATATACGAGAAAATACTGGGTTGATTCCAGCGGCCGAATTACACCACCGGACATTACATGCAATGTACCATCCGCAACACGTAGACGTCTGGCAATCCAGAACTGCACGTTATGTTAGGAATTTCTTGCCTCGCACAGCCACTTTGTGGAATCAATTATCGGCGGCGGTCTTCCCGAACAAATACGACTTAGGCACCTTCAAGAAAAAAGCATACTCCCACCTTAAAGGCCGGCAACGCATCTCTTGACACCGGATGTTGTAGATGTCCATGGGCGGTTGCCTCACCTCTCCCCATCCCGTGAGCCTCTTGCCCGTTTGCCCCCTCTTATATAAAATAAAACCAGCAGAGTGTGGAAGGCGGAAGTAACATAGGGTGAGCCGCATGTTCGTTTGTCAATAATATTTAATCCAAAATATGCAAGGGTTGTCATAAAACTTGCAATGAGACGTTGACATACAGCCATTTACAGCACAGGTGGTAAACATATTTAAGAAAAGTACCTAATAGTTTTATATTAAATTTAACTAACCTGGTAGTAAGCCCTGTGCTTCCCCGGGGCGTAAAAAGAATAGGGTAGTCCCAGGCCCAAGGATGTCGTAAGAGGCGACTACGGGCTTTTTGAAATTGGGAGAGTGACGCTGCCGTCTTATGACGTCAGCACAATCGGGCCAGACTCGTCCGGGTTACTTACCACACTCGCACAGAATACCGGCGTGTAGTAGTGGCCTAGTGCCGCTATGTTTCGCATAGGTTAGTGTTGAGGACCGGAGGCCATCCCCCCCCCCCAAATAAATATGAGAGCGGTCCTTAAAAAGATATTACCCCAGGAGGGTACCAACTATACCAGAGCCGGAGAATCCCTCTCCAGCTCGGGCTGCCCCTCGTATTCTGGGGATGGCACAATACCACGCATTTCACAGGACAAACAGGGCAGCAACACCACGGCACCCCGCTACAAGCTTAATGTGGACTTCTGTAACATCAGGGGAATTCACTCCAATTTAAACGCCGTCCACCACCACCTTGAGACGGCGCAGCCGGCCTTGTTTGTTTCCCTTCGGATGATTCTAGTGCCTGCGCCGTTGCAGTAGCCGATGTGATACTGCAGGGCATGGATATTTTTATACCAAGCTCTGTAGTACCGATCGGTGGCAGATAAAGCATCATCTGACTGCAAAAAACAGGCGTATCGAACTTGGGTTGCGGCGCTGGGCTCAAAGGATCCGAACTGCAAAGTTCTGCAGAGGAAATATAACCGTGCCTCCAGATTTTTAAGCGGCAAATCGCCCTTGCGTAATCGAAATACGTCGTCAAAATTGGCGAGCAGCTTTCCAGTTACCCGACCGGAACACGCAAGTTCTGGTCGTTGTGAAAGCTGCTCTTGGTAACTTCAACCAGCCGTCCATGCCGCCGTTGCACATGTGGAATGACACCCTGGCCCCTACGGCAAAAGAGAAAGCCGATCTCCTGTGCACTCTTTTTGCCTACAACTCGACTCTTGACGACCGCCGACCATCCCGCGGTGTCAGAGCTCCATGCCTGAAGTACAGTTCAGACAGAAAACTTTTCGGCGAGCTTTGTTTTCGTTGGACATCAGGAAGTCGAGCGGGCCGGATGGCATTCCTCCAATCGTGCTTAGAACGTGTGCCCCTGAGTTGACGCCGACGCGTTTATTCCGGCACTCTTATTCAAAATGCGTCGTCCCTGACTCATGGAAGTCAGCCTTGTCCATTCGATCTAAAAAAAAGGAGACAGTTCGGATCCGGCAAACTACAGGCCTATTGCTATTACCTCCCTGCTCTCCAAGATCATGGAGAGCATAATTAACCGCCAGCTCTTGGTATACCTTGAGGGTCACCAGTTGATCAACGACATCAGTATGGCTTTCGACATGGTCGGTAGACTGACGATCTTCTGGTATACCTAACACATAGATGGGCGGCGGCTATTGAAAGCAAGGGGGAAGGCCTGGCTGTTAGCCTGGATATAGCGAAGGCCTTTGATCGTGTATGATACAAGGTGCTCCTCTCAAAACTTCCATTATTTGGGCTTCCCGAGAGCTGCAAGTGGACCTCCAGCTTCCTCACTGGGCGCAGCATACAGGTCGTTGTCGACGGTTATTGCTCGAATCCCAAGCCCGTGAACGCTGGAGTGCCCCAAGGCTGTGTGCTATCTCCCACGCTCTGTTTCTCCTACATATCGATGATATGATGGACACCTCCAACATACATTGCTATGCAGGCGACAGCACTGGTGATGCCGTATACACGGGCCATGCAGGTCTCTCTCGGGAAATCGTCGACCAGTGCCGGGAGAAACTTGTGTCTTCTATCGGGTTCTCTCTCGAGAAGGTCGCGGAATGGGGTAAATTGAACCTTGTCCAATTTAACCCCCAGAAGACTCAAGTTTGACAACACTTCCCTTAAAGCCTCGTCTAGTATCGGAATTCAGGGTCTCGAAATCTCGAGCAATTGCCAATTCCGTGGCCACCTGGAGGGCAAAGCCAAATTGGCTTCGAAGAAGCTGGGGGTCATTAATAGAGCACGGCAATACTTCAAGCCGGCCCACATTCTAGCGCTCTACAAAGCGCAGGTCTGGCCACACATGGAGTATTGCTATCATCTCTGGTCTGGCGCACCCCAGTATCAGCTCGATCCATTTGACGGCGTGCAACGCAGAGCAGCTCGAATTGTCGGGGACCCAGTGCTCTGTGAACGGCTGGATCACTTGGCGTTGCGTACAGACGTCGCTTCATTGTGTGTCTTCTGCCACATTTATCACGGGGAGTGTTCCGAAGAGCTGTTTAACCTGATTCGTGCCGCCGAATTCCACCTTCGACACACCACAAGTTAGGATATCATCCCCACCATCTGGTTGTTTGGCGGTCCTCCACAGTGCGGTTTTCAAGGAGCTTTCTTCCTCGCACTACAAAGCTGTGGAATGAGCTTCCTTGTGCGCTGTTTCCGGGAGGATACGACATGGGTACTTTCAAAAAAAATGCGCGTACACCTTCCTTAAAGGCCAGCAACGATCTTGTGATTCCTCTGGTGTTGAAAGAGAATGTAGGCAGCGGTGATCACTTAACACCAGGTGACCCGTACGCTCGTATGTACTCCTATTCCATAAAAAAAATGTAAACTCGCGTTGTGGTGCTATTACACCAGAAGGATACAACTGATTTCGTGTAGTTGCCTACATGATGCACCGAAATACGAGTTGCAATGAATTGACTGGGTTACGGCATGCGGCGCAGGCGGGAGGGGGACACCGCCCTCCTTCACTACCGTACCCTATCGTTGCTCTGTATTACCACAGATTATGCCCAAAAATAACTTCATCAGGAACTAAGTAGGTTATACTTAAAAAAATCTCGCATTATATCTCTGTATACAGGATGTAATCGTTAAGTGTGTTACCAATTCTATACTAACCAAACCAATTCCATAAAACCAAAATTTTGGATACTTCTCGTTTGATTCTTAAAAAGTTAATGATATCATTTTACTGATAACGATACTTTCGATATCAGTTCTAAGTTTTTTGGTATTTGTAATAGTTACGGAATAATCGCCTCTAGGTCTATTACCAAAATCGAAAGCCAAAGTTTCGGTCCAAAACGAAAGAATGACGAATTACTTCGGATCCGAATAACCATAAATAGTGAAGTAGTTACGATCATAATAATGTCAAACAACAAAAAAGTAAATGTCAAATGAATTTGGGAATAAGGTAAACGAAAGATATAATATCTAATCGCGAACTTCATTTTCGTGTACGGATCCGAAACACTTCTTTCATAGAAAAATGTACGATCCGTCAACCGAAACTTTGTATTTCGATTTTGGTAATAGGGCTCCAAGTTAAGGTTACCTTAAAGGTCACATATTATGTGATTAGAATAAAAAAAAAACGCAATTTACCTTTACCGGTTGTTTTAGATAGAAAACTATCTTCACTCTTCCGATATTCGCACAAATCCCAAAATCCTTTCACGTAACTTTCGGCGTAGCACTCGAATTCATCCTTAGGCTTAAAGTTTGCCAGACGACGCATAGTAGGCTTAAAACAATCGTTGCAATGGAAGCTTATCTTATGCATCATTTTCTTGATTTATATTTTGTTACAGAAATTTTTAAATCAAATCATAATATTTTACAATAATTTTGCAATAGGCTTATGGCATTCATGAGAGTGAAATTGATTATTGATGACGTTTTAAGTGTCAATATTTCACATGGGTTACCTTTTGACACAGTAGACATATTATCTACTGTGCTTTTGATTAAGAAAACGGTTAAAAAGACTTTTTTATAAGCCGTAAAAATCTTATGCTTAAAATAACCACAATAACCGCTTTTTTCATAAGTGTATTTTTTATTTTTTTATCATTTGTGGTAGGTAGATATCCAACGAGAGGTTTGTACTTTATACTTCCTAATTGGAATTTGGATTATACACCTCTTTTCTAAAATTTATTATTAAAAAAAAAACAGTGCTGTCTAGGCATGCCCGAAAGAAGCGAATCTTTATAAACGGTAATAGCACGGTACAGAACTAGGTATTTTTGACAAATCTTTATTTTTCCGATGCCCTTGTTTTTCGTTTTGTATAGTTTCGGATTTCGCGTACCGGCCGAGTAGGTAGGTATTAAACGATGATTGTGGTACCTAACTATCTAATTATGAGGTTAATATAAAAAAAATCGAAGATAAGAAAATTTAATTTACTATTATATTGGCTTTACGTGTCTGATTTTTATGGTATTCGAGTATTTTAGTCTAAATTATCAGACAGCCTGGGACTAGATTGTGATTATTTTATAGCGATAGAAATGACTGTACAATATTGTATATTTTTATTGAAAAGAGCGCAAAAAGAATGATGGGAGAGTTTTCTTGTGCCGCTTCTTCTCTCTCAGAGCGCCATTTGTTTCCGAAGCGGTAGTAGTATCTAGTAGTTATTAGAAATGACGTCAAAAAAAATTCTATTTAGGAATCAATTTTGAGAAAATAAATGCCTTTTATGCCTTTTTAGGGTGACATCACATCGGGGTCATATCATAATGTTATATTATACCTACCTTAGATCGCTTTGTATTGTGTTACGACACTTTTGGGTAGGCTATGATGCTTGACATTGGATTTATCTGATCATTTCATACTGCCTTTTTTATTGACATAAAAAAGAAACTTTCCTTTATTATTTTGGGTGATAGAAATGTTTAACTAATCAATTCTCGCGGCAATGAACCGTCGTCCGCATATGATATATCTCGGTAGGAATGTTAAAACAAATTTTGCGGCGGCAACAAAATATAATTTTCATAAGTACCTATAAATTTTTACTTAATAAGTGAAGCCTTCGCAGCTACGTGAAGAAATATGAATAACAAAGGTATTAAACAGTCTGGGTATTCAAAAATACATAGTTCTTAAAATAAATAATTTTCGAAACTGTCATTCCATTTCTACCGAAAACTATTTACGTTTTTGAGGAGTGTGCGGCAGCTGCTACTCTCTATACCAAGGTATCAAAATCATCATGATCACCATCATTTCTGACGGAAGACGTCCACTGCCGGACAAAGGCCTTCCGCAAAGATCGCCATGCCGATCGTCATGATAATCGACCTGCGCTGCCCTCATCGAACCTATTCCGGCGATCTTGACCAGATCGTCAGTTCATCTTGTGGGGGGGAATACAAAAACTACGTCTTCCGGTACGTGGTCGCCATTCGAGGACTTTTTTTTTATTTTTTTTATGGAAATAAGGGACAAGGCGAGCAGGACGTTCAGCTGATGGTAATTGATATGCCCTGCCCATTACAATGCAGTGCCGCTTAGGATTCTTGAAACCCCAAAAATTCTGAGTGGCACTACAACTGCGCTCGTCACCTTGAGACAAAATGTTAAGTCTCATTTGCCCAGTAATTTCACTAGCTACGGCGTCCTTCAGACCGAAACACAGTAATGCTTACACATTACTGCTTCATGGCAGAAATAGGCGCCGTTGTGGTACCCATAATCTAGCCGGGATCCTGTGCAATGGAGCCTCCACTTTACTGCGCCAACGGCCATCTGTCCGTCGAGCTATGTGCCCTGCCCACTGCCACTTCAGTTTCGCAACCATCTGGGCTATGTAACTTTGGTTCTCCTACGGATCTCCTCTTTTCTATTTCGATCTCGCAAGAAAACTGCGAGCATAGACCTTCCATACCTAGGTATATAAAACATAACAGCTTGTTACAAATAAAATAGTGATTAAAGTAAGTGCAATACGAAACTGTACCATTCGTATTATACCGTGTGTGCTAGACGTGAAATCATCAATATTCAGGAGTCATTGTGTGGCCGTATTCATCGGGTAGTGGGTACGATTGGCATTTAGCTGCGTCGTAGGATATGGAATCCAATCCTTTCAATTCGAACGACGAGCGACAAAGCGTCACGATTTCCACATGTACTAGGTATTACTTCATCTCTCGTCTAGAATCAATTGTGTTCTAACTTCTGTGCATTAGACTTACGTATTTCATTTTATGCTTACCTTAAAAGGCTTACTTGCATTTTTTTTTAAAAATAAGGGACGAGATGAGCAGGACGTTCAGCTGTTGGTAATTGATACGCCATACCCATTACAATGCAGTGGCGCTCAGGATTATTGAAAAACCCAAAAATTCTGTGCGGCACTACAACTGCGCTCGTCGCCTTGAGACATAAGATGTCAACTCATTTTTGCTCAGTAATTTCATTAGCTACGGCGCCCTTCAGACCGAAACACAGTAATGCTTACACATTACTGCTCCACGGCAGAAAAAAGGCGCCATTGTGGTACCCATAATCTTGCCGGCATCCAGTGCAAAGAAAACATATTATGACTCAAAGGAAAATACATAACATCCCAGAACTTCTGAAAAAATAAACATATCCCTTTAAAATTATTTGTGTCTGACAGGCTTCAAATTGCGAAGTGAGCCTCTACGAACGACTTAAGCTGGGAACAATAAAACACGAGTAATGGATCTGACGACAATGGCTTGTAAATTGAGTTAACGTCGTATTGGATACGCACATTGTCATAAACAATCAATGCAATTTGCGTGCATGTCGAGGCGAGCGATTAGATTTGAACAAGTGTACCTACCTCTACCTAGCTGCTTGTCATACGCAATCCTGCGGCTCGATGGGGCTTCGACCGTCTTCATGTATTCAAAATGAATTGGATATTGTGTTGCTTTACCTACTTCACTAGTTATAATACCTTCGTACTTACGCTACGATAATTCAGCTAATTACAAGCATTAATTAATATCTCCTTTGTTAAGTTATATTAGGTATGTGCTTTTCACGACGTTTGTTTTTAAGAAGACGGATGTTTTACGTATTTTAAGTTTGACAAATAGTTAAAGTTTTTTTTTAATTTTATAATGATTTCACAAATAGTTATAATTAGATAACTCGGACACGATGCGCAATTAGGTAATATATTCGTAAATATGTTTTTGTTTTTGCTGACTAAATTCGAAAATCAACGTTGTATCTACATCAGCCAGCACAACTACAGTGCGCTATGCTTCTAAAAACAAGTGTCGATGAAGGGAATGTGAAAAGCAGTTGTGATCTATCATCATCATAAGTGTTATTTAAAATGATGTCAACTGCAAAACCTAACCCCTAAGATGAGGCGAGCTCAATACTACAAAGTATAACCATGGTCACCGAGTCTCCCTTTGTTTATTATATTTGGTCCTCCCTTATTCGAGGTCATTTTACCTGAAATCTGTACTGAACTGATCAAAACCTGCATTTTACCGCACCTTACTATCACAAAAAAATCCAAAGAACATAGAATATAACTCAAAGTCAAAGAGGCAAGGAAAGAAGTTTGATGAACTTAATAAATTAAAAGACAAGTGAAAAGTGGAAAAAATCTGAAAATGTAGATTTTAAAATAAAAATGGGAACAAAGAAATGGAAATGGTTAGGCCACATGAAAGACTGTAAAATTGAAAAAAATTAAAGACCTAATGGTCTTTGGTACCAAAGGAATGAATAAGACTAGAGACAGGTAAGAAGATCATTACCCAAAGGTTGGTATAGGGCAGCGCGGATCGCAGAAAATGGAGGGAGTCAGAGGAGACCAATGTCTAGGACAGCCTCAGCTGTATGGCGATAATATAGGTATAGTTGATTTAAGCACTAGAATTATATTTTGCTTACGAATTTATGTGTAGGTTAGACAAAGTAAAGGCTATTTTTTATTAAGTTAAACACTGTCAAAATAATTAAGTCATGAAGGCATACAAATAGGTCTTAAGAAACCTTTGTAAAATATAAAAGTATGTTGAGGAGTGCCAAATTATACAATCCAAAACATTTTTCACTTTTTTGGTTGTGCTTGACCGATTTACACAAAAAGCTTTGTTCTAGGTAAGTACACTAAAGTATACCTCACCTCTGAATAGAATTTGACACTAACTTAAAACTTTACTTGTATCAAATTTTATACATTGATGTTAACTTTTAAATTTGACTATACTACTTACTACTGGTACTCTTAATATTACGTGGATAGTATATAGTAGATAATATAACTACATATCTATATACATATAATATAGATAAAATTTTTGTATGTTACCATCGGAAAAAATTTTATTAACCCGGAAACATTGACTAAAACTCTGCTGTGAGTCCATCCCTTCGTGTCTCTGTCAGCGAACTGCCGCTGTAACAATAATAGGTAATTCACTCTTAATGTCAATCTTATGTCACAAGGTGACGAGCGTAGTTGCAGTGCCGCTCAAAATTTTTGGGGTTTTTCAATAATCCTGAGCGCCGCGCCATTGCAATGGGCAGGGCGTATCAATATCGGCTCGTCTCAACCCTTATTTTCATAAAAAAATATGCAAATACTTTAATTTGGTGAACATTGTAACACAACTTATTCAAGACAGAACAATACTAATTTTCCCTCACTTTTTGATCACTTATTGAATCGCGACAATTTTTCAAATCAACCAACTGGTTCCATTAAATCCGTGGCTCCGACCTTTGCTTACCTTTTTTACCGTCAACGTGTCCAGCCGTAAGAATGCTGTCGCCATTGAAATCGGTCTCCTTTAATTTTGAAACTAATAAATTTCGCAATCCGCCAACGTAATTTATATCTGCTATTTAATGTCAATAAAAGATGCCAGTTTGGTCGCAGAAGTACGCGATTCATTTACAAACAAAGCAATGGATGAGGCTGTTTTCAAAAGTTGAAATTATATGCATTGAAATTAAAAACCATTTTATACAGTTTATTCAACTAGAGGAACATTGAATTCTTCAAACAGTATAATAATTATTTTAAATAAATTTTGTTTTAAATATCTACACTTGTCAGTGGTAGGTTTCTTACGCCTTACGCCAGCTAGATGGCCACCACAGTGGTACCTTTTTTGCTGCCAAGCAATAGTGTGGAAGTACTTTTTGTATTTTATTTCGAAGACCGCTACATCTGGTGAAAACACTGGACTTATTAGAACACTCTACATTATGTCTCAAGCAAATGCGTTTGTCACGTAGCACCTTGCGTTTCTGAGCAGTATCCGCTCAGAATTTTTATTTGTAATTGTTATTTTATGATCATAAGCCCCATATTATACAATTTTTTCATAATTATATCCGTCATTATTATGAGCGGGCATTTACCTGACCCTGGGTCTAATCGACCCAAACTCAAAGATATCCTTGTCACAGAACAAGGAGAAGTCTTGCTTGCTTGGTCGCGGCGTTCTCTTAGTAGCAAGGTTAGTAATTTTAATCTTTAAATCAGATTTTTTTTAAAAATCCGTCATATCAGGTATATAAAGATTTCTGTATTCGAAATCTAAGAAGTTTGTTATTTTTAAAGTGATTTATATCCCTTACTTTTTTTACTAGTGGGAGGCTCCTTTGCACAGGTACCACAACGTCGCCTATTTCGGCCGTGAAGCAGTAATGTTTTAACATTACTGTGTTTCGTTAAAAGGCGCCGTAGCTAGTGAAATTACTGGGCAAATGAAACTTAACATCTTATGTCGCAAGGAGACGAGTGAAATTGCAATGCCGTTCAGATCTTTCGGGATTTTCAGGAATCCTGAGCGGTACTGCATTGTAATTGGCAGGGCGTATCAGTAACCATCATCCGGACGTCCTTCTCGTTTCATCCCTTATTTTCCAAAAATTCTGAGTGGCACTACAATTGCGCTCGTCACCTTGAGACATAAGATGTTAAGTCTCATTTGTCGAGTAATTTCACTGGCTATAGCGCCCTTCAGACCGAAACACAGTAAAGTTTACACATTACAGCTTCACGGAAGAAATAGGCGCCGTTGTGGTACCCATAATCTAGCCGGCATCCTGTGCAAAGGAGCCTCCCACTAGTGACATCTGTGCAGGATAACATATATCATTTGATTTCTAAGAAAAACTATAATTATTATTTTTTAACTATCATTTATAAATGTGAGTTCTTGTTCTGTCCAAAACTGTTTGTACAAAAGTAATGGTTTTTCATTGTAGTTTGCCCTGTGCATCCGCGGCGCGTAAAATTAATAGGGGAGTCGCAGGCCCAAGGGTGTCGTATGAGGCGAATAAGAAGATATATGAGAATCACGTCAAGTAAGTAAGTTGAATCTACCAAGGAGTTCATACAAAGCGGTAAATCACAACATTCTTGTGTTCTTCGAGTATTAAATTTTTAATATATTTAAATGCACGGCATCGTCACAATGAGCAAACCACAACTGTACGCAGTTACACTGGCAATGCATTTAGCTTCAAATCCTTGGATTTATGGTCAAACAATCTGGAGCAATTGTTCTAGCAAATTCAACAATAGTTTTCTTACCAGCATATTTCGCAATCCGAATTTTTTTAATGGAGTTTTTGTTAAAGATACCGAAAATATACTGAGACAAAAATTAAAATTATATTTTCGGTATAATAATAAAGCCATCAGTTAATAGACATCTATTGAATTTCAGCTGCCTATTTAGGCTTTTTTGATTTTCTTTTAAGACGTTTTACTGTTTACAGACTTGAATTAAAAATTTCCTATTCATTAGTAATAATGCACAAAGTGGAATCCATTGCATCCATGTGAAATACATAATAATTATTCTTGTATGTTATAATAATTAGCTGCAGGGGCGTAAAAATTAACAAAGTACATATATATAGTAAATATCTATTTATTTTCTACAAACAACGATCTTAAAGCTAAAACAGAACAGTAGTGTTACATTTTTAAGAGCTGGTATTTTGTGAGGAGCTGGTGTCTGAAGTAGATTGATCCTGAATAACATATCACCAGGAGCTCACCCCTAGATATTTGGATCACAATTATTAAAATATTATACTTCTGTACTAGTAGCTAGAGAAGCATCTAAAATAACAATAACTTACTTTGAACTTGTAAATTACTAGCAATATAATGTGTGTGTGTGTGTGTGTGAGACACACTTTACATAAATTATCTATACTATGGGTGCAAGACAACAATATATTTAATACAATATACTTGATTAAACACACATAGATACATATAAACATCCATGACTCGGAAACAAACATTCATATTCATCATATAAATGATTGAACCTACCGGGATTCGAATCCGGGACCTCTAGCTCAGTGGGCAGAGTCACTAACCACTGGGCTATAAGGGTCAATCAAATCAGTAAGAACAAAATAAACCACTTCCATTTTTTATTCCATTTTTTTGATGAAATTCAATTCACCGCATATATAATAGACATATTCAACTGGATTGTAGAAACACCTCTCCACTCTCTATTTAAATTGTACATCGTTACTAGGAGCTTTCAGTATTTCGTAGCAAATACATTATTCGGGGCAACTCTGAATGGTGACTCTCGACCTACTTCGGATGTCACTCTCGTGTTTTCACATGAAATTTAGAGACACCTCTGTGAGCTGCAACTGAGCTTTGCTTTGAAACTAACTTATGGGGTGATTGTTTAGTTTCGAGCGCTACTATAAATATGCGCTACATATTATTTTAGATAAATACCTATTATTCGGTTCCATCAAAAATAATTGTGACAAATTAACGTGTGTGACAGTATGAGGGCTGCACTAAAAGTATCGGGAATGGAATATTTCCACTGTTCAATTTTCAAATCTTTTTAATTGAAATCTACTTGGTTTTAAAAATCGAATACCATTTATTTATTTAAAAAAAGATTCTCGGTCTCGTCACAAGGTCTTTTCAAACTTGTTCTTCTAGAGCGATAATTTATTATGACTTTCGACTTCGAAACCACTTGGTTTAACACAAAAACAGTGTGTTGACCGGATGACTTCTGCATTTGGTGATGAAGCCCCATCTAAAACCACAATTTATTGCTGGTTTGCTGAATTTCAACGTGGACGTGTCAAGCTCAGTGATGATCCCCGTCAAGGTCGTCCAAAAACTGCAGTCACCAAAGAAAACGTTGATGCTGTGCGTAAGCTGATTGAGGAAGATCGACATATGACATTCCGCGAAATTCAGGCAACTTTAGACATTAGCATGAGTCAAATACAAATAATCTTGCATGTACAATTAGGTGTTAAAAAATTGTTTTCCCGATGGATACCCGGCTCGCGTTACTTGGTGCGTCAGAACTCTCGAAAGATTCTACGCAGGATCCTCAAATTCTGTATTCGTATCAGGTGACGAACCCTGGATATACGCGTTCGAACCCGAAACAAAAAAGCAGTCACAAGTTTGGCTGTCCAAAAATGAGTTAAAGCCAACAAAAATTGTTCGTTCACGGAGTGTTGCAAAAAAAATGGTGGCCACGTTTGTCTCCAAAACCGGCCATTTTGCGACTATTCCACTTGAGGGACAAAGAACGGTTAATGCAGAATGGTATGCTAGCATTTGTTTGCCACAGGGTGCCCTAATGATGTCTATACTTTCCCTAAAATAGAATAAATTGCGTGGTCAGAGATTTTCATCACCTGAAGAAGCTGCGGACGCCTACAAAACGGCCATTTTGGAGACCCCAACTTCCGAATGGAATAGTTGCTTCAATGATTGGTTACATCGTATGGAAAAATGTGTCAAATTTCGCGGAGAATACTTCGAAAGCAATAAATACATTTTTAAATAGTAATGTTGTGTCACTTCCTTTATTCCCGAAATTTTCAGTACCACCCTCGTAAAGCCTCTCAGCGGGTCTATCATGAACTGTTAATGCGATTCAATTGACGACCTAAAACGAATTGCTATTTCATAAGTCATAATCAAGTCGGAAATTGAATCGCAAAATGTTCGTTCATTCATTCGTACCATGAGGTTTGAATTCAAACTAAAATGTATGGCTTATATGTCAAAGCAAGCGATTCATAAAAAGGTACTACTTTCTTAGCGAAAAGTAAATAGTTTTGTTAATAATTTAATAAAAATAGTAGAACATATAATATAAAAGGAAAATGGAATTGATGAAAGATGAGATGGGAATACTTTCTTGGACTTTTTCGTAAAACAAAATACTGAAAGATTTTTATGATGAAGATGAAGATGAAGATGATTAAAGATGAGGCAGTAAGGTCCCTGGCTACAGCCTGTTCATAAGAACGAATTAAAAAAAACTCTGTGCTCATGTCAAATCAAACATGAATAAAGTGCGTTCATAACCCGTTAAGGTTATGTTTACGAAAAGCAAACCTTTAATTTGTAATTCAAATAACTATATTGGTATATGACTATTATTTAATAAGTACTAAAAATGTCTTAATCGTTTATAATTTGAAGCAATGAAGAGCAATTTTGAAATGTATTTGTAGTAATTTCTACGCAAAAACTGCTAAAATCGTATCATTATAGGTTTCGAAACGCAACACATATGGTTTGAGTAAGAGAGACATACTTATGCAACGACTGTGCAGCGTCATCTCTTTCTAACCTAACCTAAACAGAACTGCATCGGAATTGAATCGCTACTTAAAATTTGATGGTAGGCCTTCAGGTCTTGAAAACGAAAAATATGTAGTTACTGCATATAGTACTAGCGCCTTCGTGGTGTAGGCGATTGAGTGATATTTAAAATAATTACTCTATAAAATATTATACCAAACTGGTAAATTTTATTCAATTTAATTCCCATGGTATCAATTTTGTTTTCTGGTAACTGATATCTACCAGATTATTGCGTCAATTTAACATCTATTGAATTAGTAGCATATTTTTTTGTTATTATGGTTTAATCTTTGCCTATAACTCTATTTGCGTTGCTACGGTTTAATTGATACTTTAAAGGGAAATGTAGACGCTTTGGTGGGAAGGGTGCTTATTTCGTGGATCAAGTTTTACACATAGGTCTCTATGCTCCAGGAAGTACGCATTAAGAAGCGTCTATCTGAAACAACGCAGACCCATATTCTCCCGCAACGTCGGACACGTATTATGGCGCGGCAGTGACTCAAATGTGGAAGGCGCTAGACTGCGCGGAGGATCTCCGATTGCGATGGACCGACCAAATTTAATCTGCTGGGCAATCTAACTGGGAGAGATAGCGAAATAGTGTGAGACGCATTAATCTTCTTATGTACTTAACTCTTCATTATGACCACGCCCTCAATGTCAATAGTGAGAGAGATCTGTGCTGTGAGATATTATTATTTACCTAATATTATGACACCAGATGAATAAGAAGAACTATATTGGTTTGGATTTAGATGCATGATTTTGGTATCTCTTTGCAAATAAGTTGGACGTGTTTGATGCCTAATAATAATAACAAAAGCCTTTAGTGTCAATCTGTTATTTTACATGCAATATTATATGTACCTTAGCAGTGTTTACAAAAATCTTTTCTTAATGTCCGACCTATACAATAGCTTTGTTTGCCCAATTGAGATCTGCAATTTGTTTCATTTCGTCTTCTTATCTATGTTTGCTTTTTGTCTTTTTTGTCTCGGACTTCACTTTGTCTGGTCTTTTGCCCATTTGCCTTTGTTGCTCCTCATTCAATGACCTTCCCTTAAAATTTCTATGAATTATCTTACATTTGTAAGGTTTTACTACCGGCTTGATAAGCTTACCACAGAAAAGACGCAAACACAAGCTGAAAGCTCAGGTCAACTGTGGCAAGTTTTGCAAAGAGTCTTAGTCCGTCTGAGAAACCGCTAAAACTACTTTAATTTTAAAATGCTCTCTCCTAGATTACTTGCTTACGACTTTCAAGGAAATCAGTTTCAACTCGAAATAAAATAGAGACTTTTTAATGTATAGAGCAAGCTTGGAAGTTGAGTCTTCTAAAGTTTAAAAATAAATAAAGATAAAAATCAGGGAACCATATTATTGTCAATATCAAATTTGCGTATTTTTTTTATTTCTGCACGTTTGTTGGCAAGTCTATCCTTACTGATTGGTAATAATTTTATAATGTTTTAAATGCGAATGTCAGTTTGTTACTTTTTTACGCCCGTACTCAACCAGTGAGAGGCGCCTTTGCATCGGATGCTGGCTAGATTATGGGTATCACAACGGTGCTTATTTTTGCCGCTAAGCAGTTATGTGTAAACATTACAGGGCGCCGTAGCTAGTGAAATTGCTGGGCAAATGAGAATTGACATGTTATGTCTCAAGGTGATGAGCGCAGTTGTAGTGCCACTGCATTGTAATGGGCAGGGCGTCCCTTAATTTCATAAAAAAACAATCATCATGAAACTATGCACACACATTATCAGTGATACAGAAAAAGATAAAAGGTACATTTTATACCCAAATTTTTAAGGATCCTCGAGGGCGTGATGTCTGATTTTAAAATAGGCTCCACGTATAATAAACGAAGGCAAAAGAAGGCATTGGTATGAAAGAGAAAGAGCTTGTACCTACTCTGCTGCCATAACAAAAAAAGACGTATCTACCAAAAATAAAAATTGGAAATGTTTTGTAATCCAAAATGTAAACTTCTATGATACCACAGATGTGCCTATTTCACAGTGAGTTTAACGGACTTATAGTTGTACTTGTAATAGAAAAAATAAAAAAATATCAGTAGATGCGCCATTTTTCTTTTAACGGTGGTTTTAACTTTTATCGTATAGAAATAGCCACTAGCTAAGATTAACAAATAAAAATTACTCACGCATTAATGGTCAAGTTGTCTAACCGCTAATATAAACTAAGTTTATTTAATTAGTCAAAGTCCGTCAAATTATGAAGTACATGAACCAATGAAGAAAGCGTTAGAAATGGATTTTCATTGAACTTATCCGGACACTAACTCTCACATGTTTGTACGTCATAACTGACGCACTCTTGGCCCAGTTGTCGCATCAGTACGAAGCCACATTCTGAGGTTTTTTTATGGAAAAGGAGGAAAAACGAGCGTACCTGGTGTTAAGTGATCACCGCCGCCCACTTTCTCTTGCAACACCAGAGTGATCACAGGAGCGTTGCCAGCCTTTAAAGAAGGTGTACGCCCTTTTTTGAAGCTCTTTCCACAGTTTTGTAGTACATGGATGAAAGCTCCTTGAAAACCGTGAAAAACACATCCAGATGGTGAGGATGATATCCTAATTTGTGGCGTGTCGTGCGAAGGTGGAATTCGGCAGAAAGAATCAGGTGAAACAGTTCTACGGAACACTCTCCGTAATAAATGCGTTAGAAGACACACAATGAAGCAACGTCTCTACGCAACGCCAAGTAAAGGATGTAATAAAACATGATGCAACATAATGATAACATGAAGTAAACACTATCACTACGAAGTAATGTTTGAATAAAAGACAAGTAATTTAAGAATACTGGCAGAATTTCCACGTTGGATAGCTAGGCTGATCCGTTGGCCGAAATTGGTTACTGGTTATATTATATCATTAACATTTTACCTGAGGGCATTCAATCTAGCAATCTTTTTATATTAAACTAGCTGACCCGACAGACTCTGTTCTGTCAATAGAAGAAAATGGGTACAGTATGTTATTTTCTTTTTCCTCCTACCTCCAACATTATCGGAGTTTATGCTACTCTAGTGTGTCCTTTCATGCCAGTTCTCACTTTTATGCCTCTCGTACTTTTGTGCTTCATTCTGTATATTTCTGTCATTCATCATATTTCACAACATTATGGGTGGGATTCCCATATGTAAGTCTGTCTAAGTTTACTTATTTCTATATGTGGGAGCTTATTTATTATTATTAATCAACACTCTTTATTTAAACATTATCTTATGGTTACTTACTAGTACTTATATCTATCTTGTTAATTATTACAAACAGTTTCCTATGCTTATTACTAATATAATTGTTATATTATTAAAACATAGTATAATTACTTAGTTTTATTTCTGTTTATTACAATATTTGCTATACTAGTGCAGTACTTTAAGAATCTGTCTCTGTCATTGCCTGTCATTATGTCTTTCACATTGTCCTCTTTTATCTCAATTTTGAGTTCTTGTTCTACAGTGGATACATTATGTTATCACTAATAGATAATTAGATAGTCATATACATATATGGCATACACAATTCCACCATAAATTATTTTGTTTTATCGCAAAGGGCTTAGACAGCGTTTTCGTTGAAAGCTCCCAGACGGCTTATTTTTTCATATATACAAATATATATATTCAAAAACTTAACAAATCACATACTTAAACCTTCATCGTTAACCACGCTATCTATTGGTTCCACAAACAGCATGAACATCGATGCTATAATTTTTAAGTTGAGACGCGTCGGAGGACTTTGATTTATAATATGTATTGATGTCTATATTAATCAGGATATACCTTTAGGTACGTATAACCCACAACGAACATTGTAGGAATACAAAGTACGTTCCAAACCACCGCTATTAAGGATATAAGAGGTAACCTTAAACATTATTTCCGTCCATAAAACGTAACAAGCATAATATATACGCCAGCCTACAACATAATCGCAGAGGGTCCTATTTCTGTCTCCGAGGTGCCATTCAATGTTACTCGCCCACGAAATTATTACAGCCTACTCAATTTTGAACTTTTTCTTTGTTTTTCGTTAGATTTCTCGGAGTCCGACGATGTCATGATCTTATTTAAATCCCTTAATCCCGGTTCACGAATACATCTTGCTAGAAATTAATCGTGGATTTCGTAGTATTTTAAACGAAGTAGCTTCATCGATCATCATTTAAAACTGCCATAAAATGTTAGTTGACCCTGACTAGGAAGTAGGATTCATTCCAGCTTCACTATCGTGTGGCCCAGACTTTCAGTTGACCATCAAATTATAGGCAACTTGGATCAAATAAAGATAAGGAAAGTGGAGACTGGAATAACTTGAAAGAAGGACCTAATAGATGTTATTCCAATCACTGACCTCTGCTATATACCACTGGACTGGCGGCTGTCAAAGAGCCTTTGTGCCTATTTGATATTCGCCATTTTAGCGCTGTTGGCCATGTAGCGAGATGCGGAACTAAAACTAGTGATGACAAACTCAGCAAGCATCGATAGATGGTGGGAAAGTATTCACAAAAAAAATGTGTACTTTATTACGTTGATTTTTGAAGCATAAATAGCACGAAAAACGAACGACATTAATTCAAAATGCAAAAATACTTCAGAGTATTGTACGTTCCTTCGCAGCGATTTGTATTATACGTCAAAATTAGTTCTCTGGACGCTCGCAAGCGGCGCTTCAAATAGGCACAAAAATTTGCTGTCAAACATATGGAACAGCCTCTCGAGTGTTATTTATACAGGTTGAAAAACTTGTAAATATCCCGAATAAACGTTTAATTATTTCTATTATACACTTACATAGACTTTAAGATTTGTCAACTAGCTTTTTTAACACACACTTTTATTTATAGCAGTATGTACTACATACAAATTCAAATTTTTCAAATTCAAATATTTTTATTCAAAATAGGATTTAAAATCACTTATTGAACGTCAAAATCTACCACCTATTCAAAAGAGACTGCCTCAGACCTGAGAAGAATGGGCGCAAGAAACTCAGCGGGCTTTTTTTTTTAAATATAAAATATGAATTACAATGTAATATCGTACAATAAACATTTATAATTAAAGAGCCTGAGGGTGTTCGCTTTATTCCCAGTCCGTGGTGTCATTAAGAAAATCGTTTATGCTATAATAACCTTTCCCACACAAACGTTTTTTAACAATTCTTTTAAATTTCGTAACACATTTGTTTTGTACATTTTCTGGGATCATATTGTAGAAGCATATACATCGCCCAACAAAAGACTTACTAACTCGACCCAACCGAGTAGTAGGCATAACAAGTTTATGTTTGTTCCTCGTGTTAACATTATGAATGTCACAGTTTCTAGAAAATTCCTCAATGTGCTTACGAACATACAAAACATTATCGAAAATGTATTGATAAGCAATAGTCAAAATGTTTATTTCTTTAAATTTTTCTCTTAATGATTCTTTAGGACCTAGGTTATAAATCGCGCGAATAGCCCTCTTCTGCAGCACAAAGATAGTATTAATATCGGCCGCACTGCCCCATAACAATATACCATAGGACATAATACTATGAAAATAACTAAAGTATACTAATCTCGCCGTATCTATGTCAGTTAACCGTCTAATTTTCTTAACCGCATATGCTGCAGAACTAAGCCTATTCGCCAATCCTTCAATATATAATATCCACTGCAATTTGGAATCAAGAGGAATGCCAAGAAATATAGCAGGTTCCACTGGTTTTACCACCTCTCCATTTAATCAAATATTCTCCATTAATATATATAAAAATGAAATCTTACAATAGTAAACCATTTTGAATAAGTCGTAATAAAGATTGAAAATCAGATTTTTTTTTTAATAATTCATAAAGACAATACCAAAATGGCTATAAGATATTGAATTAGTATCAAAATGAAAGTTTTAAACAAAAGTTAGGATCTCATGGTGAACAATAATAGTTTAAAAAAAAACTAAAAAAATACGCTTTTATAGAAAATCCCACTAAAAATAGAAAATAAATCTTAATAAATTTGAATTAAAAATAGTGTAAGAAAAAATGATTATATTGTAAAAAAAGCGTAGGGTGCAGGGTATCAATAGTTATAAATATTTTATGAACAGATATGAGTAGAAGGATTATTTTTATAATATAATTTTTTTATTATTGAATTGTCATCGGTCCTTCATAAGTATGCCAAATTCCGAGTTAATCTGTCGTTTTGAAGGGGGCAAAATCATGTTACCAGTGGGAGGCTCCTTTGCACAGGATGCCGGCTAGATTATGGGTACCACAACGGCGTCTATTTCTGCCGTGAGGCAGTAATGTGTTAGTGTGTTTCGGTCTGAATGGCGCCGTAGCTAGTGAAATTACTGGGCAAATGAGACTTAACATCTTATGTCTCAAGGTGACGATCGCAGTTATAGTCTCGCTCAGAATTTTTGGGTCTTACAAGAATCCTCAGTGGTATTGCATTGTAATGGGCAGGAAGTATCAATCACCATCAGCTAAACGTCAGGCTCGTCTCGTCCCTTATTTTCATAATCATATTAAAAAAAGAATATTTTCTCGTTCATGATCACGTTTTATTTGACCGAGGATTCCGTTAGAAGTGTTAAATTAAATACATCTGTTTGTTACCAGGCTATATTTAATATAATACGAATGCATCGCTTCTCCACTACGAGCACAAACCACAACCGCACTCAGTTGCACCGGCAATGGATTCTGCTTGAAATCCTTGGTTAACATTCAGAATGTCACGTCGGATTTATGGAAGTGACGATTGAAACGATTGTATCATTCTATTACAGCTTCTTAAACCAAGATGTTTTTAAAAGTGCATGCATTTTCAATATCACATTATTAATGCAATTGCAATGACAAAAACTCGAAAAAAAATTAGAAATGGTAAAAAAATTTAATAAAATGAGTGATAGCAAAATAAATTATTGTTTTAATAGGTATTATTATTGACACGAGAGTGGGTCAGGGATTGGAAATAATACTCCGCTTATAGAAGTGAGTCTTTATTTGCGTTCACTTTTCGAACGTGCACTTCGCCGGTCTGCCGCTGTCCTCTTGTCGGCGGCGGTACCTTTATCGCGTCACACCGCACCGAACACTAAGTCTCTTCTATCTTCTTCCTCCTGGAACATTTCCATTTTTCACTACTTCTTCTTTTCTTCTTCTTCTTCCTTACACTTTCGAGTCAAGAACTGCCGTAGGCCACGCTTAGTGCGGCTTATATACCCCCGGATCTGTTCTATTTTCAAAAAATGATTCTCCCATTCCCTCTTTAAATTTAAATTGTACTAGAAATTTCTATTAATTATTGTTATCCTGCTTACACATTTTCCATCCTCTTTACTCTGTTCGATTTGATCTTGAACTTACTAGAAATTTCCATTAACTTTACAAAACCCAAAAACTTCCATACACTAACTAGTAGGTGTACCGAACCTGGGTCTACAGCGTCTAAAGTAAACACTTTTCCGCTGAGCTACGAGTACTGCTGACGGGCCTGTTGAAATTAACGATGTCTTGAAGTTTGATAACTCTCGTCATTTACGTCGCTGCACGATATGAAGTTTGACAACTCTCGTCATATACGTCGAAGCGTTGCTACGCAACATTATTATGATTTGGGTATTAAAATGCACTTAAATCCTAGGATCTATTGTGCCCCCTGCATGCACTAGCGCGCCCGTCCTTAACTCCCTGTGTCTAAAAAAAATGAGATAAGGAAAATAATCGAGGCTACTAACTAGGAAACGTGTTACTGTGCTGATATTTAAATTATATCCTCGAGATCTATTACTTTTAAGAGGCGATCCTCAGAGGGGTTAGGCAGGGCACGTCGTCTGCTTTGATTGAAGGTATTTTAAGACACCCCAGCCTGATTCTGGCAAACGATGTGTTTGGGGTCTTCAGCGGCTTCGCAACAGAATCTGCACAGGTTTGATTTACTGAGACCTATTCTGGCTAGGTGCCCATTCAGCTTGCTATGGCCGGATAGGAACCCCGTGAAGGCTCTCAGTTGTCTCCTATATAAGTTTATGCATTGTTTGGCACGCAGTGTGTCCACTGCGGATAAGAGATTCTCCAGCTCCATAAAAGGGTTCAGGGCCTATGAAGGGAGATGAGACTCCATCCTTATCAAGCCGGTCAGCTTTCTCATTACCTACTATACCTTTGTGCCCCGGTATCCAAGCCAGGGTAACTTTATTGCTCTGGCAGAGGATATCCAACTTACTTCTGCATTCCCACACTAAGTTATTGTGTTGGACGTCAGTGCCTTGAGAGCTGCTTGGCTATCTGACATTATGGCAATGTTCCTTCACTGGTAATTCCTGTCGAGGTTCATTTGTCTAGTGCATATACTTCCGCCTGGTATATACTTGTTGCTTTACCTAAGGCTTACCTAGCAAAGGTATGATTTCTATTTGTGTATTCTTCATACATAACTCTTCAAGAAAAACATATATAATTGTGAAAATATTACAGTTAGGATATTAATACAAACCTTGTAAATAAACAACTCTATAATATATAACTCTTGAGAAGGTCGCGGAAAGGGGTAAATTAAACCTTGTCGAATTGAATCCCCAGAAGACTCAAGTTTGCGCGTTTACCACAAATAAAACCCCATTTGACATATCACCGCTCTTCGACAACATTTCCCTTAAAGCCTCGCCTAGTATCACATATGGAGTATTGCTGTCTTCTCTGGTCTGTCGCACCCTAGTATCAGCTCGATGCATTTTTACCGCGTGCAACGCAGAGTCGGTGCTCTGTGAACGGCTGGGTCACTTGGCGTTACGTAGAAACGTCACTTCATTGTGTGTCTTCTACCGCATCTATCACGGGGAGTGTTCCGAAGAGCTGTTTCACCTGATTCCTGCCGCTGAATTTCACCTTCGCACGACACGCCACAAATTAGGATATCATCCCCACCATCTTGGTGTGTGGCGGTCATCCACAGTGCGGTTTTCAAGGAAGTTTCTTCCACGTACTACAAAGCTGTGGAATGAGCTTCCTTGTGCGGTGTTTCCGGGACGATACGACATGGGAACCTTCAAATAAAGCGCGTACATCTTCCTTGAAAACCGGTAACGCTCCTGTCATACCTCTGGTGTTGCAAGAGAATGTGGACAGCGGTTATCACTTCACACCAAGTGAGCCATACGGTTTGTCCTCCTTTTCCATAAAAAAACTTCCCCTTTATCAAATGGTGCGTCGGCTGATCCATGAACGGTTACGAAGGTACGAGTAGGTACATATATAAGATGAAATATATTACTGACTTTAAATATAAGTACATAAACCGAAATAGAGGGTTCTTTCCAATTTTGCCGCAGCTGTGACCCTTTAAATTTAAAATTTTATTTTAACAAATATTGTCAAAGTCCTGAGTTGAATATTTCAAAGATCTAACCACTAAACTAATCGACCCAATCTTCCATAAATCTTGGTATGTTAGATCCTGAAGATGGAGCCACAAATTGATGAAATCAAACGATGGAATCATCGGTATCGGTATACATAAATTTGAGCTATACGAAATGAAACGCGTAGAAAGTCGCTGCTGGAAGCCTGAGCATAAAATGCAATTCACTGCTAACAATGATGAAATTTTCAACTGTAGAATTCCTTCCACATGCATTTAATTTATTGTAGGTCATTACAAGAAGCTTTCAGATTTCGCATCAAATACTCGTTGGGCAACTCGGAATGGTGATTCTCGACATATTTCCTATGCCACTTAGGAACTCTTGTTTACGAAAACAATCAAACGAAATTTCGATTCAATTTGGTGTCTTAATTGATTTCGTTATTATAACTGTATATGTATACAAAATACAAATCCTCGAATGGCGACCACGTACTGGAAGACGCAGTGTTGGTAGGCCCCACACAAGATGGATCGACGATCAGGTCAAGATCGCCGGAATACGTCGGATGAGGGCAGCGCAGGACCGATCGTCTTGGAAATATTTGGATTTTTTCCGGCTGATGATGGTGATGTATACAAATATCCATTTTGAAAAACATACGATACCTCGGCGATAAAAACATACTTTGAGTAAATCAAGTATAAATTAACGTTACCAAGTATATATCCTCGCAAATTCCGATAGGACCGCCATCTATGTGGCGTCATAGTCATGGGTTAGAGTCTAGACTCTAGACACCCATTTGTATAGTTTCGTTATTATAACGAGTTTACGTCCGAAAATTCATTTGTGTCAACTTGAAAACTACGCCCATGGCAATAAAAATATAATTTTTGTTAATCCAGTTTAAACTCAATGTTGGCGAGTTTTTGAAAATCCCGGCAAATTGAGAGAGGACCGCCATATTTATTAAATGTCGCGGGAATATTATGTCCTGTCATACAAAATTAGAATAAAATCTATCCACAAGTTTTTGGGTTTAGTCCGGACATACACATTTAAATTCTATAAAGTACTTTTTGGATTCGGTACCTATTGTTTGTAAATTCACAGCAAAATTTCTTTTAAAAATATTCAATCTAAAGTTGTCCTTTGTTACGATTTTTGTTATAAGTATAGATTTTTAACGTTTTCATTTAATAGATCATAATAAGAAAATTTATTGATCTAGGCGTTACTTTGCGGAAATCCATAATTATACAAATGATTTGAGTTTTCTTTAGTGTTAATTCCGCCAATATTTGTCTTTAAACAATTCGACATGTGTTTCGCCTCTACGCGAGGCATCCCCAGGACGTGCTGTCTCGCCAAAATCTGGTACAAAAGATTTTAGCGGAATAAACACTAAAGAAAACTTGAATCATTTGTAAGATCATAATAAATCTAAAAACGTCATGAAACTACAACTTGCACTTTTTGCTACGGAACTTGTTTTTGTTTCACCTGAGAGCAGTATAATAGTGGACAGGTTAAGCCAGATAAGTTCTCATTAGTAAGGAGATGTCCAAGATTCATATAAAGATCTGGCAAAAGAAGTTGTTGTCTAGTGTCTATCGTGCAAGAATATTACGATGTATGTATAACGGTATTCAAAAGAATTGTTAAAAAACACTTCTGTGGTAAAGTTTACTATAACACAAATGATTTTCTTAATGATTCTACAGATTGGGAATGGAGCGACCGCCCTCTTGCTATTAAATAATAAATTTAATTATATATTACTTTTTAAACATATTTTTAGATGGAAAAAAGGTCGCTGAGTTTGTTACGCCCATTCTTCTCAAGTCTGAGGCATTCTTATTCGAATGGGTGGTAGTTCTTGACTTTTAGTAAGTGATGTCACATGCTATTTTGAATAAAAATATTTGAATTTGGATTTGAAATAAAAGGCATAAAAGGTATTTATTTTCTCAAAATTGATTCCTTTAGAATTCTTTTTGATGTCATTTCTAATATACTAGATACTACTACTGCTTCGGAAACAAATGGCGCTCTGAGGGAGAAGAAGCGGCGCAAGAAACTCTCCCAGCATTCTTTTTTGCACTCTTTTTAATAAAAATAAACAATATTGTACAGTCATTTCTATCACTATAAAATAATCACAATCTAGTCCCAGGCCGTTCGATCATTTAGATATTCAGCATTGGAGTAATAGGATTTACGACAGAGCCATTTTTTTTATAAAACATTTAAATTTATTTATAGATAATGCCTGTACAGTGGCTGGGACTTAATTATAGAAGTGTATACATTTACCCTTAAAGCTATTATGTAGTAATTAGTTACAAGCAATCCCTTATTTCTAGTGTTATAATAATGAAGATACCTTTTTAAGGCAGCGAGATTCATATAAAGACTAGACCTCTTAGGCTTCAAGCTTGTTTCAATAGCTTTCAGTTACAGTGACTCAAATCGTTCAGTGCAATTAAAAGCATTCTATTGCCACACGTAAAATAATACGCGTGGAATACGCGCTGATCCCATGCGAATATTGAGGCGAACGTAATTACAATGCACTACAAATAATATTGACACACACTTTTTACACAAATTATTTTGCCCCAATTTAAGCATATATAGCCTGTGTTATGGGATACAAGACAATGATATATTTATTACAATATACTTACTTAAACATACATATATTCAAAAAAAAAATTTAGGCGTTACTTTGCGGAAATCCATTATTATACAAATGATTTAAGTTTTCTTTAGTGTTAATTCCGCTTTTTTATATTTGTTTTTAAAACAATTTGACACATGTTTCGCCTCTACACGAGGCATCCTCAGGACGTGTTGTCTCGCCAAAATCTGGCATGAGACTCAAACAAATATAAAAAAGCGGAATTAACACTAAAGAAAACTTAAATCATTTGTATACATATATTCATATAAATATACATATAAACATACATAAATACATTTAAACATCCATGACTCGCAAACAAACATCTATATTCATCATATAAATATGCTTGCACCTACCGGGATTCGAACCCAGGACCTCTAGCTTAGTACGTAGGATCTCTAAACACTCGGCTATACAGGTTGTCAATAAATATATTGATTCTTAGTATATGTTTTTACAAAGCAAAAGGCTTTCGTGATGGGAAGTGGTATCACCACCCACTGACATCAGCAATACCAGAGGTAAAAAGATGTGCATTGAGGGCCTAAAACTAAGCTCTAAACTAGCAGCCGGTAATTTATTTCACAAACTGGCTTCACAGCAAAATGTATAAAAGCATTATAAAAAAAAAGTCCGGAATACCATATTGCCTCTAACCTCCTACATAGGTCCTATTTTAAACAAAAATATTTGAATTTGAATATCTCCGAAAGCAATAATTGGTAGCATGTTATTATTGGCTCCGATATTAAGATTCTATTTTATTATTTTGCCCACGTGATATAAAGGAGTTCCCATATTATATTGCATTTATTTTCTAAAGCGCTAACGATTGTAGATGGTAAACTAGGCTAAGCCTCTTAATGCATGAATAATTATGTGTCGTCATCTGTGTAAATGTTGATTAATGATCGATGAATAATTAATCTTCTGGTATACCTGAGATATCGATATGGGCGGTTAATGAAAGTAAGCCCGAACGCCATGCGGTTGGCCTCAATACTGCCTTTGCTTGCCATGCATGGCACAAGAAGAATCAATGTCTTTGTAGTCGTTTAGTAGAATGTTCTTAAGTCTTTCATCATGTGGTTTTGAAGGTATTTTTTTTAAATCACCAGCTTCGTCACAGTGTATAGCACCCGTTTTAGACTATTGTTGCTCCAACCCTTAACCTCTTTAATGTTTCCTAAGGCAGTAATCTTACTGCATCACTGTTTCTTCTGCACACCAAAAACATGTTAGAAACAGTGGAAACTTCGAGAAGTAAGGATTATCACTTTAAAAAAACATAAATTGTTTAGATTTGGAAGAGCGACATCTCAAGTCAATTTCCTTATATGCAAATATTGGGGATGAGCAGGTTATAAAGTAGATCTTGTAGATGAAGCCACAACCTGAGAGTTGAACAAAGACAACTTTACGTCACTTCTACGTTTGTTTCAGTGGAAGAGCGCTCGCACGGAACGCGACAGGTTGCGGGTTCTAGTCTCGCGTCGTTCATAAGTTTAGTTTATAAATTTAACTTGTGCAATTAGTCCCAGAAGTGAGGGTTAATACTTTAAAAAGTAACAAATTGTTAACATCAACAACACAAGAAGTATTTGTGAATGCTGTAAGAAACTTGTATCTTCCATTGAGTCTTGTATAACTTCAACCTCTTAGATCCCCACACCCCACCTCTCTTCGAAAGTACTCCTCATAATACCCCACAAAGTATCAGAATCTGCTTCTGAAAGGAAAAAAATGTTTTCATCTAGATTATTTCAGTACGTTCGTACCTATATAGACGAAATTTGTTGGATTAAAATAAAATAGACAATTGTCTTGAGTGTAGAATAAGTTTTAAAGTTGTTCGTTTAAAGAAAGCTCTAAGTATGTGTAGTATATTATACGCGAACGTAATTTATTAAAAACTTCAAAACTTTTTCTAATATATAAAATTCTCGTGTCATGGTGTTAAACTTTGAAGTCCTCCGACACGGCTTGACCGATTCTCATGAAATCTTGAGTGCATATTGGGTAGGTCTGAGAATCGGACAACATCTATTTTTCATCCACTTAAATGTTAAGGGTGGTCTGCACGATTTTTTTTTTAATTTTTTTACATTTTTTTTAAAATTTGTTTGATTATGAGTCAGCATTAAAAATATATACAACTTCAAATTTTCACCCATCTACGATAAACAGTTGCTTTTGTATCGCGATTTTAATATCGGCAATACAACGTTTGCTGGGTCAGCTAGTTTTATGTAAGTATCTATCTTAGGGGAAGCTCCTCAAATACTACCTTATCTTATATTAACCATTACAGTATCTTCATGTCAGTGTAAAAAATCGTTACGAAGTTTGTTTCAAAGTTGTCTTTTGTTATTATATTTTAACAGAGCAGAATAAACTATTTTTTTGTATGATGATGTAGGATGATACTAGCAAAATAACTGTTTGTTGGTTATTGAAGTGAAAATATCGTGAATTTTTGAATATTGAATGACACTGAGCCGTCACGTTCGGCTATGCAACGCTGGTTCAGATAAGTCGGCTTCATTCGATCTTGAGCTCAGTCAGTGAGAGCAAAATTTTTTTTATAGTACCTAAGTGAATATTAAATCAAACATAAGATTTACAAAATTAAACAAATGTACCTATAGGTATACCCACTACTACGTACGAAACAGAGGAAACAAAAATACAAAAGAAATGTAAACTATTTGAGTTTATTATGTTCGTCCATAAAATGCAACAAGCTTATACAGACAAAACTTAATCGTTACAGAGGGTACAAGGTCTGTCTCCAAGGTGCCGTCCAGTGTTGCTACCCCACAAAACGATTTCTTTGTTGTTTGTTATTTGAAATCTTCGGAGTCATCTCATTTTAGTTGTGATACAGTTCATAAAAACAAGACTAAAATATCTTGCCTGAAATGAACGAATAAAAAAATTATTTCGATCGTGATTATATAACATCGTATTAACTTATATTATAATAATAATATTGACACACTTTTTACACAAATTATCTTGCCCCAATTTAAGCATATATAGCCTGTGTTATGGGTTACAAGACAATGATATATTTAATACAATATACTTCCTTAAACATATTCATTCATTATATTTCATATATTCATATAAACATACATAAATACATTTAAACATCCATGACTCGGAAACAAACATCTATATTCACCATATAAATGCTTGCACCTACCGGGATTCGAACCCGGGACCTCTAGCTTAGTATGACTGTTCATTTTCAGTACATCTATGAAAATTTAATATACGTTCATAAAAATCGTCACCTTTTGCTCTTAGTAGTGATTTTCATTATTATAACACTTGAAATAAGGGATGAAGCCTACTAGAATTAGTTACAAGCAGTAACTAATTCTAGTAGGCTTCATAAGATACATAATAGCTTAGTAAATTGTTGCACTGTTCAGGCATTATAAATTGAAATGTTTTTAAAAAAATGGCTCTGTCGTAAATCCTACTACTCCACAGCTGAATATCTAAGTGATCGGACAGTCTCGGACTAAATTATGATTATTTTATAGCAAAAGCAATGACAGTACAATATTGTATATTTTTATTAAAAAGAGCGCAAAAAAAGAATGCTGGGAGAGTTTCTTGCGCCGCTTATTCTCTCTCAGAGCGCCATTTGTTTCCGAAGCGGTAGTAGTACCTAGTATATTAGAAATGACATCTAAAAGAATTCTAATGGAATCAATTTTGAGAAAATAAATGCCTTTTATGCCTTTATTAGATTATGCATTGACATTAAAATGCGTGCAATAATAGATGAATCATCATCATCATATCATCAGCCGTCCACTGCTGGACAAAGGCCTCCTCCAGAGATCTCCACGACGATCGGTCCTGCACTGCCCTCATCCAACGTATTCCGGCAATCTTGAACAGATCGTCGGTCCATCTTGTGTACCAACACTGTCTCTTTCGGTATATGGTCGCCATTCGGGGATTCTACTGTACCAACGGCCATCTGTCCATTGAATTATGTGCCCCGCTCCACGACCACTTCAGTTTCGCAATCATTTGGGCTAAGTCCGTGACTTTGGTTCTCCTAGATGATAGATGAATAAGTAAATCTATTTAGTAAATATTAACATTATTTCTTCATTGTTTATGTTACGTTGTCTTTCCTTAACAATGATTTCAGGTATGAATAGTAAATTTTTCACACTTATGAAAATGCATTTAATATTGTGCATTGTATTCAACTTTGGCAGATTCTTAAAAATCTAATATATAAAATTCTCATGTCGCGGTGTTTGTAGTTAAACTCCTTCGAAACGGCTTCACCGATTCTCATGAAATTTTGAGTGCATATCTATTTTTCATCCCCATAAATGTTAAGGGTCTACGCCAATTTTTTTTTTAAATTGTTTGTTTATGAGTCAGCACTAATAAATACACACAACTTCAAATTTTCACTCATCTACGACGAACAGTTACTTTTGTATCGCGATTTTAATATCGGCAATACGTTTGCTGGGTGTACAAATCCCAATAATATCCCACTAAAGTATTAAAACACTTAATAGGGGCGTACCAATCGTATATTCACTACGAATGATGACATATCACGCGCGCCCGAAGGGCGCGTGGGGGATGATGATCGAGGCGATAGCCTCCTGCATCAGGTATCAGCGCTGGACATGACTATGTCCAGGTCATTGGGGTGGGGTTCTTACGTCCCCCATGACGTTTTTCCTTCCGTTTTTCTTCTTTACTTTCTTCATTTGGCTTCTTGGTTGGAGCCCCCGCTTGTCCCGAGCGATCGAGCCCCGTGGGAAGAATACACGGGGCGATCAGCTGGTCGGCGAGGATTTTCGGCTTCAAGACTTCCGGGACTAAGTGTTCTAGTTGGAATGTTTTTATGAAGGAGCCCAACATTCCAAATACCTCGTCACTTATGTCCTCACTTCGCAATGGTGGTTTTTCCATTATGCGGGTACTCTTCTTTTTTCCTTTGGCTTTGGCCTCTCGAGGCAGGGCTTGATTTTTCGAGGCCATGGGTTTGGGTTCGTCTGCCGCCACGTCTTCTGGTCGTGGGGTTGGTTCTGGATCGCTTCTTTCTGGGCGCAACAACTCTTCTTGGTTGTTGCGGGTATCTACACAAAACTCACTGCGGGTAGTTTCATATTCCTCATCTTTTTCCTCGACTTGTGAGGAAAGGGGCGGCGTGGGGGAGGCAACAGGCTTTCTGGAGCCGGTGCGCGTAACCGTGCTTGCGCGTCTGTTGCGAGCCTCTTCTTTGTAGACCCGTCAGCTTGTGTTGCTTGCCGGGTGGGGTCCACCGCAGTTTACACAGGTGGCGGGTTCCGTCAGTGGACGGCTGCAGTCTTTGGCTGGATGCGGTCCGCCACAGCGTACGCAAGCTTGCTGCCGATGGCAGCCGTGCGACGAGTGTCGGAAGCCCTGGCAGCGGTGGCACTGTGCTGGCCCTTTCTTCGAGCGCCACGGTTCTACCTTGATGCCCGCCATGTTGAGTAATTCAGTTATCTCATATATGGCGGGGGTGATTCCAGGAGATCTCTTCAGGATTATAAAATATATGCATCCTGGCCGGCCTCTTCTTGCTTGCACTCGCCGGCAGTACTCGGGACTGTACCCCCATGAGCGCAAAGCATCTTCAATATCTGCTGGTTCAGTGTCGACCGGTAGGCCCCGAATCGCAAACTTAAGTCTGCGATCTGCCGGCAACGAGTAACTGAACCAGTGGAGCTTCGCGGTTTCTTCTTGACTTGAGAGGTACTGTTGTACCACTCTGTACTCTGCTTCGTCCACTGGCAGGAAGCGGACCCCTTTGCCGAAAGGGCGGGCATTTGGGGGCCGACCCAACTTCTCGCGCAGGATCTTGAAGTGTTGGATCCAGTTGGGCAATTCTTCAACCACCAGCGGCGGCATTCTTCCCTTGCGGGTGGTGTCGGCGGCCGTGGGGCCGGTGGTGGCCGTGGGGGCAGTCTGCGTCTCCGTTTGGCGGCCGGGAGTCGATACAACTGCGGCGAAACTCGCAGTTGGGGATGCATTTTGTGGTGGCATCTCAGGTGAGCTTGCCCGTATACTGGTGTGCTCACCTATTGATGGGTGCTGGCTGCAGGTCGATGGAGGTGCACTGTAGGTCTGCATCTCCTTGATCGTGAGATCCTCTTGACTTGAGAGGTACTGATGTACCACTCTGTATTCTTCTTCGTCCACTGGCAGGAAGCGGATCCCTCTGCGGTATGGACGGGCGTTTGCGCTCCGACCCAACTTCTCGCGCAGGTTCTTCATATGTGGGATCCATACGGGCATTTCTTCAACCGTCAGCGTCGGCATTTTTCCCTTTGGGGTGGTGGCGGCGGCCGTGGGGCCGGTGGTGGCCGTGGGGGCAGTCTGCGTCTCCGTTTGGCGGCCGGGAGACAATGCAACTGCGGCGAAGCTCGCAGTTGGGGATGTGTTCTGTGGCGGCATCACAGGTGTGCTCGCCCGTATACGGGTGTGCTCATCTGTTGATGAGCGCTGGCTGCAAGTCGATGGAGGTGCGCTGTAGGTCTGCATCTCCTCGAGGATGCTCTCCACACTAATATAATGATAGTTTGGAGAGAGCTTCTTTTCAACCGCGTGGCAGGCGGTCGTGACCAGACGCGCGTATTCCACCTTAACACCCTCGACCTCGATCCCCAGACCAAAGTGCGCAACTGCGAAGTTGAGCATGCTCTGGCTACACAACATAATGTTGTGTGCTAGGGATTCGGTCTTGGGCTTCAGGGGAGCGCACTGGATGGTCTCGACTGCCGTATCGTCGCGGGTCTGCTGTGGCGTCTTGCTGGGCGCAGCGCGTGTTTTAGACGCGGCGGGCGCTCGCGGCGGTTCTGCGCTGATGTGCGGCGCGGAAGCGATAGGCGTCGTGTCCATCGGCGATTGTGGTCGCACGACGGACGGCTTCGTTTTCTTGGACTTCTTCTTCGAAGACATAGCGTCGGGCTCCAACGTCGGAGGAGCTGGGACCGTACTTCACTGCTCAAGGCTAGCAGCACATCCCTCCCTGCAGTTGTGCCGTTCTCCGGGGGATCCCGCTGGTGGGAAGCCGGGTAGTAGGTACTGAGCCTGGAGGGCAGCTACGTAGCCGGAGATCGGAGCTGGTGACGGCGTCCTCGCACCACGGATGATAGCGCGGCGCTTTCTGAGGATAGCTTTAAAAATAAAGCGACTCAGAGAGCTAGGTTGACAACGAGCACGAGTGAATATGGCAGTACGGTTGCCAATCCGTCGTATATTCACTAGTCACATAATAAGTAAGGTCACAGTTCTATAATAAACTTAGATAATGCGTCCTTGATGGCTTAGGGCGACATCTATGAACAATATCAAACTGTAATCGATTACAAACCTTAACACTGGGTCTACTAGTAAAACGATAAAATTTAACTTTATACCTACCTACTTTTACTTTATACTACCTACTATCTTTACGATAACATTAATAGTTACTAACTAGATCATAATAATTTAAAACCATCGTAAAATCTTACATCAATCTCTCGATCGACTCTGAATCATTCCATCTTTGAAATCGTAACGATACCTTCGGGGCCGCACTTTCAGTTAGATTTTACGACTCCTATTGCCAACTTGTGCTCTCCTGAACAGTGATTTTTGGTAAAAAAGAGTTACGTTTATTTTTTAAGTTTACTACGGTAAAACCCGATTAAGACGATTTCACAGGGACCCAACCAACAACGAAATAAAACGTCCTACTATAATATTATGTTCTAATATCGTATATGTAGGTATTAAATTATACATTTATTAATTAAATACATACGCTGGTGGCTTGGGCACGGGGAAGGGCGCTGGTGTGGGACGCTACTTGCGTCGACACTCTGGCTCCTTCTCATGTCCAAGTTACGTCAGTTGGTGCTGGGGCTGCTGCTTCGACTGCCGAAGACAGCAAGCGTCGCAAATATGTTGGTCTCAGTGAGTCATACATCTTTGTGCCGTTTGGTGTCGAGACACTTGGCCCGTGGGCCCAGGCGCGGAGAATGTTCAAAATACTATCTTCGCGCCTAAATAAGGCTACTGGAAACCCAAGCGCTGGCAGCTATTTCGGTCAACGGATCAGCCTTGCTATCCAACGGGGTAATACTGCCAGTATTCTTGGTACGCTTCCACGTAATAATAGTTTTAATTTTATGTAGTCGTAGTATTGTAAATATAGTTATAAGATTTGTTTTGATTAAATAAAAAGACTTTATTGCCTCTTTAAGAAATAAATACATAGTGAAATTTTAATTACGTCATTAAAAGTAATCACTTATTTACGTTTCATGGAAAGATTTTGATGCAAAATTACAAGATTTTCAACCAGTGGGAGGATCCTTTGCACAGGATACCGGCTAGATTATGGGTACCACAACGGTGCCTATTTCTGCCTTAAAGCAGTAATGCGTAAGCATTCTTGCGCCGTAGCTAGTGAAATTACTAGGCAAATGAGACTAAACACCTTATGTCTCAATGCGACGAGCGCAATTATTGTAGTGCCGTTCAGAATTTTTGGGTTTTTCGAGAATCCTAAGCGGCATTTCATTGTTATGGGTAGGTCGTATCAATTACCACAAGCTAAACGTCCTGCTCGTCTCGTCCCTTATTGTCATAAAAAAATATAATTTAACTTTTGCAGTGCGCCTTTGCTATGATTTAAAGAAGCTGCAAGGCGGCTTAAATCGCTAACAGGTGATAATTCTTGGGCGATTGACAAAATCGTAGTTGACTCCGTCTTTATCATTCTAACATAGGGCTCTTTTATGTGTTATTCACATTATCATTAAAATATTTAATTCATTGAATTTCGTAGGGTGCAACATTGCCATCAATGAATGAATTTATTTTATCATCATTGGAGATACTTACTAACTAATACCAAAACTTTAAATGAATACTAATCGACCTTAATCTGCAGTAACACAATATGACTCCATAGATTCCATGAGAGCTGTCAGTGTTCTCCCTGAAGCCTCTGTGCAATTAATTATTTAAACTTTTCATCACGTTGTATAATTGCACGGTAGTTCTCAAAGATTTAGCACACAACATATTGTCTGATACTTAGTTCCCTGTTTGTTTATAAGATGGAATTATGTAGATTTGCTGCCAGAGAAAAGCTTTTATGAAAAGTAGTTTTATTTTTATGGAATACGAGGACAAACGAGCGTACGGGTCACCTGTTGTTAAGTGATCACCGCCGCCCACAATATCTTGCAACACCAGAGGAATAACAGGAGCGCTGCCGGCCTTTAAGGAAGGTGTACGCGCTTTTTTTGAAGGTACCCATGTCGTATCGTCACGGAAACACCGCACAAGGAAGTTAATTCCACAGCTTTGTAGTACGTGGAAGAAAGCTCCTTGTAAACCGCACTGTCGAGGACCGCCACACATCCAGATGGTGGGGATGAGATCCTAACTTGTGGCGTGTCGTGCGAAGGTGGAATTCGGCGGCAGGAATCAGGTTAAACATCTCTTCGGAACACTCCCCGTGATAAATGCGGTAGTTTGTATTTCACTGCTTATATATACACTTGCGTTTATAAATTTTCTTTTTTACCTTATCATAGTTTCAACGACAAAGGCCGACTTACCGACTAGAACTTACGAGGTGTGTTCAAAAAGTAACGAGAATTTGGAGAGTTTGGAGAGCCTGTATAAAAAATTTTTTATTATGTTGGTACACATGCCCCTGAAGTACGATAAAATTTTCATCAATATCTTCTAATAATAATATATATACTTCTAATAGTATGAGCTTAGATTAAGGGTTGGTCTCCGCTGCGCTCCAACTAAATACCGCAGTCGTAGTCGCAAAGTGTGGCAACTAATACTACGCCTACGTGCCTTCTCGAGCCAGTCTCGAACAATGTGTGACGTTGACGTGCTACATGTTCTGTTAAACTTTGCTAATAATTTAAACTAAAATGCCGGGTTGCGTAGCAAACTTTGTAAAAATAATACTACAAGAAATAAGAAAGACACGGGGTTCACATATCATCAGTAAAATATTGTTATTTATTAATTTCAATATAAAATAACATTAAGCGTATAAAAGTTACATAATTATAAAGATGCCATTGAGTGTCAAGATGCCACGCACACTAGCATTTCTACTATTCTCTCTACTATTTACTCTACTATTTAGCCAATTCACACAACAATAGAAAGTTGACGTTATAAAAAATCTATTGTTCTTATGTTGAACTGTATCTAGTAGGAGCGCAGCGGAGGCCAATGCTTAATCTAAGTATCATTGTTTTAAATTTGTAGTTTGTTACGATACGAGCGGAATTCCGCGCTTTAGCTGCGTTGATTTGTTTTGGCGGCAACAGTTGAGTTGGATTTTGTTTTTAATTTCATGATCTTAAATTTTATCCGTTTAATATTGTATTCTTGCCGCGTCAAACTTCATAAATTACCATTTTTACCATCAGAACTAAATTGTGGCTTGCAATGCAAGTAATAATATCTACTTATAGGCAGTAAAACTGTAGAATTGTTATACAATTTTCATTCGGATTTTTTTTTCATGAATGTTTTACTAAATTGTAGGTACAATAGATTGTGAAATATAGGAAGGACTTAATAAATTTGTTGCAAGAAAAACGTGTAGAAGTAAGATAGATAGCCATAATAAATCAACCACGTGGTTAATTGACGGGCGGGAAGTATAGCCGAGCTGACTTAAAACACTGATTTACTAACCGTTCCCAATATTCTATCTACAGATAGAGATAAATTACTACCTTCTACTGTCTACTTAATTATTTTAAGCCAAATGCTTACTCACTTTAACACTTATAAGTTACTTCATATAAAACAATTTGGCTTTACTACGGATGACGGGACGCTCGACTACGGATGCAGGTGTTGAACTCATCAGGAATATTTTTGAGGCCTGGGAGGAATCACAGAATGCACTTGGTATCTTTTGTGATTTATCTAAGGCTTTTGATTGTGTTCAACATTCAACGCTGGTCAGGAAGCTATGTCACTATGGTATAAGAGGATCTGCACTCGATTTTCTGATCTCATATTTAAATAATAGGATTCAGACGGTGAATGGCAGGAGATCTCCTGGGACTCCTCTCGGTATGGGGGTACCACAAGGGTCTATTCTTGGACCCTTCCTCTTCCTAATTTATATAAATGATCTACCTAGCCTTGTAGAAAAAAAAAAAAAACACAAGGTGGTATTGTTTGCGGATGACACTTCACTTATATTCAAAGTGAAACAAAGCCAAGTTTTATATGACGAAGTAAACAATGCCCTATCTGACATCGTGTACTGGCTTAGCGCCAATAACTTATTGTTAAATAGTCATAAAACCAAATATATTAAATTCACCGCGCCAAATGTCAAAAATGTAGATGCGAATATTTTATTAAATGGAGAGGTGGTAAAACCAGTGGAATCTGCTGTATTTCTTGGCATTACTCTTGATTCCAAATTGCAGTGGGGCCCCCATATTGAAGGATTGGCGAATAGGCTTAGTTCTGCAGCATATGCGGTTAAGAAAATTAGACGGTTAACTGATATAGATACGGCGAGATTAGTATACTTTAGTTATTTTCATAGTATTATGTCCTATGGTATATTGTTATGGGGCAGTGCGGCCGATATTAATACCATCTTTGTGCTGCAGAAGAGGGCTATTCGCGCGATTTATAACCTTGGTCCTAAAGAATCATTAAGAGAAAATTTTAAAGAAATAAACATTTTGACTGTTGCTTCTCAATACATTTTTGATAATGTTCTGTATGTTCATAAGCACATTGAGGAATTTTCTAGAAACTGTGACATTCATAATGTTAACACGAGGAACAAACATAAACTTGTAATGCCTTCTACTCGGTTAGTAAGTCTTTTGTTGGGCGATGTATATGCTTCTACAATATGATCCCAGAAAATGTACAAAATAAATGTGTTACGAAATTTAAAAGAATTATTGTTAAAAAACGTTTGTGTGGGAAAGATTATTATAGCATAAACAATTTTCTTAATTCTTTCTTCTTAATAAAGCGAACACCCTCAGGCTCTTTAATTATAAATGTTTATTGTACGATATCACATTGTAATCCATATTTTATATTAAAAAAAAAAAAAAAAAAAAAAAGCCCGCTTAGTTTCTTGCGCCCATTCTTCTCAGGTCTGAGGCAGTCTCTTTTGAATGGGTGTTAGTTTTTGACGTTCAATAAGTTATTTTAAATCCTATTTTGAATAAAAATATTTGAATTTGTTTTTGAATTTGTCAGAAATTAGCTCTCTATAATCTGAAGCTGTCGCAATATACCCGAAAAGTCATTCTTATCGCCTTATATTGGGACGCGTGAATTGCAATTTCCATACAAACTTCTATCGCTGGTAAGCTATACGTCGTCCCATTGACAGACAGCATATACGGATAAGGTGAGTTACCGTCCGCGTCGATAACTTTATTGGGACAGAAAAGTCAACGATAGTCACTATTTTTTTCTCAAGTATCGGCATCGGCCGTAAGTCTTTCGAAAGAGACGCAGGCCCTTGCAGCTCCTTCCCACATTAACTACCAGTCCCAAAATATCTATATATATGTATTGATTTCAGAATATTATCTCAAAAATAATACAAAATCACTAACGGCCATATAAGAATGACTTATCGGGTATATTGCGACAGCTTCAGATTATTGACTGCTAATTACTGACAGTAGAAGTTACTGAGATACTTTAACTAACATGATACACATATTGAGCGGCAAACCGTAGTATACATACTAAACATAATTTTAGTCGTAATATTTAAAGTTACAATAACCTATTTACAAAGTTACAATAAATACTTATTAGGTACATACATAAATACATTAATAACGAAATAGGAGGGTATCGTATAAAATAAATGTTTACAGTAATGAATGAAATACCTACACTATTGTACTATTTGTTATAATGACATTGACTATGAGGGTATTTGTTTATTAAGGTCTCGTTCATAGTCATAGCCGGAAGCGGTCTAACAAATAAATTATGAGAAATCCTTCAAAATGTGGTGTTTTAACGTCTTTCTAAAAACATTTACCGATTGTAACTCTTTAATGTCTTTCGGTAGGTTGTTATACAATTTTGCCCTTTCGTACAGTATATTTCTTATACCATATTTTTTTCTAGGTTTTATTTAGCAAATATTGAGGGCTTGTCTTGTATAGCATTTTTATATCTGTTTTTAATGTTTCATTAGAGTTTTGCAGGCATATAAAACAGGTATCTGAAAACCATATATCAAAATTTACATCTGTTTATATGTAGACGCCTATAAAAACCCTATTCACTGTCACTTAATCTTTGATTGCAGTATTTTAAATGTTCTAAGAAAAATACGCAATAGAAGTAATAATAATAATAGTGTTCCAGGCCTTATCTATCGATATCTAGAATCGCTTCATGATTTGAGAAACGATGCGGTTTGAGGATAATTACAGCTCAAAGATTATTCAGCCAAAATTGTCCTTTGATAGGTTAGTAACAGCTAGATTATTGTAGAGTCTTGTACAATTTCATGGATTTGTTTTTTTTTTATGGAATAGGAGGACAAACGACCGTACGGGTCACCTTGTGTTAAGTGATCACCGCCGCCCACATTCTCTTGCAACACCAGAGGAATCACTAGAGCGTTGCCGGCCTTTAAGGATTATGCAGAAATAAAAAAATATTTCATATCTTTATATCTTCTAGAGGACGCCATATTCAGCTTAATATTACGTCACATAAACGAATATTTATACTTGTTTAAAAAATAATAAATTCCTTCGCCTTAGTCGAATAGTTGCAACATTCTATTCTATCTTTACTTATGATTAACAGACTACTTTACCAAAAAAGTGGTTAAATACAAATATCAACTACCCATATTATGTTTGTTATTTTTCTAAAGTCCAATCCAGTTTTAGTATATATCGAAGTTGGTGACGACACCCACTTGAGTATTTTTCCCTATTCTTCGTAGCCGTTTAGGATTTAGGTAGGTTGATTCATGTCGACCATTTTCATTTTATATATAGACTAGCCATTCCCGCCCGCTTTGCTAGGCGAGTTTATTAAAGGAAATAAATTAAACAATAAAAAAATAAGTAGCCATAAACCATCTAGGATAAATTTCGCATCGAATGGTGGTAGTTTCATGTCGATACAATCAGTGGTTTAGGCATGAAAGAGGCTCTAACAAAGACCATTTTCATTATATATATATATAGAAGATAGAATATAGATACATAGTATACTTGTTTGTACATATTCAGATAGTGCTAACTGAATACCGTCATAGATTCTTGTGACTGATTTAAGCTATCGACATTTCAATCACGAACTCTATAAAAATGAAGTGATGATTGCGGCGAAAACCGCATTGATTGCACAAAGAGGTCCCGTGGGATCGAATTATCGTCACGTTCCCCAATTCGTTAGTCCTCACTTGATGTCAACATGACGTAACACACGCCCCTCGCGCCTATGACTCGAATACTTTCCTTTACACTGTCTTGAGTTTTGTAACAGGGGCGATCAGACAATTTCAAGCTCGAATCGAACACGAAGGATATCGTACTATCGTACAAGATATAGTCATAAGACACTGATCATATTTACCAATGGGAGGCTCCTTTGTACACAGGATGCCGGCTAGATTATAGGTACCACAACGGGGCCTATTTCTGCCGTAAAGCAGTAATGCGTAAGCATTACTGTGTTTTGGTGTGAAGGGCGCCGTAGTCAAATCAAATCAAATCAAAATCAGTTTATTCACGTAGGTCACGAAAATGACACTTATGAATGTCAAAAAAAATAAAATATTTTTCTTATTGAATCTACCGCTACTTCGTTAAGGGTTGAGCTAATGAGAAGAAGTAGCAAGAAACTCATTGCCACTCTTTTATATCAGATTTACAGATCATTTCAATTACAATATAATTTGTAAAATGTAAAATGATGCAACAAACACACTCAAACGTCAAATAGTCAATGTCTTACACGAGTAAGTCAAAAAAAAATAAATGTAAATTAATACAAAAGTTATCGAGTACAGTAGCTGCATCATCCACATACACCATAAATCAATAAAGGTATTCTGTGAGCATTTTATAAGCGATTATAAATAAATAAACATGTATATATCCATACATATATATGTAGACACAATAACTTTAAAGAATCTGAAACCGAGTCCCCGGCAACAGGATCATCCCGCCACCACAAGCAGCGCCCGTTCACGAGCATGACGCATGAGCCATCCATCGCCTCCCTCAACCATATTTTAGGGAAGGGCACGACCCGTCCCATGTCGCCGCCACAAGCAGTGACATTTAAGCGAGCATGATGAAATCTGTTACGAGAACTCAGCAAACAACAATAAAATAATCCTAATACATCCATATAATCCTACATATCATGCAAAAAATCCAAATACCTCTACTTACAATTTGATAATTCTGCTTAAACTTGTAATTAATATTATATTTTTACTAACAGTAATCAAAAGCTCAATCATTTAGGGTAATCTAATCAAATTCACGTTATTCAGGCAGGTCAAGGAAATAACTTTTTTTTTATATCAACCTCCTTTGAGGGTTGAGCTTTAATAAGAAGTGGCAAGAAACTCTTTGTGGCAATCACTCACAAATCATTTCAGTTACAATATATGTAAAGTGATGCAGCAATAATACTCAAACTACAAATACTCAAAAAAAAATGTAAATCAATACGTAAAAAACAAGAGATATAACTATTGAGTAGATTCACGGCCGACTACTACTGTATCAACAATAATACCAGGCCATGGTACAGTAGATGCATCAATTCACACACACCGTAAATAAATAAAAGTATTTAGCGACCATTTTATTAGCTATTATAAAAATATAAAAATTTTAATTTTAAAACCATGAGGCAGAGTTTCCGGCTACAGGATCATTCTGCCACCGCAAGCAGCGCCCGTTCACGAGCATGACGCATGGGCCAGCCATCGCCTCCCTCGACCATATTTTAGGGAAGGGAACGACCCGTCCCACGTCGCCGCCACAAGCAGTGACATTTAAGCGAGCATGATGAAAACTGTCACAGGAACTCAACCAAATAACTAAAAACAAGAATGTTCATCTAAACTATATTAAACAACACTCACTAAACACCTCTACCCATAATTTGACCATTTTGCTTTTAGTATAAATTATAAATTTTTCAAAAATTATTCATAATTATAAATACTATTATATTTAATTAAGTGTAACTAAAGCTCAAATCTTTTAGAGCAATTCAAACCCATGCTTTCTTATCATCTAAATAATCCTTTAAATTGTAATATGATTTTTCCATAAGTTTATGTTTAATATAGGCTTTGAACTTGTTGAGAGACATTTCCATTATGTTCTCACGAAGCTTATTATAAAATCTAACGCAATTACCGATGAATGACTTGTCGAGTTTACTGAGCCTAGAAGTGGGCATTAACAGTTTATTTTTGTTTCTAGTATTAATATTATGTTTTTCATATACCTTTTGAAATTAATTGCCATTTTTATGAACATACACTAAATTTTCAAATATATATTGGTTAGAAACAGTCATAATTTTAAAATCTTTAAATTTAGATCTAAGCGACTCTCTTGGTCCTATACCATAAATTGCCCGAACAGCTCTTTTCTGCAGCACGAAAATAGAATCAATATCAGCAGCATTACCCCATAATAATATACCATATGACATACTAATTTTACTAAAAGTGGGTAGTACAGATATTGGTCTATAATTAGTAGGGTCACTGGTACAACCTGATTTAAACAGTGGAACTACTTTACTACGTTTCATTAGGTCAGGAAATTCACCATATTCTATACAATTTTTAAATATTATAGCTAAATCTGGCGCAATAATATCAATCAAAGACTGGACAAGTTTAACTGATATGCCCCAAAGAGCATTTGTCGCCTTATTTTTAATAGATTTAAAAGCTTTTATGACATCAGAGCCAGAAACATGATCAAATTTAAAGATTTTATCACATTCAAAAATGTTGTCTTTTAATACTGAAAGAGTGGAGTCTGGTGATGAGTTCAACGAATTTGTAGTGGTAACAGGAATATCTGTAAAGAATGTTTCGAAAATTGTTGCAACTTCGCAATTCGACTTTACGGACCTGTTATCAAAGTTTAAATTGAACTCGGATATTTTATGGGTCACGCTTCCGGCTTCTTCTAATTATATTAAAGTCAAATTAATATTTATATTAAAGTCTCCACAAACAAGCAGTTTTTTATTTGAATTTGTGGTTTTGAATAAAACTACAAATTTGTGGTTTTGAATAAAACTAAAAACTTTCTCAAAAAGTTCAAAGTTGGCACAGGGTGGTCTATAAACAGACACAACAATGAATTGCTCAAATAGTTAGTGAAATTACTGGGCAAATAAGACTTAACATGTTATGTCTCAGGGTGACGAGCGCAATTGTAGTGCCGCTCAGAGTTTTTGGGTTATCCAAGAATACTGAGCGGCACTGCACTGTAATGGGCAGGGTGTATCAACTACCATCAGTTGAAAGTCCTGCTCGTCTCGTCCCGTATTCGCATAAAAAAATCACTCCAGCACTTTGTAAATACTTTTGTACAATATTTTTTATTGAATGAGCTTCCTTGCGCGGTGTATCCAAGAAAGCGTACACTTTTCTACTAGGCCGGCAACGCTCCTGTGATTCTTCTGGTGATGCAGGTGAATGGTTATGGTGATCAACATCAGGTTGATGTTGTGGTGTGCGCTCGTTTGTCCTCCTCTTCCATAAAATAAAACAAAAAGGAACCAAAATTCAAACTCCATCTGTTTAATCGACGAAAAGTATTTTTTTTATTAAATATTAATGTGTGTGATTTCAACATTAACCTATTATAATTTTGTAAAGTGTTTTTTCAGTAAAGTTAAATCTCAATACTTCGAGACGGCGCCTGTCGTTAATTAATTTAAGTTAAGAATATACTCACAATAAACACCGAAAAAACCACGCTTCCATATTAAAGTATTATGAAATAATCATTATAACTTGTCTAATCTATCTATCTATATTCTATATCTTATATATAAAATTCTCGTGTCACAATGTTCGTTCCCGTACTCCTCCGAAACGGCTTGACCGATTCTCATGAAATTTTGTGAACATATTGAGTAGGGCTGAGAATCGGCCAACATCTATTTTTCATCCCCCTAAATGAGTCAGTATTAAAAAATACATACAACTTCAAATTTTCACCCATCTACGATCAACAGTTACTTTTGTATCGCGATATTAATATCGGCAATACAACGTTTGCTGGGTCAGCTAGTATTATATAAAAATGAATTGCTGTTCGTTAGTCTCGCTAAAACTCGAGAACGGCTGGACCGATTTGGCTAAATAAATAGGAAAATACTGCTAAATTAAATAAAAACAACAAATTTGTTTTTCCTTTGATATACATAATTTCTATGAGAGAATTTATTGACACACGGTTTGACAGTTCTGCTGTAAAACAATTTCATTACGACAACAGGATGCATATTTTACGAAGTAATTTTTGATGTTATGATATATTATTGACAAATTCATATAAAAACATTATTTTATTTGTTATATACAGAACAACGTCTGTCGGGTCAACTAGTAGTATATATATAAAAATGAATTGCTGTTCGTTAGTCTGGTTAAAACTCGAGAACGGCTGGACCGATTTGGATAATTTTGGTCTTGAATTATTTGTGGAAGTCCAGAGAATGTTTAAGAGATGAATAAATATGAAATTTTGTTTCTCCTTTGATGTGTCCCCGTCGCTGAGAAATCAAATTGAAATAATAGTTTAAAATGAATAATCATAATAAAATAAATCTGATTAGATCTTTCTAAGGAGGTAAAAAATAAACTTTATTTTAGCTAACTGTTGGTAGATTAACTACAGTTGTTAACTATCTATCAGATTGTTTTTATGTAGATTGCTAAATCTTAAGTTTTGTCACAAATTATATTTCTGAACGTGCCCATAATATTTGACATTTATTATCAAACTAAAAAGCGTGTTTTTTATTTTTTTTTAACTACTATCTATTTTATTAATCTTTTGTGATAGTGACACATTACTGCAAAGTGCGCGAGAACTTTTCTCATATTGGTTAATTACAATTAACGAAGCCGAGGAAAAGACCTGACTCAGTTCGTCGCAGTCAATCAAATGTGCGAAGAGCTACCTCACGTGCTAATCGCAATGATGGCCAGAGAGAGACGGCTCAAGAAAACGGTATATTGATATGTCAGTATTGCGTTATTTAATGAGTAACAGTGAAGTACATACAAGGCTTAGAATACAACGAGTTCGTGCACATCAAACAGCTATAATATTGTCATTCGAGCTAACAAAACACCTGCCGGTGAACACATAAGGAGGTTTAATTCACCCACCATTGATGAAGTGGCTGTTGTCATTGTTGGAGAAAATTTACAATCTAAAGCAATAATTCTTATTTCATCAATATTTGGCTTATATGGACATATTTACTATGAGAGAATTTATTGACGCACGGTTTGACAGTTCTGCTGTGAAACAATTTCATTATAACGTTATGAAATATTATTGACCAATTCTCAAAAAATAGTAATTTGTTTATTATATATAGAACAACGTCTGTCGAGTCAGCTAGTCTAAAATAAAGTCAATAATAGGCGGTGTTCATTGTTAACATTAATTGCGTAGAGAGATACGGTTCAATAGAGTTTAATATTTTAAATTAGCACCGAATTTCGACGCTTAATGTTAATTCGTAAAGAGCACTTAGCCAATATTCGTTACTGTACGGTACATATCACAAACATTCAATGTGCTATCGGGGTTAATGTGTCTGTGTTTACTCACCATAACCACGTATGCAGCTGATATTTTACCATTATTTTATTAACTGCCATTACTATATTAATACTATGATATGGTATTTACAGGCTGTTTTCCGTAACTTGACATCTACTGCCCTCTTTTATCCCTGTGCGATCTTGTCTTCACACACAACTTTTGAAATTCTGTGCACGTGTATGTTTAAAACCTCAACATGTTTTCCTAAGCCGTAGTAAGAGCTTCGAATTTTAGAATCAAAAATACACTGTAATATGGTGGGATTTAACGGGTGTCTCTCAGAGGAGGCACTAGCTTTTGACACATTAACTGACCTTTAGCCTCAGCAGATTTCGTGGTAGTGCAGATTTTATCTTAGAACAGCTATAAGGAATAATTTGTGCGTCTGTATAGGAATAGTTACTCAAAATACAACCAAACTCAAAGTCCACATCATGATAATAAAATATGTTTAATATTAAGATGTGGACTTTGAGGGGCTTATAGGTAGAGTTGTTGGTTATTTATTGATGTAAAAATCGGAGCTGATTGAGAGGTGTGCTCTACTTAAGACCATTATGAATTTGTAAGACTAGGCAACCAACTTTACATTAAATATTCTTGCTGGGATATGTTTTACTTATAAGCCTAACATAACCTCAAAAGCCGGTAACGTATCTCTTTACCATTGGCATTGTGGATGCTCATGAGTGACTGGTTTATAACTTTCGACCACGTTTGCCAACTAATAAGACCAAAAAACATAATCATAGAGTACTTTAAGAACACAAATTCTACCTTGATCATTTAAGCCGTCATGGAAGTAGTTAAAACATCGCTTAGTACAATATAGTAGGTAAGATTCAAGTTGGTAGAAGTGAAAATTTTCACGTTACGGATACTTGAAAAGTCCATTACACGCTCCACAGCTTCTTTGTCGACTTTACGAGTTACGATTACGGACTATAAAAATATTTTTCGTCCGTGGCACTGGAGTGAAATCAAAAAATGCGAATTAAAATATATATTTTGTGAAGTGAAAAATAAAAATAGGTATTTTATTAATATAGTTCGCGTCACTGAAATGCTTATAGCAGAATATCTGTAGCTCTACAGCTGACGTATTGTGTATCATGTAATGCTAAGCATCACTACATTTTATTATAAAACAATGTTCTCCGCTGCGTCTGTTTGTCTGTCTGTTCGCGATAAACTCAAAAACTACTTATTTTCATGCGGTGTTCACCAATGGATAGTGTGAGTTCCAAGGAGGGTTTTTAGTATATAATTTGTTAAGTTTTAAATACATTTTTATATGCATTAGCGATATTGGTCGGAGGTGTCGGAAAAAATAAGCCGTCTGTGCTTGTAATGGAAAAAAAAAATTTGGTGGAATTGTGTATATTATATAGGTCTTCTTAGGTCTACAGAAAAGACCGCGATGGAATATGTATATCTCTTATTGATAATTTACTATATCCATTTTAATACTTTAAAAAATTGGCAGTCTGATTACACAAATACGATATTAGTCCCTATTTATTACTACTATATTATTATTATTTTATTACTACATATTATATATTTTTTTCATTGTTTCATTTTTTACTCATTAACTTTGATTACACATTTCCGATGGGTTTACAGTGCATTATTTCCGAATACTTACATCATTTTTTTTTCTATGGACAGAAGTGCGTCTCTCGGGTGAGCTAGTATCTTATTAGTGAAATTGAATGGATTTAGTGAAAAGTTCAATGTGTATATAGTTGTTGGTGTTTTTGTTTGATTATTATATTTGTTTAAAATAAGTTTAAAAATAAATTGAAATTAATAATTTAATTATTTTTAAACATTATGAAATTTTAAATTTTAATACTAAATAATAATAACTAATAGTTCTAAGTTTTGATTATTTGATTTAATATTTAACATTTTATTCACGTTACATGAAAAATCTATACTTTTTGAGGATTATATATTTTTTGAAGAATGGGAGGATGTTTGAGCGTGATATTAAATATTATTTTATTGTATGTGTATATCCGTTTAATATTTTTCCTGAAATTTGCAATAGAAATTGCTTACAATCAATGTTCTAACCTTGTTAGCTTTTTGTTGAGTTCCAGATCGTTTTCGATGCTGACAAAATGTCGTGTTGTTCAATATCACCAGTGATCGTAAAGCAACTGAACAGAAATGCAAACGGAGCTCGCTTGCTGCATCGCAACTCGCAATAGTTGACTATTGAATTAATAAGTTTGCAGTTCATATACTGTGCTGCGAAATTGTTTCTCCATATTCATAGATGGAGTTTCATCAGTCGTTTCCTCGTTTATCTAATTCCAAATGTAATATAATACTAATAGCGAAATTCAATACAACAGCTTTGATTTGAGCTCAGTTATTTAATTTGTCTACAGTTCTCCAGTCTACAGACATGTATTCCTCATCTTTTGGCACTGAATTGGACAATATTTCTCGAGGTGTAAAGATAAAAAAATTGACTAAATATTTACTTTTCTTCATAGTACAAGAGATCAACCCACCGCCGTTCCTGCTCTTTTGCAACATCAAAGAAATCAAACAAACGTGGCTATCCCATAAAACGCAAAGGTGTCAAATTTTGACCAGTGGAAGGCTCCTTTGCACAGGAAGCCAGCTAGATTATGGGTACCACAACGGCGCCTACTTCTTCTGTGAAGCAGTAATATGTAAACATTACTGTGTTTCGGTCTGAAGGGCGCCGAACTAGTGACATAACTGGGCAAATGAGACTTAACATCTTATGTCTCACGGTGACGAGCGCAATTGTAGTGCCGTTCAGAATTTTTGGGTTTTTCAAGAATCCTGAGCGGCTTTGCATCGTAATGGGTAGGGCGTATCAATTACCATCAACTGAACGTCCTGCTTGTCTCGTTGCTTATTTTCATAAAAAAAAATCAAATCGACATGAAAGCACCGAGGAAGTTTTTTTTAAATACTCACGACACCCTTGAAAAATGTTCCTGGTAATCCCCAATGTGGATGAATGTCATGTTAGTGGATGGTGTTGATAAAATTTAAGTATGTGGTGGGTTCTAAACAAGGCAACATGTTATTCTTATTTACGTAAAATACCCGTAGGCGGCACAAGATTCTAACTGGGAGTGGCTGTGTACCGTCAAGCAGTAGATAATGTAAAAGCATATTATTGTTTTCACTTTGAAGGTGGCGTAGCTAATGAACCTATTGAGACTCAAGTTTATGTCTCAAAGTGACGAGCACAATTGCGACGCACTCAGAATTTTGGGTTCAATAGAGTATCCTGAACGACACTGCATTATGATAGACAGGGCATATCACTTGCCATAAGGTCTTTCGTCTCATCAGTTTTTCACTTAAAAAAGTACTTCAGTACAATCGAGTTGACGTCTTTAAGTAACGATGAGCCCGATTTGGATCAAGTAGCTCTGTCTTGCAATTATATAGTTCAAGTTGATACTAGGGTGAACCAGACCGGAGATGTTGGCTATATCAAATGTGATGCTGGATATATACCCAATAGAACGCGAAATCGTAGTCCAGCGTAAGGTATAGATGACACTCCTATGATAAGTACACTTTTCTTCACAGTACTATATTTAATTACCGATAGCGTAGCATAGACAAAGCTTGGATCTATAGGAATTAATGTTCCTTTTTACATTTATCCTTTCTTGTATGTTCATAGGCACATTAGCGAACATACTGGAAACTGTGCTAATAATAATACCAGGAACATTTAGTAGGTCTTTTATGGTGCGATGTATTTTACAAAATGATCCCAGAAAATGTTCACCAAAAGTGTTACGAAATGCAAAAGAATCATTTAAAAAAAGGTTTTTGTGTGGTAAAAGTTACTATGACATAAATTACTTTCTTATTGACATCATAGATTGGGAATGGAGCGACCGCCCTAAGGCTGTTTTATTGTACGATATCGTATTGTAAAGAAATTTTGCTAAAAAAGAAGCCCGCTGAGTTTTTTGCGCCGTTCTTCTCAGATCTGAGGCATACATACATTTTTTCGAATAAGTGGTAGTTTTTGACATTTAATAAGTGATTTTAAATCCAATTTTCAATAAAGCTATTTGAATTTTAATTTGAATATGATCTTCTATGATTAGGTCCAGATTAATGATTTTACACTTTTATTTGGCTCAAGTGCTGGTAGGAGTTGCCAGTAACACATTTTGCTCCTTCATGATTTAGAAAAGTTTATCCCTACTAATATTATAAATGTGAATGTGAGTTTGTATGTTACGCTTTTACGCCAGAGCTACTGAACCGATTTTGATGACATTTGGTACAGCGATAGCCAAGAGCTTGGGAATGGACATAGGCTACATTTTATCCCAGAAATTCACGTCGATGAGCTATAGTTATACCAATAGTAGGTTTAGTTTGCTATAGCAATCTTCCTCGAAATAAGATTCATATTATATGTTGGGACCAAAAACGGAAAACGGAAACCGGAAATGGAATAGGACATGAGATAATCTTCAATTCCAAATTTGCTTATTATTTTTAAGAACCCTTTATCTACGAGGACGAAGACGCAGGCATCAGAATGATATATATTATACTAGCTATGATAATATTGTTTGTTTAAATAAAACACTTTTAAAGTTTTAAAACGCGTGATATTGTAACTGTGTTTTTACATTAGATTTTTCCGTAAAAGTTACATTTTTATTATAGCTAACCCGACGTTTCAAGACCTTTCGTTTTCAGGGGGACTGCAGAGAAAATGAATCAATTAATATAGTATACTAGCTGAACCAGCAAACGTTGTATTGCCATACAAAGTAATAAAAAAAATTCGATAATCAAAATTTTTGGGGTATAAAAATAGATGTTTTGTGATTTTTTTTTTATATGAGAGGGGGCAAACGGGCAAGAGGCTCACGGGATGGGGAGAGGTGAGGCAACCGCCCATGGACATCCGCAACAACAGGTGTGTCAAGAAATGCGTTGCCGGCCTTTAAGGTGGGAGTATGCTTTTTTCTTGAAGGTCCCTAAGTCGTATCTGTTCGGGAACACCACTGCCGGTAGTTGATTCCACAAAGTGGCTGTGCGAGGCAAGAAATTTCGAAGAAAACGCGCGGTTGTGGAATGCCAGACGTCTACGTGATGCGGATGGTACTTTGCACGTAATGTCTCGATTTCAGACACAAGTTTGATCCGGTTCTCGTCGACGCTATCCCGGGACATGTTGGCACGGCCGGTGTAGGAAGCATACCCCGTGCTGTCGTCTGCATAGCAATGAATATTGCTGATTTGCAGCATATCATTGATATGCAGGAGAAACAGCGTAGGGGATAGCACGCAGCCTTGCGGGACACCAGCGTTTATGGGTTTTAAGTCGGAGCATGCACCGTTGATAACAACCTTGATGCTCCGATCAGCCAAAAAGCTAGTGACCCATTTGCACAACTTCTCGGGAAGCCCATAGGATGGCAGTTTCGCTTTATGCCACACCCGATCGAAGGCCTTCGCTATGTCCAAACTCACCGCCAACGCCTCTCCCTTTGACTCAACCGCTTGTGCCCATTTATGGGTGAGGTACGCAAGAAGATCACCAGCTGAGCGACCCTGTGGTGCCCCTCTAGGTATCCCAAGAGCTGGCGGTTGATGATCGACTCCATTACTTTGGAGAAAATGGAGGTAATGGCAATGGGGCGGTAGTCGGACGGATCCGAGCTTACACCTTTCTTAGGGATCGGGTGCACTAAAGCCGCCTTCCATAATTTCGGGACTACGCCTGATGAGTAGGAGAGCCGGAAAAGTCGGGTAAGGACCGGCGCCAGTTCCGGAGCACATGTCCGCAGCACTATCGGGGGAATGCCATCGGGCCCGCTCGATTTGTGAATGTCCAAGGTGAGAAGCGCCTTAAGCACGGCACCATGCCGGATTTTTACCTCCGGCATATATGAATCGCACCGCGGAATATGCGGTGGTGGTGCACCTTGGTCATCCAGAGTCGAGTTGGACGCGAAGAGGGAGCCCAAGAGATCAGCTTTCTCTTTCGCGTCATGGGCCAGCGAGTCATCATCCCTGTGCAGTGGCGGAATGGCTGGCTAGCAGAAGTTTCCTTGGACAGCCTTGGCGAGCGACCAGAACGCACGAGTTCCCGAGGGAAGGCGTGCAAGTCTCTCGCCAATTCTGCCAATGTGCTTCGACTTCACGTCAGCAATAACTCTTTTGAAGGACCTGGAGGCATGATTGAAGTGTTTTTTAAGTTCGCTGGAATTCAAATCCTTAGATACCACCGCATTGACCCAAGCCTCATAGCACTCCTGCTTTCGGCGAGAGGCCATTTTACAGGAGCGGTCAAACCATGGTTGGGACCTGCCACCGATAGGCACAGAGGAGGATGGAATGAAGAGTTCCATACCTTGCAGTACCACATCAGCAACAGCGTCAGCAGCGGCATCTGGATCTCCCAGCGAAAAACAGATCTGCCTCCACGGGTAGGATGCAAAAAAGCACCGCATCTCGTCCCACTCTGCTGACCTATAGTGCCACAAGCGGTGACAGCCTAAGAACCGGGGCCGCGTTAGGCGCATGATCGGCACGGTGCTCCGGATCAGGCAGTGGTCCGACGATCCCAGAGGAGGGTCAACGGAAACTAGGTAGCCGTCCAGATGTGAGGTCAACAGAAGGTCCAACAGTGAAGGTGTATGATCTTGCACATCTAGGATTCGCGTTGGCGCAATAACCAGTTGCATCAGATCATATGCTAAGGCGAAGTCGTGAACAGATCTCCCTGCATGATCGGTGGTACGTGAGCCTAGCCATTCGGCGTGGTGGGCGTTAAAATCGCCAAGAAACACGATCTCTGCAGTGGGGATCTGCTCCAACACGGAATCTGTAGCCATTTGGATGTGTTCGAGGAGCCGGTCAGTCTCTGCGCTACCGCTATGGGACCTATACAGGCTTGCGTTGATTCGCGGATGGTCATCGCAGTCTACACGCAGCCAGATGATGGATTGCTCCTGTCCTTCAAGAAAACTCAGGCGTCGAGAACAGACATCCTCCCTGACGTAAACGCACACGCCAGCCCGTGGTATAAAGGAGTGTTCCAAATTATACCCCGGGTAGGAAAGGTAAGATGAATCAGCCAGGGAGGATATCTGTGTCTCGGTTAAAAAGAGCAGGGCCGGCTTCGCCGTCTCCAGGTGTAAGTGGAGGGCATTTAAATTTGAGCGAAGCCCCCTGATGTTGCAAAAGTCCACAGCGAGTGTGGAGGAGGGTGGTTTGAGCCTCCTGCTCTGTTTGCCCCGAGTCAGCGCAGATTTGCCTCCTGCAGAATACGCGGGGCAGCCTGGGCAACCACTGTTAGGTACAGGCCCTAATTGTGGACGCCCAGGGACGGATTCTCCAGGGCTGCATAGCCTGGTACCGTCCTGGAGTAGTCTCGTTTTAGTCTGTGCTGCCTTTTTTATTTGGGAGGGGGGGTGTAGGCCTCCGGATACCCCACTCACCGGACGATACACAGCGGCATAGCCGCTATTTCACGCCGGTTTCGAGTGGGGGAGTGGTATTTCTCCGGGCGTGCCGGCCCAATTCGGTTGTGTCCGTGAGGACCCAACATGGCACTACCACTCCTAAAACCTACCAAATATATCGTACATAAAATTTATCGTACTACAATAATTAACAAACTCGATTGCCATCTTGCAAGCCTATTGCACATCTGTGTATGGACAGAATAATATAAAAATGGTTATTCAAAACGGGAGTTGATTGTAGAAAGGTGAAAATTTGAAGTTGTATGTGTTTTCTAATGCTGAACCATAATAACATAAAAATAAAAAAAAAGTCAAAATAATATATTTAGGGGGTGTCACTGTCCGGCATCGTTCATATATTTTTTTTCATATTTTATTTGTGTAATTGCTCCATTTCCACGCAAATGATCTAACCCCAAAACTAGCCAAATACTTTCATGCCGCTGACAGAATACGATGTATTATAATACTGTTGACATGACTAAGAAGCAAATATTTATACTAACCAATGCAAACCAAACAGACGATTGCATTTACCGGGCTTCGAACCAAAGGTTAGTACTTGGTCTATCGGTTAGTAATCATATTTACAGATTGAGACCAAAAATTATAAAAGTATATTTAAAAAAATATATAAATTATAATGTAATATTAATATTACATTATTATTAATTAAAATAATATATATTTTAATAATTTAATTTAATAATTTATATAATATTACATTATAATTTATATATTTTTTTAAACATACTTTTATAATTTTTGGTCTCAATCTGAAAGCTAATTGGTACGTTGCTCATCGAAATTTACTTGTCGATCCAATTTCTTTACGATCCAACCATAAAAGGCATTTATTTTCTCAAAATTGATTCCTTTAGAATTCTTTTTATGTCATTTCTAATAAGAACTAGATACTACTACCGCTTCGGAAACAAATGGCGCTCTGAGAGAGAAGAAGCGGCGCAAGAAACTCTCCCAGCATGCTTTTTTTGCGCTCTTTTCAATAAAAATATACAATATTGTACAGTCATTTCTATCGCTATAAAATAATAACAATCTAGTCCCAGGCTGTCCGATCATTTAGATATTCAGCAGTGGAGTAATAGGATTTACGACAGAGCCATTTTTTTGTAAACATTTAAATTTATTTATAGATAATGCCTGAACAGTGGCTGGGACTTTATTATAGAAGTGTATACATTTACCCTTAAAGCTATTATGTATCTTATGAAGCCTACTAGAATTAGTTACAAGCAATCCCTTATTTCTAGTGTTATAATAATGAAAATCACTATTAAGAGCAAAAAGGTGACGATTATAGTGACGAAATATTATTATTCTTTGGTAAGTGCTGCCTGGTGTCAAAACTGGGGAGCGGTTAATATTTCAATGCCGACGCTAAGTCGACATAGATTTATGTGCCGTTGCCTCTATTCTACAATTAACAAGCTGGAATTCAGCTGCTTACTTCTAGAGCATGAATATTTTTTGGGAAAAACAGAATACTTCTATATCAGTCATCACTACTAAGTACAGTGAATGTAGGTAACTACAGAAATAATTTATCTTACTCGAAACTCAAATCAAATCAAAATCAGTTTATTCACGTAGGTCACGGAAATGACACATATGAATGTCAAAAAAAAATTCTTATTGAATCTACCGCTACTTCGTAAAGGGTTGAGCTAATGAGAAGAAGTAGCAAGAAACTCATCGCCACTCTTTTATATCAAGATTTACATTTACATCGATTTACAAATCATTTCAATTACAATTTAATATGTAAAATGATGCAACAAACACACTCACACGTCAAATAGTCAATGTCATACACGAGTAAGTCAAAAAAGTAAATGTAAATTAATACAAAAGTTATTGAGTACAGTAGCTGCATCATCCACACACACCATAAATAAATAAAAGTATTCTGTGAGCATTTTACAAGCGATTATAAATAAATAAATATGTATATTATCCATACATATATATATACACAATAACTTTCAAGAATCTGAAACCGAGTCTCCGGCAACAGGATCATCCTGCCACCACAAGCAGCGCCCGTTCACGAGCATGACGCATGACTACTGAAGGGGCCTCTTTTACTGAAAAATAATAAAACAAGATCTACAACAAAAAAAATATTGTGGTGATTGTTCTCACCACGGAGCTGTGTAATGTATGTGTTTTCGTTTTAAAATTCATGTGCACCTACGTTTTTTCCTATTGTGTGTGCAGGCAATAAAAGGCGCTAGACTTCATAATGACAACTATGACATCTAATATATAAAATTCTCGTGTCGCGGTGTTTGTAGTTAAACTCCTCCGAAACGGCTTGACCGATTCTCATGAAATTTTGTGTGCATAGTGGATTCCAACCCGCGATCTCTCGCGTTCCGTGCGAACGCTCTTCCAACTGGGCCAACCGTTCATGTGACGTCACGTTGATACATCTTGTATATGCTTTGTTCAACACTCAGGTTGTGGCTTCATCTGCAGGATCTACTTTACAGTTGATAACCTGCTCGTCCCGCATCGCTCATAAATTTTGTTTTCATATTTAATATGTATAATTAATACCAGAGGTAACGGTTATCACTTTAAAAAAAACAAATTGTTTAAGTGTAGTAACATGAAAAATACCATAAGTCGTAACATGGCTGTAAAGGGAAAAGCTCTTACAAGACCGAGGAACTTTTATTTTACATTAGCTATTTATTTAAGAGTAAAGGAATTATTCTCGTTAGCTCGTGTTCTTAATTCAAATTCTACAAAAGGAAAGTCGATCTGAACTCAACTTGTTTAATCAGAAAGTGATCACTAATGAATCCTTTCATCGAGAAATCCTTTAAATTAAAACTTATTTCTAATTGCAATAGTTCAAGGTAATGTATTCCAATGTAGAAATCTGTATTTAAATTTATTCATCAAAGTTGAATACCTTAGATTAAGACCAATCCTTATATCCCAACGTTCTACGGTACGGTATACCGCACTATCTAAGAACAATAGCTTTTTTATCATGGCAACAATTAGATGCTTGTGTGCGTGGTATCTTGACACTCAATGGCATCTATAAAATTTTGTAACATACGCTTCGTGTTATTTTACATTGAAATTAATAAAATACAAGACACTTACACCCTTATTCATAATAGTCTGCTAAGCATTGGCAATTCGCACTCTGTCTTCTTCTATTGACCTAAGTCAGAATGAGAAAAAACACTCCTTAGCGACTGTTTAAAGTTAGCGGACCATTATGGGGTTAGTAATGATAATATGTGATCCCAGTGACTTTCTTATTTCTTGTAGAATGTCTTACAAATATTAACAACGTAACCCGGCATTTAATTTTCAATTATTAGGAAAGTTTAACAGGAAATGGGGCACGTCAACGTCACACATTGTTCGAGACTGGCTATAGTAAGCCCACTTGAGATTAGTATTAGTTGCCGGACTACGCCTGCGTCAAATTTGGATCGCCTTTACTATGTTTTCTTCTTCTATCATTTCCCGCCATTACACATATTGTTTTTTACGCTAATATTAAATCATAATAATGAATTAATATTAACGTTTTTTGTAATTAATTTGAATAGACCCATTCTATTATTGAGATAAAAGAAAATTCAACTATTCGTAATGATAACTAGAAAAAACGAATTTCTCAAATAAACATAGTTCGGTTTCAGTTTAAAGACATTTATTCTCATAAGATTTAACATAAAATTACTTACATGAGAATTTTACATAAATATACAATATAATATAACCTTAGATTTCTATGAATAAGCATGCAAAACAAACAAAGTGAACAATTACAAAAAATGAAGGTACATAAAAAAATCTCAACAAAAGAACATCAACATATTTTATATTTTTCCGGAATAAGAAGGACTAGATGTGGCTAACGACTTATAAAGATAACAGTTGAAGTAAACTAAAATAATACCTACGGTTTGAACAGTAATACAAATAAGAAAACTTAAAACAAATAAGTACATGTTTATATGAGTGACTGTGCATTCATAGTTAGATTGGTTATTGCTTTCCAAAACTCCGGGCACAAAATTTAATCGAAACTGTTCGAGCCGATTTCGAGATACGAAACGTAGATTATATGCATTTGAAAATTGTTTTACTTATACCTTTATTCCAGTCCATTTAGCAAAAAAAAACAGTGAAGTACACGAGTTAGAAAACAATACCTGAGTGTTGTGTGCTTTCAGTTCTTCTATATGTTGCAACGATTCAATGGAACCTTTGAATTTTTAATTATATTATGGTATAGTTGATGCTCCTAAACGATTATTTTGGATAATGTGTTTTTAATTTTTAATGTGCTATTTCAAGTTAAAATATTTTTATTCAAAATAGAATGTGACATCACTTATTGAAAGTCAAAAAACTACCACCCATTCCAAAATGAATGCCTCAGACCTGAGAAGAATGGGCGCAACAAACTCAGCGGGCTTTTTTTTTTCATCGAATAAATATTATGTTTACAAAGTAATATTGTACAATTAAACTTATTATTTAATAGCCTGAGGGAGGAATCATTAAGAAAGTCATTTATGTAATAGTAACCTTTACCACACAAACGTTTTTTAACAATTCTTTTGAATAACGTAATAACGTATTTGTTATTTTGTGATATTATTCATCTAACATTGTCACCATTATCTAAAAAATCTTTAAATATTTAAAAACAGGATTTAAAATCACTTGTCCAACGTCAAAAACTACCCACCCATTCGAATTTTATACATCTTTATAGTAAATAGAATATTATGCCTGTTAAAACCTTTCCTACGTATTATATAAGGGTAAACAGTAGTGCTGCTAATCAGGTATCGATTTTGTAACTCGACGTAAATTTTATAAGAATGTTTAGCTGTTAGGAAAATTACTATTCTCTAGTAGTTTTGCTTCTGAATTTCTATGCCACGAGTACAAAGTAAATTCCTTGCAATATAATAGTGCAATTTGCCTCGCGACAGTAAATTGGTATAGAATACAACTAGAAGGCACTGGGTGTGATTGTGTGTTGCAAATGCTTCCAATCCCCGATATACATACGCCTTGAGTGAAATAAATACTTTTTTTATATTTTCAGTTGCAGGCAAATGGAAATAAGGATAGATACAGTAGATATAGTGTACTGATGTTCAATATCTCTCAATACGCAAAAACCTTGCTTAATTTAATATTGTAAGCTGTGTTTATAATATTACAAAATATATCAGATAATAAAAATATTTATAGCCATAAAAACGACATCTTTTGTTTTAATACCAGTTGGAGGCTCCTTTGCACAGTAAGCCGGCTAGATTATGGGTGTAGCAGTAATGGGTAAACATTTCTGTTTCGGTCTGAAGGGCGCCGTAGCTGGTAAAAATTACTGGGCAAATGAAACTTAACATCTTATGTCTCAAGGTGACGAACGCAATTGTAGGGCCGCTCAGAATTTTTGGGTTTTTCAAGAATCCTGAGCGGCACTGCATTGTAATGGATAGGGCGTATAAATTACCATCAGCTGAACGTCCTGCTCGTCTCGTCCCTTATTTTCATAATGTCCCGTAGTAGTTCCTGATAGGATAAATCCTATCGGACATCAAAGGGCAAAGGGCAAAGTTCCAATGGTTAGGTATAATATCGATATCGACAATTCAGCATTCATGGAATCGTTAAATCCTTAATTCATAATACGTCACCATATTAGGAGTGGGGTAACATAATAACGACAAAATTAATAGTTTTTATGTTGGCATCACATCTCACTGCACGTTTCATACTAAGCTAAATTGCAACTGTTAAGCACAGATCACTACCATTAAAATTAGAAAACAAATACTCTAAGAATAGAAAAGATTAGAACCTGAACTGAATATATGTTTTACATTGCTGCTTATTGACCAAGAATATTTTAAGCAACCGGAGTACTGCGGCAATGTAAAAATATAAAAGTCGAAGCTTATGGTGTAATTTGTGGCATGTTTCATGTTTCGGCTTTGTTTTTATGACGACGTGATTTGCCTATATTATGTATAGAACTTCATTGACTAATTCACTCGCACTGCACTAATTCAAATGGTCCTGTTCGTTTTATAAAAGTATTATCCGAAACGGCATGACCGATTCTCATGAAAATTTGAGTGCATATTGTATAGGTCTGAGAATCGGACACTACTATTTTTCATCCCCCTAAATGTTAAGGGTGGTCCACACGATTTTTTTTTTAAATTTGTTTGATTATGAGTCAGCATTAAAAAAAACATACAATTTACAATTTTCACCCATTTATGATCAACAGTTACTTTTGTATCGCTATTTTAATATCGGCAATACAACGTTTGCTGGGTCAGCTAGTGTTAGTATAAAAGTGTTGTCAAGGAGCTAGATTGCCTCGACATTCACATGATAATGAACTTCAGCATATTTTTGTATAACTTTGTCAACGAACTCGTTGTTTAGGTCCCGATAGAATTAGATATTTCGAATGTACCAAGGTGCATTCACAATTTCCTTTAATATTTTATTTGGGAAACTTGGAAATTAGATTATTGTGTTTCGGTCTGAAGGGCACCGTAGCTAGTGAATTTACTGTGCAAATGAGACTAAACATCTTATGTCTCAAGGTGACGAGCGCCATTATAGGGCCGCTCAGAAATCTTAGGTTTTTCAAGAATCCTGAGCAGGACTGCATTGTGATAGGCATGACGTTATCATTTACCAACAGCTGAACGTCCTGCTCGTCTCGTCCCTTATTGTCATAAAAAAGATAAACCTAGCGAATGATGATATGAAATTGGATAATGATCTACTATACTAGTAAGTATTAATGAATGACATGCTCCGACTTAAAACCAATAAACTTGTGATATTGAGAACCGGAACAAACTCGCGACTGGAAATCAAGACTGTGCTGTGTAGTCTTGGACTGGGGTCGGCTTATCTTTCTTATATTTCAAGAACTTAAAACAAACACTAGGTAAATATTTTCTCATACTACTACAATACATTGCAGAGATCTGGTCCTAAGAAAGTTACGCTGTTTTGAAATAAGCAGATTCTTACTTTGAATACTTGTTATTTTTTGTGCTTCATCATCATGATCTTTTCAGCCCGAAGACGGACAAAGGCCTCCCCCAAAGATTTCCACGACGATCGGTCCTGCGCTGCTCTCATCCAACGTATTCTGGCGATCTCGACATTAATATATTTTTGTGCTTAATTGTAACTAATTCTATACAACATAAAAGGAGCTCATAAAGTTAAATAAGTCTTATATTATGATTTGCACTGACATAAATTAGGTCCACCAATAAAATGCAATACATTTTATCCAATAGTTATTTTTCAATCCAAAGGTAGTTAATAGCTAATAGAAAAATCCTTACGAATATGGATGAAAATGTATTTACTATAACATGTTGGGGATGTAAGGTCAATCATGCAAAATTTCAATTATATCGGTCCAGTAGTTTCAGAGATTAAACCGTACAAACAGACAGAGAAACAAAAAAAATTTGAAAGAGATCGGGACTTGTTCTATTTCTCTTCTTACATCCTCCTGACTCGGAATTGATCTTTTTTTTTTCTTTGTACAGAAATTCGATATCTACAGGTATACTATTAGTATATTATAATTCATCATTAGAGCTCCATTAAAACGATAGTTATAATTTTATATTTTATGATATACACATAAAAAATAAAGTCTAATCTATAAGTTGATTGATGATACCTGTCTGCAATTAACAACATTCACCCTCTAAAACGTCTTCAGTTAATTATGAAAGATGAGTTTCCGAAACTAATTATGAAATTTGAGTAAAAGAAATATTCTAATAGGCAGTGACAATGATTACAATGTAACTTCTTCTTTCATCTGAATGCTATCTTTATTAATTTATTTGGTTTCTGTCTTTCTTATACTTCTACGGCACACCGTGAGTTGCTATATTTCTCTTTATTCTTGTGTTGAGTTTCTTGTATTTTAAATATTATTCATAGTTCGGTTATTAAAGATAATCCTCGGGCTTTTTTACCGTCTGCCATGTTCATGATTCTTCTATTTATTTTCTCCATCATTAATCTTTACTGATGCTTCTAGACTTCAGGTTTTCATATATCTTAGCGATTTCATAAGTAACAATAAATACTACTAGCTGACCCAGCAAACGTATTGCCATATAAAGTAATAAAAAAAATCAATAATTAAAATTTTTGGGGTATAAAAAATAGATGACGACCGATTCTCAGAACAACCAAATATATCGTAAATAAAGTTTATCGTACTACAATTATCTTTATATCCGATTGTCAACTTGCAACTCTATTGCGTATCTGTGGATGGAACAGAATAATATTAAAATCGCGACACAAAAATAGGTGTTGACCGTAGACGGATGAAAATTTGAAGTTGTATGTATTTTTTAATGCTTAATCATAATAAAATAAAAAAATATAAAAAAATATTTAGGGGTGACCCTTATCATATTAAAGGGTGTGAAAAATAGATATTGGCCAATTTTCAAACAAATTGGTTTAGCCGTTTCGGCCAAACGGTAACAAACACCGGTACACGAGAATATTATATATAAGATGTTACTTATTTTATTGAGAAACTTTATACCAAATTATCTTCAGTAAAATCGAGCAATTAATGTAACCAGCATTCTGTCTTCTGACTCAACAGTTCATGTTCGAGACCTCATAGAAAATAATATCATTCCAGTTGATTTGTAATATAATAGAATTAGAAACAAAAATAACTTTATTAGCAATATAATATAACGGCACACATAATTTTATCAATAGAAAAAAAAAACATATTTTACATAAAAAAATTCTAAATTTAGATTGATTTTTATAAAAGTGTATATTTCCTCATGAATCACACTGTCTGTCAAAACAGACCGACAGACAGTCGCGGTAGTAGTATCTATACTAATATTATAAAGCTGCAGTGTTTGTTTGAACGCGCTAATCTCTGGTACTACTGGTCCGATTTGAATGATTCTTTCAGTGTTGGGTAGTCCATTTATCGAGGAAGGCTATAGGCTATGTTTTTTTTTTTCAAAATTAGGGATCCGTAATAAAATTGCTATTTTGTAATGTGTGTGTAATGTGAGGTGTAAAATCGAAAACCTATTTTTGCGTGCGCTGCAAAAACTATTGACAATAGAACAAAATGATGTACAGGCTATAATATAGGCAATATTTTATTACTTATAAAACTATCGCGTGAATTATACTTTATATGGCAAAACAACGTTTGCCGGGTCAGCTAGTGTATTATATATTACGTAGTGACAACATGATTCTCATTTATTAGCAATACATGAATCAACGTGCTCCTAGACATCGAATTAATTAAGGCAACCTCAAACGATATCAGCACAGCTATGGTTAAATGGTTTACATTATTGGCATATTAGAACATTCAATTACCTTGGCCATGTGATTGATCCGGGCTGTAATAACATATAGGGCCCTTTGTACATATTCGCAATTATTACGCTGTGAAACCAGTCATGTTGGTAGACATTGCAACCTTAACTATATATATATATACTAGCTGACCCTGCGCTCCAACTAGATACTGCAGGCTTAGTCGCAAAGTGCGGCAATACTACGACCAAGTGGGCGTATTGAATGTCTTCTACCAAGACCGCTAAGGTATGCGTCGCTGGCAAGGGCTGGCAAAGCTGAGAGATCATTCCTCTACAAGTGGGTGGCAGTACACTTACCATCAGATGAACTCTCTAGAAGTCTGTACCACTTTTTTATGACTATAAGGGACCAGACTAGCAGGACGTTCCGCTGTTTGTTATTGATATGCCCTGTCCATTACAATGCAGTGTCATTCAGGAAACTCTGAGCGGCACTACAACATCGCTCGTCACCTTGAGACATAAAATGTTAAGTGTCATTTGCCCAGTAATTTCTAGTAAGCTATGGCACCTTTCATTCCGAAACACAATAATTCTTCAAACCGAAACACACTAATGCTCACACATTACTGCTTCACGGTAGAAAAAGGCGCCGTTGTGGTACCCATAATCTAGCCGTCATCCTGTGCAAAGAAGAAGCTTCCAACTGGTAAAATTACTACGGCACAATGATATTTTCTGGCATCATGTTCCAACTCATCTCGGTATTTGTCAAATTTATGAAACATTTAATCCGGAAATAAAGTAATTTAAATATTAAACATATTTTACGCTTTTAATTGTATATGAAGTTGAAATATCCCAGCTGTACAAAGGCTCGGTGCTAATTAAATATCACGGTATTAAATAGAAACCCTTTTGAATTCAAAATTATTTCGACGCAGCTGGTACTTAAATATACACATGAAAATTAATTGAATTAGAGATTTTAAAATTTAAAGGCGTCTAATGTCACCCGTTGCTATTAAAATAATATTTCGCAATTAAAGCAATGATCGTTACCATTCGCTCTGGTAACACAAGAACTTTTGTTTTTTTAATCATGTAATTTGGTAAAGGATTTCGGTTTAATGTTGCAAGGATACCAAATGAGATTATTCTGAAAAAAGGGGAAAATTGTAACATAATATAATAATTTATATTTATACATTTTTTTTTAATGACGATAAGGGTCAAGACGAGGAGAATCTTCCGCTGATGGTAATTGATACGTCCTGCCCATTACAATGCAGTGTCGCTCAGGATTCTTGAAAAAAGCAACAATTCTGGGTGGCACTACAATTGCAGTCGGTCACTTTGAGACACAAGATATTAAGTCTCGTTTGCCCAGTAATTTAATTAGCTACGGCGCCCTTCAGACTGAAACAATTCTTAAACATTACTGCTGCACGGTAGAAATAGGCGCCGTTGTGGTACGCATAATCTTGCCAGCATTCTGTGCAAAAGAGCCTCCGACATATTGGTCAAGAATCGGTTGGGTGAAGGCAGCGCAGGACCGATCGTCGTGCAGATCCTTGGGGAAGGCCTTTGTCCAGCAGTGGACGAACCGGCTGATGGTGATGATGGATTATGGCGGAATTAAATATACTTTCGTAGAAGTATCTTACAACAATTTAGGAACAGATTAAAAACCAACAGGAACCTTAGAACAACAAAACGCAGTTGTATAAGATCTAGGCTCAATATCAGGCAAATAAAAATATAACTCAAACAAAATATCATAATCTCTCGAATAATATTTTCATCAAGCAGAGAGTTGTATTCATATGGATATAGCCCTATGAGTTCATAGGCTTAGAAGATCAGTATCTAGACTCTTTCTGGTAAACTAATTAACAGTAATTGATGAAAAAATTCCCCGCCTCTTCGCAAACATTACCTTAATGGTAGACTTTGATACTGTGTGGCTAAGACACCACTAGCCGTTAAAAATATAATTAAAATACTTAAATTTTAAGCTGTCGAACGATAAACAAATCATCAAATAGCTTTTTTTATCTGAATTTTATTTACTTTAATGACACATACTGTACTAAGATTTACGGATGCTATTCATCCGTTCAGCACTTTGAATCAACTATACAAGAGAAAATTTAAAAAAAATTAACATTTTGACTGTTGTTTCGCAATATATTCTTGTTGATGTTCTATATGTTCAATGTTCATAAGCACATTGAGAAATTTGCTAGAAACTGTGACAGTCATAATGTTAGCACGTGGAACAAACATAAACTTGTTATGCCTACTATTCGGTTAAGTCGTGTTAGTAAGTTTTTTATTGGGCGATGTATATGCTTCTACAATATAATCCCAGATAATATACAAAACAAATGTGTTACGAAATTTAAATGAATTGTTAATAAAAGTTTGTGTGGGAAAGGTTACTATAATGATTTTCTTAATGATACACAGACTGGGAATGAAGCGAACACCCTCAGGCTCTTTAATTATAAACGTTTATTTTACGATACAAAATTGTAATCCATATTTTTATTTAAAAAAAGCCCGCTGAGTTTCATGCGCCCGTTCTTCTCAGGTGTGAGTCAGTCTATTATAAATGGGTGGTAGTTTTTGACGTTCAATAAGTGATTTTGAATAAAAATATTTGAATTTGAACATGAACTGAACATGTAACCTGACTTCAAAAGAAAAAAGTATGCTGTCATATTTGATTAAAAAGTCTTAATTAAAAACAAACTATATACTAACAACCTCAACGTAATTAATATGGACAAAGTTCAGGATTCAAAAGCGTTTCGTGTCCGCCCAAATGTCTCCTCGGATTAAATTATTCAAAGATTTCGTCGCCTCGTTGAAACATACGGTAGAACTCAAAGATTTAGCGCAACATATTGTCTGAAACTCATGTTCCTCACTGTTTGTTTATTAAATGAGTTTATGTGAATTGCAAGCAGACTGAAGCTTTGGTGAAAAGTAATTTGAATTCCACTAGCGTTTTACTGTAACTATTTCGAAACTTGGAGAAAATTATATTGGACTTATGTTATATGCATCTTTAACTGTATTTATCACGGGGAATGTTTTGAAAAGTTAATTAATTTTATTTTATGTTGAATCCAACACATTAGATAAGTTACAATTAGTGTCCATAATGACTAAAGAAAGTTCACCATCAAAAAACGAAGTCGGTTATGTTAGGAACTTATTAAGCAATTTGTTTCTTTTCATTGAGAATATTTTATGTATATATAAGAGTACTACTTAATTGTAAACAACTATTTACGGGAAAGTACCTAAGGTAGATCTTTTGAAACTGTTTTTGGGGATACAAGAGAGAGGCAAGAAACTTATGTCTGCGTATTTTCCTTGTGCGGTAAAATGGCGGAACAAAACACCTAAGAAGAAAATAAATACAAAATCTCTAATTACTTTAACTTTTGCTATTGTGGCTTTTATTATGACTCTCATTAGTTTTGCAAAATTAAATGCTACGATTCTGTACGAAATGCTATTTTAGAAATAGCACCACGTACGTTTCGTTAGTAGGATCTGTCGACAGCTCTTAACTATTGCAATGAAAGGGACTCCTTACATTTGATTTGAATCTTTATTTTATTTGATATTATTAACGATACTCTGCTGACTAATTTTATTCTCACATAAAGCATTCGAGAAAAAAATTAAACATTTAATGTAATTACAGAAAGATAATAAGAAAATACTATGTTTATTTAAGCGTCGCTCGTCCTATTATGTATTTTTCCCATTGATATGTATTGCTACCTATTACCATTGTTTCTAATTTCACGATGATATAACAAACGATGGTGAAACAAATCTAAAAAACAGAAGAACAATGAAAAGAAAGAGTGTATGCGGGTAGGGAAGAACTAAAGGAAAGGCACACCTTTCGCTGGCTTTCGTTCGCTGTATGTGCACGAGGCCTAATAGAATCGTAAATTAGGATGTGAAGACAAGATTAGCTATGTTAAATAATTCAAATAAATTCGGTGATAATATGAAATAAATGATTCCACAAAGTGGCTTTCCAAGGCAAAATATTCAGTTATTTTTTCTGTCAACAAACTGCGGTTTTAACTACAATTGACTTTTTATGTATCCTCGTTCATAAGAAATGCTATGCGGATAGATGTAGAGACTCCCACAGAAAATCAAGCTTAAAGCGTGAAACTGAAATCGTTCGCAGCTGAACATTTTAGTGGCTGTCGTGTACCATACTCTACGATTTTGAAGTATCGAAAACATAAAAAAGGCAAAAGGAGCGCGTTATGAAACACGAAAAAGTAGAACAGCAGTTTTTTGCTAGCTTTGTGTAGGTTTTAACTAATAAAAATGTGTCAGACTTACGGCTCCTTGTTGCGTTTCATAATATATTTTTTTATTAAAATAAGGAACGAGACGAACAGTACATTTAGCTGTTGGTAATAGATATGTCGTGCCTATTACAATGCAGTTCAGCTCAGGAGTCTTGATAGACCCAAAAATTTTAAGTGGCACTATCATTGCGCACGTCACCTTGAGATGTAAGATGTTAAGTCTCATTTCCCCAGTAATTCCAGTCATTTGGGGTATGTCGATAACTTTGGTTCTGATACGGATCTCTTCACTTCGGATTCGATCTCGTAGGGAAATTTGCCATTTAGCTATTTAACATTAAAAATAGCTTTAAATGGCGAAGATTTGACGGTTACGGTTAACAGTTACAGTTATGACGTCATATAAACATTGTCAAATGTTGTAAGACATTTTTTGCTTAACCAGTACTTTAACATGTTTGTTATTGTTAAAGTTAGTTGATGCAACTCAGCCTTATGGTATTTGTTATTTATTTATTTAATAAATCCACCAACAAGGTATACAGTACAATACAAAAACAATAACATTCATATGATAAGTGCTGCCAAAATTATAGGCGAAAATGACATGCTATTCAATTAAATTAAGCCACAAATTAATATAACAAGTATAATATATTATATATCTACGAATGTAATCTTAATATAACTTAACACAAAAATAGATCGAGGTCATTATCACAATCATCATCATTCAGCCCACCCTTGAAAGACGAATTTACACAAATTTAATAAATATATAAAAACGGTTTTTTATACATTTCTGTCTATTGTGATTAAATATGTCGACGTTGTCGTGATGTCTGTCTGATGCCTGGTAATTCTATTCAAGCGAGAGAAATAGCCTAGATCCTGCATAGTTACAGAGAAATGGATTATATTTCTTACACGCTCTCGGTTGAGTTTTTGGAACAGCGAAGTTTAGTTGCGATATAAGATGAGGAGAATCAATAATATTATGTAGTAATTTAAAGAGGAACTTACTGTCGAGCAAAGTTCTACGGGACTTAAGTGACTTAAGGTAGAAATACTGCAGTCTACCTGTATAAGAAGAAATTTGTTTCGCTTGATTACAGCTATTCGATAAATGCCAGAGAAACCTCTTCTTAACTGATTTTAAGCGTTTGTTATATAGAAGTGCGTAGTGCGGGTTCCGAACGACCGTACAATATTCTAAAGTGCTCCGCACAAGAGCATTATAAATGCTGATATATAATGATAAATGCCTTTTAATGGGCTTGCAGTTGCGTAACACAAAGCCTAGAATCTGAAAGCTTTTTTAGTAATTGCATCGATATGGGAGTTGAACCGTAACCTGTTGTCAATGTTGACCCCTAGATCCCTAACGAGGTTCACTTCAGCCGAAGCAATAGCATAAACATAGTATGTTCTCGTGGGTAAATTATTTTTCTGTCTACTAAAGTGGATCACGTGACATTTTTATCATTATTTATTCACGTACATACACACTTTTTCTTCAGTCTTAAATTTATAGTGAAGAATATATTATGCAACCGAACTATAATAAATTAATGTAGATTAAAGTTAAATCCCACAAAAATACATGTCTAATGTATCATAAAGGTTAATGTAAAATTTTATTCTATGACTAACTTTTTTTTAAATGCAATCATTTCAAATACGCCACCAGCATCCTTCTATGGACTTCTGCAACGCTGATAGCGCATCTTCCTGCGCAAATTGTATTCCTTGAGTTCAATATTATTTTGGGAAATAAAAAGAAGTAACGAGGAACTATATCACGGCTGTAAGGTGAGTGACCATTGTGTTTGATCGGTGTGCTGTCCAGGAAGTCCTCCGTATTGAGGGTTGAGCAGGCGAAGTAGCAGATCACGGAGCTATGTGTCGGTCTTTTGTTGCTTACACCAGTAAAAACCTCTGGCAATTTTTGTAGTATGTTCCCAATATACTATATACAGATAATCTGAGTCAATAATCTGAAGCTGTCCCAATATACCCGATAAGTCATTCTTATCGCCTTATATTGGGACGCGTGAATTGCAATTTCCATACAAACTTCTGTATTCGCTGGTAAGCTATACGTCCTCCCATTGACAGGCAGCGTGTACGGATCAGTTACCGTTGATAAGTTTATTGGGACAGAAAAATAGGCTACAACCGGAGATAGACTGAATTGGGAACGGCCGTTAGAGGAATTGAAAACTAAGTCAAACTATTATTAGTATGAGAAGGGGACTTAGATCCTAGGATCTATTGTGACTTCCTATGTCTAAAAATGAGTTGTGGAAAAATCGAGGCTACTAGCTAGGACACGTATCATGACGAGATTTAATTTATATAAGTCAAACTAAAAAAAATTGCATTCAAAATCTTACCAGTGCTTCTAGGTCGCTTTGGTAGGTGTTGGTTCATTTTGAAAATTTATCCTAGATGGTTTATGGCTACTTATTTTTCTAATTCCAACGTTCCTTTTTTTTTAAAATTCGCACAGCGAAGTGGGCAGGAACGGCTAGTCTTATCTATAAAAATAACTATTTTTCAACTCCCTCCCAAATTTGCTAAAATTGTTTAAAATGTCTACGCTTATGGAAATTAATTCACAGAGAGATGTATAACAGATATTACCCCCAAAGTCTCGGGAAAAATATCTCAAAGAGTACGATAATTTTGTAAATGTTGTCAGAGCCATCTTCTCATAATATGTCATCTTCACAAATTCTGAAAAATACCATTAATATGCCGGGAAAAACAATTTCATTCAGTATTCAAAACTGTACTAATATTACTTTGAATATTAATTAAAGAAATGTTATATACTACTGTTTTATTTCCTCGCAATCTAAATGAAAAGCAGAGTTTATAACTCGTCCACAAAACCATTTTAAAATGGTTCTTTTTGTGCACACGTTGTAAAATCTACTATTTTTCAACTCCCTCCCTCTCACTTACTGTTTGTGTAATCTATATCTAAATTTTTATATACTTTATTATTATTAATGTCAAACGATGTACAGCTATTAATAACTTATATTATTAACATATTAGAACAAACAAATCCAGTGTCCATGATATTGATCGAGACAGCAATAACATTTGCCCTTTGCACATCATATTATGCTTTGAAACCAACAATATTTGCAGACATCACACGTACTTTGTGGCCGACTCGTAAACAAACCCGCCCATTATTGCATCCGATGCTTTCCAATTACGGCGCCTCCATGCATAGATTTATAGGTAAACGTCTGGTAACAAGTATCAAATATTAAGTGACGAAATTCTATTGAGATCTTTAAATTTTACAATTCATATTCTTTAGATCTATGCTTTTCTTCACGGGTTTGAATATATATTATTACTAGCTGACCCAGCAATCGTTGTATTGCCATATAAAGTAATTAAAAAGAAATTCATGAATTAAAATTTTTGGGGTATAAAAATTTGATGACGACCGATTCTCAGACCTACCAAATATATAGTAGATACATAAAACTTATCGTACTACAATTATTGCATTCGATTACCATCTTGCAACCTTATTGCATCTGTGGATGGAATAGAATATTATAAAAATCGCGATACAAAAATAGGTGTTGATCGTAGAGGGTTGAAAATTTAGGGTTGTATGTATTTTTTAATGTTGTACCATAAAAAATAAATAACTTATCTAAAAATAAAAATAAAAAATTAGGGGTGGACTACCCTTAACATTTA